>NC_142757.1:15848287-16170475 GCF_054948205.1 Urtica dioica subsp. dioica
AGTTGAGTTCACTCCTCGAGTCGAGTACCGACCCCACGAGTCGACAAGCTACTCCTCGTGCCGACTCTACGTTTCTCCTCGAGTTGAGTTCACTCCTCGAGTCGAGTACCGAGCCCACGAGTCGAAAAGCTACTCCTCGTGCCGACTCTACGTTTCTCCTCGAGTTGAGTTCACTCCTCGAGTCGAGTACCGAGTCCATGGGTCGATAAGCTACTCCTCGTGCCGACTCTACGTTTCTCCTCGAGTTGAGTTCACTCCTCGAGTCTAGTACCGATTCCACGAGTCGACAAGCTACTCCTCGTGCCGACTCTACGTTTCTCCTCGAGTTGAGTTCACTCCTCGAGTCGAGTACCGAGCACACGAGTCGACAAGCTACTCCTCGTGCCGACTCTACATTTCTCCTCGAGTTGAGTTCACTCCTCAAGTCGAGTACCGAGCACACGAGTCGACAAGCTACTCCTCGTGCCGACTCTACGTTTCTCCTCGAGTTGAGTTAACTCCTCGAGTCGAGTACCGTCCCCACGAGTCGACAAGCTACTCCTCGTGCCGACTCTACGTTTCTCCTCGAGTTGAGTTCACTCCTCGAGTCGAGTACCGAGCCCACGAGTCGACAAGCTACTCCTCGTGCCGACTCTACGTTTCTCCTCGAGTTGAGTTCACCCCTCGAGTCGAGTACCGAGTCCACGAGTCGACAAGCTACTCCTCGTGCCGACTCTACGTTTCTCCTCGAGTTGAGTTCACTCCTCGAGTCGAGTACCGTCCCCACGAGTCGACAAGCTACTCCTCGTGCCGACTCTACGTTTCTCCTCGAGTTGAGTTCACTCCTCGAGTCGAGTACCGAGCCCACGAGTCGACAAGCTACTCCTCGTGCCGACTCTACGTTTCTCCTCGAGTTGAGTTCACCCCTCGAGTCGAGTACCGAGTCCACGAGTCGACAAGCTACTCCTCGTGCCGACTCTACGTTTCTCCTCGAGTTGAGTTCACTCCTCGAGTCGAGTACCGAGCACACGAGTCGACAAGCTACTCCTCGTGCCGACTCTACGTTTCTCCTCGAGTTGAGTTCACTCCTCGAGTCGAGTACCGTCCCCACGAGTCGACAAGCTACTCCTCGTGCCGACTCTACGTTTCTCCTCGAGTTGAGTTCACTCCTCGAGTCGAGTACCGAGTCCATGGGTCGATAAGCTACTCCTCGTGCCGACTCTACGTTTCTCCTCGAGTTGAGTTCACTCCTCGAGTCTAGTACCGAGTCCACGAGTCGACAAGCTACTCCTCGTGCCGACTCTACGTTTCTCCTCGAGTTGAGTTCACTCGTCGAGTCGAGTACCGAGCACACGAGTCGACAAGCTACTCCTCGTGCCGACTCTACATTTCTCCTCGAGTTGAGTTCACTCCTCGAGTCGAGTACCGAGCACACGAGTCGACAAGCTACTCCTCGTGCCGACTCTACGTTTCTCCTCGAGTTGAGTTCACTCCTCGAGTCGAGTACCGTCCCCACGAGTCGACAAGCTACTCCTCGTGCCGACTCTACGTTTCTCCTCGAGTTGAGTTCACTCCTCGAGTCGAGTACCGAGCCCACGAGTCGACAAGCTACTCCTCGTGCCGACTCTACGTTTCTCCTCGAGTTGAGTTCACCCCTCGAGTCGAGTACCGAGTCCACGAGTCGACAAGCTACTCCTCGTGCCGACTCTACGTTTCTCCTCGAGTTGAGTTCACTCCTCGAGTCGAGTACCGTCCCCACGAGTCGACAAGCTACTCCTCGTGCCGACTCTACGTTTCTCCTCGAGTTGAGTTCACTCCTCGAGTCAAGTACCGAGCCCACGAGTCGACAAGCTACTCCTCGTGCCGACTCTACGTTTCTCCTCGAGTTGAGTTCACCCCTCGAGTCGAGTACCGAGTCCACGAGTCGACAAGCTACTCCTCGTGCCGACTCTACGTTTCTCCTCAAGTTGAGTTCACTCCTCGAGTCGAGTACCGAGCACACGAGTCGACAAGCTACTCCTCGTGCCGACTCTACGTTTCTCCTCGAGTTGAGTTCACTCCTCGAGTCGAGTACCGAGCCCACGAGTCGACAAGCTACTCCTCGTGCCGACTCTACGTTTCTCCTCGAGTTGAGTTCACTCCTCGAGTCGAGTACCGAGCCCACGAGTCGCCAATCTACTCCTCGTGCCGACTCTACATTTCTCCTGGAGTTGAGTTCACTCCTCGAGTCGAGTACCGAGTCCACGAGTCGACAAGCTACTCCTCGTGCCGACTCTACGTTTCTCCTCGAGTTGAGTTCACTCCTCGAGTCGAGTACCGAGCCCACGAGTCGCCAATCTACTCCTCGTGCCGACTCTACATTTCTCCTTGAGTTGAGTTCACTCCTCGAGTCGAGTACCGACCCCACGAGTCGACAAGCTACTCCTCGTGCCGACTCTACGTTTCTCCTCGAGTTGAGTTCACTCCTCGAGTCGAGTACCGAGCCCACGAGTCGAAAAGCTACTCCTCGTGCCGACTCTACGTTTCTCCTCGAGTTGAGTTCACTCCTCGAGTCGAGTACCGAGTCCATGGGTCGATAAGCTACTCCTCGTGCCGACTCTACGTTTCTCCTCGAGTTGAGTTCACTCCTCGAGTCTAGTACCGAGTCCACGAGTCGACAAGCTACTCCTCGTGCCGACTCTACGTTTCTCCTCGAGTTGAGTTCACTCCTCGAGTCGAGTACCGAGCCCACGAGTCGACAAGCTACTCCTCGTGCCGACTCTACGTTTCTCCTCGAGTTGAGTTCACCCCTCGAGTCAAGTACCGAGTCCACGAGTCGACAAGCTACTCCTCGTGCCGACTCTACGTTTCTCCTCGAGTTGAGTTCACCCCTCGAGTCGAGTACCGAGTCCACGAGTCGACAAGCTACTCCTCGTGCCGACTCTACGTTTCTCCTCGAGTTGAGTTCACTCCTCGAGTCGAGTACCGAGCCCACGAGTCGCCAATCTACTCCTCGTGCCGACTCTACATTTCTCCTGGAGTTGAGTTCACTCCTCGAGTCGAGTACCGAGTCCACGAGTCGACAAGCTACTCCTCGTGCCGACTCTACGTTTCTCCTCGAGTTGAGTTCACTCCTCGAGTCGAGTACCGAGCACACGAGTCGACAAGCTACTCCTCGTGCCGACTCTACGTTTCTCCTCGAGTTGAGTTCACTCCTCGAGTCGAGTACCGAGCCCACGAGTCGACAAGCTACTCCTCGTGCCGACTCTACGTTTCTCCTCGAGTTGAGTTCACTCCTCGAGTCGAGTACCGAGCCCACGAGTCGCCAATCTACTCCTCGTGCCGACTCTACATTTCTCCTGGAGTTGAGTTCACTCCTCGAGTCGAGTACCGAGTCCACGAGTCGACAAGCTACTCCTCGTGCCGACTCTACGTTTCTCCTCGAGTTGAGTTCACTCCTCGAGTCGAGTACCGAGCCCACGAGTCGCCAATCTACTCCTCGTGCCGACTCTACTTTTCTCCTCGAGTTGAGTTCACTCCTCGAGTCGAGTACCGAGCCCACGAGTCGACAAGCTACTCCTCGTGCCGACTCTACGTTTCTCCTCGAGTTGAGTTCACTCCTCGAGTCGAGTACCGAGCCCACGAGTCGACAAGCTACTCCTCGTGCCGACTCTACGTTTCTCCTCGAGTTGAGTTCACCCCTCGAGTCGAGTACCGAGTCCACGAGTCGACAAGCTACTCCTCGTGCCGACTCTACGTTTCTCCTCGAGTTGAGTTCACTCCTCGAGTCGAGTACCGAGCCCACGAGTCGCCAATCTACTCCTCGTGCCGACTCTACATTTCTCCTGGAGTTGAGTTCACTCCTCGAGTCGAGTACCGAGTCCACGAGTCGACAAGCTACTCCTCGTGCCGACTCTACGTTTCTCCTCGAGTTGAGTTCACTCCTCGAGTCGAGTACCGAGCCCACGAGTCGCCAATCTACTCCTCGTGCCGACTCTACATTTCTCCTTGAGTTGAGTTCACTCCTCGAGTCGAGTACCGACCCCACGAGTCGACAAGCTACTCCTCGTGCCGACTCTACGTTTCTCCTCGAGTTGAGTTCACTCCTCGAGTCGAGTACCGAGCCCACGAGTCGAAAAGCTACTCCTCGTGCCGACTCTACGTTTCTCCTCGAGTTGAGTTCACTCCTCGAGTCGAGTACCGAGTCCATGGGTCGATAAGCTACTCCTCGTGCCGACTCTACGTTTCTCCTCGAGTTGAGTTCACTCCTCGAGTCTAGTACCGAGTCCACGAGTCGACAAGCTACTCCTCGTGCCGACTCTACGTTTCTCCTCGAGTTGAGTTCACTCCTCGAGTCGAGTACCGAGCACACGAGTCGACAAGCTACTCCTCGTGCCGACTCTACATTTCTCCTCGAGTTGAGTTCACTCCTCGAGTCGAGTACCGAGCACACGAGTCGACAAGCTACTCCTCGTGCCGACTCTACGTTTCTCCTCGAGTTGAGTTCACTCCTCGAGTCGAGTACCGTCCCCACGAGTCGACAAGCTACTCCTCGTGCCGACTCTACGTTTCTCCTCGAGTTGAGTTCACTCCTCGAGTCGAGTACCGAGCCCACGAGTCGACAAGCTACTCCTCGTGCCGACTCTACGTTTCTCCTCGAGTTGAGTTCACCCCTCGAGTCGAGTACCGAGTCCACGAGTCGACAAGCTACTCCTCGTGCCGACTCTACGTTTCTCCTCGAGTTGAGTTCACTCCTCGAGTCGAGTACCGTCCCCACGAGTCGACAAGCTACTCCTCGTGCCGACTCTACGTTTTTCCTCGAGTTGAGTTCACTCCTCGAGTCGAGTACCGAGCCCACGAGTCGACAAGCTACTCCTCGTGCCGACTCTACGTTTCTCCTCGAGTTGAGTTCACCCCTCGAGTCGAGTACCGAGTCCACGAGTCGACAAGCTACTCCTCGTGCCGACTCTATGTTTCTCCTCGAGTTGAGTTCACTCCTCGAGTCGAGTACCGAGCACACGAGTCGACAAGCTACTCCTCGTGCCGACTCTACGTTTCTCCTCGAGTTGAGTTCACTCCTCGAGTCGAGTACCGTCCCCACGAGTCGACAAGCTACTCCTCGTGCCGACTCTACGTTTCTCCTCGAGTTGAGTTCACTCCTCGAGTCGAGTACCGAGTCCATGGGTCGATAAGCTACTCCTCGTGCCGACTCTACGTTTCTCCTCGAGTTGAGTTCACTCCTCGAGTCTAGTACCGAGTCCACGAGTCGACAAGCTACTCCTCGTGCCGACTCTACGTTTCTCCTCGAGTTGAGTTCACTCCTCGAGTCGAGTACCGAGCACACGAGTCGACAAGCTACTCCTCGTGCCGACTCTACATTTCTCCTCGAGTTGAGTTCACTCCTCGAGTCGAGTACCGAGCACACGAGTCGACAAGCTACTCCTCGTGCCGACTCTACGTTTCTCCTCGAGTTGAGTTCACTCCTCGAGTCGAGTACCGTCCCCACGAGTCGACAAGCTACTCCTCGTGCCGACTCTACGTTTCTCCTCGAGTTGAGTTCACTCCTCGAGTCGAGTACCGAGCCCACGAGTCGACAAGCTACTCCTCGTGCCGACTCTACGTTTCTCCTCGAGTTGAGTTCACCCCTCGAGTCGAGTACCGAGTCCACGAGTCGACAAGCTACTCCTCGTGCCGACTCTACGTTTCTCCTCGAGTTGAGTTCACTCCTCGAGTCGAGTACCGTCCCCACGAGTCGACAAGCTACTCCTCGTGCCGACTCTACGTTTCTCCTCGAGTTGAGTTCACTCCTCGAGTCGAGTACCGAGCCCACGAGTCGACAAGCTACTCCTCGTGCCGACTCTACGTTTCTCCTCGAGTTGAGTTCACCCCTCGAGTCGAGTACCGAGTCCACGAGTCGACAAGCTACTCCTCGTGCCGACTCTACGTTTCTCCTCGAGTTGAGTTCACTCCTCGAGTCGAGTACCGAGCACACGAGTCGACAAGCTACTCCTCGTGCCGACTCTACGTTTCTCCTCGAGTTGAGTTCACTCCTCGAGTCGAGTACCGAGCCCACGAGTCGACAAGCTACTCCTCGTGCCGACTCTACGTTTCTCCTCGAGTTGAGTTCACTCCTCGAGTCGAGTACCGAGCCCACGAGTCGCCAATCTACTCCTCGTGCCGACTCTACATTTCTCCTGGAGTTGAGTTCACTCCTCGAGTCGAGTACCGAGTCCACGAGTCGACAAGCTACTCCTCGTGCCGACTCTACGTTTCTCCTCGAGTTGAGTTCACTCCTCGAGTCGAGTACCGAGCCCACGAGTCGCCAATCTACTCCTCGTGCCGACTCTACTTTTCTCCTCGAGTTGAGTTCACTCCTCGAGTCGAGTACCGAGCCCACGAGTCGACAAGCTACTCCTCGTGCCGACTCTACGTTTCTCCTCGAGTTGAGTTCACTCCTCGAGTCGAGTACCGAGCCCACGAGTCGACAAGCTACTCCTCGTGCCGACTCTACGTTTCTCCTCGAGTTGAGTTCACCCCTCGAGTCGAGTACCGAGTCCACGAGTCGACAAGCTACTCCTCGTGCCGACTCTACGTTTCTCCTCGAGTTGAGTTCACTCCTCGAGTCGAGTACCGAGCCCACGAGTCGACAAGCTACTCCTCGTGCCGACTCTACGTTTCTCCTCGAGTTGAGTTCACTCCTCGAGTCGAGTACCGAGCCCACGAGTCGACAAGCTACTCCTCGTGCCGACTCTACGTTTCTCCTCGAGTTGAGTTCACCCCTCGAGTCGAGTACCGAGTCCACGAGTCGACAAGCTACTCCTCGTGCCGACTCTACGTTTCTCCTCGAGTTGAGTTCACTCCTCGAGTCGAGTACCGTCCCCACGAGTCGACAAGCTACTCCTCGTGCCGACTCTACGTTTTTCCTCGAGTTGAGTTCACTCCTCGAGTCGAGTACCGAGCCCACGAGTCGACAAGCTACTCCTCGTGCCGACTCTACGTTTCTCCTCGAGTTGAGTTCACCCCTCGAGTCGAGTACCGAGTCCACGAGTCGACAAGCTACTCCTCGTGCCGACTCTATGTTTCTCCTCGAGTTGAGTTCACTCCTCGAGTCGAGTACCGAGCACACGAGTCGACAAGCTACTCCTCGTGCCGACTCTACGTTTCTCCTCGAGTTGAGTTCACTCCTCGAGTCGAGTACCGTCCCCACGAGTCGACAAGCTACTCCTCGTGCCGACTCTACGTTTCTCCTCGAGTTGAGTTCACTCCTCGAGTCGAGTACCGAGTCCATGGGTCGATAAGCTACTCCTCGTGCCGACTCTACGTTTCTCCTCGAGTTGAGTTCACTCCTCGAGTCTAGTACCGAGTCCACGAGTCGACAAGCTACTCCTCGTGCCGACTCTACGTTTCTCCTCGAGTTGAGTTCACTCCTCGAGTCGAGTACCGAGCCCACGAGTCGCCAATCTACTCCTCGTGCCGACTCTACATTTCTCCTTGAGTTGAGTTCACTCCTCGAGTCGAGTACCGACCCCACGAGTCGACAAGCTACTCCTCGTGCCGACTCTACGTTTCTCCTCGAGTTGAGTTCACTCCTCGAGTCGAGTACCGAGCCCACGAGTCGAAAAGCTACTCCTCGTGCCGACTCTACGTTTCTCCTCGAGTTGAGTTCACTCCTCGAGTCGAGTACCGAGTCCATGGGTCGATAAGCTACTCCTCGTGCCGACTCTACGTTTCTCCTCGAGTTGAGTTCACTCCTCGAGTCTAGTACCGAGTCCACGAGTCGACAAGCTACTCCTCGTGCCGACTCTACGTTTCTCCTCGAGTTGAGTTCACTCCTCGAGTCGAGTACCGAGCACAAGAGTCGACAAGCTACTCCTCGTGCCGACTCTACATTTCTCCTCGAGTTGAGTTCACTCCTCGAGTCGAGTACCGAGCACACGAGTCGACAAGCTACTCCTCGTGCCGACTCTACGTTTCTCCTCGAGTTGAGTTCACTCCTCGAGTCGAGTACCGTCCCCACGAGTCGACAAGCTACTCCTCGTGCCGACTCTACGTTTCTCCTCGAGTTGAGTTCACTCCTCGAGTCGAGTACCGAGCCCACGAGTCGACAAGCTACTCCTCGTGCCGACTCTACGTTTCTCCTCGAGTTGAGTTCACCCCTCGAGTCGAGTACCGAGTCCACGAGTCGACAAGCTACTCCTCGTGCCGACTCTACGTTTCTCCTCGAGTTGAGTTCACTCCTCGAGTCGAGTACCGTCCCCACGAGTCGACAAGCTACTCCTCGTGCCGACTCTACGTTTTTCCTCGAGTTGAGTTCACTCCTCGAGTCGAGTACCGAGCCCACGAGTCGACAAGCTACTCCTCGTGCCGACTCTACGTTTCTCCTCGAGTTGAGTTCACCCCTCGAGTCGAGTACCGAGTCCACGAGTCGACAAGCTACTCCTCGTGCCGACTCTATGTTTCTCCTCGAGTTGAGTTCACTCCTCGAGTCGAGTACCGAGCACACGAGTCGACAAGCTACTCCTCGTGCCGACTCTACGTTTCTCCTCGAGTTGAGTTCACTCCTCGAGTCGAGTACCGTCCCCACGAGTCGACAAGCTACTCCTCGTGCCGACTCTACGTTTCTCCTCGAGTTGAGTTCACTCCTCGAGTCGAGTACCGAGTCCATGGGTCGATAAGCTACTCCTCGTGCCGACTCTACGTTTCTCCTCGAGTTGAGTTCACTCCTCGAGTCTAGTACCGAGTCCACGAGTCGACAAGCTACTCCTCGTGCCGACTCTACGTTTCTCCTCGAGTTGAGTTCACTCCTCGAGTCGAGTACCGAGCACACGAGTCGACAAGCTACTCCTCGTGCCGACTCTACATTTCTCCTCGAGTTGAGTTCACTCCTCGAGTCGAGTACCGAGCACACGAGTCGACAAGCTACTCCTCGTGCCGACTCTACGTTTCTCCTCGAGTTGAGTTCACTCCTCGAGTCGAGTACCGTCCCCACGAGTCGACAAGCTACTCCTCGTGCCGACTCTACGTTTCTCCTCGAGTTGAGTTCACTCCTCGAGTCGAGTACCGAGCCCACGAGTCGACAAGCTACTCCTCGTGCCGACTCTACGTTTCTCCTCGAGTTGAGTTCACCCCTCGAGTCGAGTACCGAGTCCACGAGTCGACAAGCTACTCCTCGTGCCGACTCTACGTTTCTCCTCGAGTTGAGTTCACTCCTCGAGTCGAGTACCGAGTCCATGGGTCGATAAGCTACTCCTCGTGCCGACTCTACGTTTCTCCTCGAGTTGAGTTCACTCCTCGAGTCTAGTACCGAGTCCACGAGTCGACAAGCTACTCCTCGTGCCGACTCTACGTTTCTCCTCGAGTTGAGTTCACTCCTCGAGTCGAGTACCGAGCACACGAGTCGACAAGCTACTCCTCGTGCCGACTCTACATTTCTCCTCGAGTTGAGTTCACTCCTCGAGTCGAGTACCGAGCACACGAGTCGACAAGCTACTCCTCGTGCCGACTCTACGTTTCTCCTCGAGTTGAGTTCACTCCTCGAGTCGAGTACCGTCCCCACGAGTCGACAAGCTACTCCTCGTGCCGACTCTACGTTTCTCCTCGAGTTGAGTTCACTCCTCGAGTCGAGTACCGAGCCCACGAGTCGACAAGCTACTCCTCGTGCCGACTCTACGTTTCTCCTCGAGTTGAGTTCACCCCTCGAGTCGAGTACCGAGTCCACGAGTCGACAAGCTACTCCTCGTGCCGACTCTACGTTTCTCCTCGAGTTGAGTTCACTCCTCGAGTCGAGTACCGAGCACACGAGTCGACAAGCTACTCCTCGTGCCGACTCTACGTTTCTCCTCGAGTTGAGTTCACTCCTCGAGTCGAGTACCGAGCCCACGAGTCGACAAGCTACTCCTCGTGCCGACTCTACGTTTCTCCTCGAGTTGAGTTCACTCCTCGAGTCGAGTACCGAGCCCACGAGTCGCCAATCTACTCCTCGTGCCGACTCTACATTTCTCCTGGAGTTGAGTTCACTCCTCGAGTCGAGTACCGAGTCCACGAGTCGACAAGCTACTCCTCGTGCCGACTCTACGTTTCTCCTCGAGTTGAGTTCACTCCTCGAGTCGAGTACCGAGCCCACGAGTCGCCAATCTACTCCTCGTGCCGACTCTACTTTTCTCCTCGAGTTGAGTTCACTCCTCGAGTCGAGTACCGAGCCCACGAGTCGACAAGCTACTCCTCGTGCCGACTCTACGTTTCTCCTCGAGTTGAGTTCACTCCTCGAGTCGAGTACCGAGCCCACGAGTCGACAAGCTACTCCTCGTGCCGACTCTACGTTTCTCCTCGAGTTGAGTTCACCCCTCGAGTCGAGTACCGAGTCCACGAGTCGACAAGCTACTCCTCGTGCCGACTCTACGTTTCTCCTCGAGTTGAGTTCACTCCTCGAGTCGAGTACCGAGCCCACGAGTCGACAAGCTACTCCTCGTGCCGACTCTACGTTTCTCCTCGAGTTGAGTTCACTCCTCGAGTCGAGTACCGAGCCCACGAGTCGACAAGCTACTCCTCGTGCCGACTCTACGTTTCTCCTCGAGTTGAGTTCACCCCTCGAGTCGAGTACCGAGTCCACGAGTCGACAAGCTACTCCTCGTGCCGACTCTACGTTTCTCCTCGAGTTGAGTTCACTCCTCGAGTCGAGTACCGTCCCCACGAGTCGACAAGCTACTCCTCGTGCCGACTCTACGTTTTTCCTCGAGTTGAGTTCACTCCTCGAGTCGAGTACCGAGCCCACGAGTCGACAAGCTACTCCTCGTGCCGACTCTACGTTTCTCCTCGAGTTGAGTTCACTCCTCGAGTCGAGTACCGAGCCCACGAGTCGCCAATCTACTCCTCGTGCCGACTCTACATTTCTCCTTGAGTTGAGTTCACTCCTCGAGTCGAGTACCGACCCCACGAGTCGACAAGCTACTCCTCGTGCCGACTCTACGTTTCTCCTCGAGTTGAGTTCACTCCTCGAGTCGAGTACCGAGCCCACGAGTCGACAAGCTACTCCTCGTGCCGACTCTACGTTTCTCCTCGAGTTGAGTTCACTCCTCGAGTCGAGTACCGAGTCCATGGGTCGATAAGCTACTCCTCGTGCCGACTCTACGTTTCTCCTCGAGTTGAGTTCACTCCTCGAGTCTAGTACCGAGTCCACGAGTCGACAAGCTACTCCTCGTGCCGACTCTACGTTTCTCCTCGAGTTGAGTTCACTCCTCGAGTCGAGTACCGAGCACACGAGTCAACAAGCTACTCCTCGTGCCGACTCTACGTTTCTCCTCGAGTTGAGTTCACTCCTCGAGTCGAGTACCGACCCCACGAGTCGACAAGCTACTCCTCGTGCCGACTCTACGTTTCTCCTCGAGTTGAGTTCACTCCTCGAGTCGAGTACCGAGTCCACGAGTCGACAAGCTACTCCTCGTGCCGACTCTACGTTTCTCCTCGAGTTGAGTTCACTCCTCGAGTCGAGTACCGAGCCCACGAGTCGACAAGCTACTCCTCGTGCCGACTCTACGTTTCTCCTCGAGTTGAGTTCACTCCTCGAGTCGAGTACCGAGTCCATGGGTCGATAAACTACTCCTCGTGCCGACTCTACGTTTCTCCTCGAGTTGAGTTCACTCCTCGAGTCTAGTACCGAGTCCACGAGTCGACAAGCTACTCCTCGTGCCGACTCTACGTTTCTCCTCGAGTTGAGTTCACTCCTCGAGTCGAGTACCGAGCACACGAGTCGACAAGCTACTCCTCGTGCCGACTCTACATTTCTCCTGGAGTTGAGTTCACTCCTCGAGTCGAGTACCGACCCCACGAGTCGACAAGCTACTCCTCGTGCCGACTCTACGTTTCTCCTCGAGTTGAGTTCACTCCTCGAGTCGAGTACCGAGCCCACGAGTCGACAAGCTACTCCTCGTGCCGACTCTACGTTTCTCCTCGAGTTGAGTTCACTCCTCGAGTCGAGTACCGAGTCCATGGGTCGATAAGCTACTCCTCGTGCCGACTCTACGTTTCTCCTCTAGTTGAGTTCACTCCTCGAGTCGAGTACCGAGTCCACGAGTCGACAAGCTACTCCTCGTGCCGACTCTACGTTTCTCCTCGAGTTGAGTTCACTCCTCGAGTCGAGTACCGAGCCCACGAGTCGACAAGCTACTCCTCGTGCCGACTCTACGTTTCTCCTCGAGTTGAGTTCACTCCTCGAGTCGAGTACCGAGTCCATGGGTCGATAAACTACTCCTCGTGCCGACTCTACATTTCTCCTTGAGTTGAGTTCACTCCTCGAGTCGAGTACCGAGTCCACGAGTCGACAAGCTACTCCTCGTGCCGACTCTACGTTTCTCCTCGAGTTGAGTTCACTCCTCGAGTCGAGTACCGAGCACACGAGTCGACAAGCTACTCCTCGTGCCGACTCTACGTTTCTCCTCGAGTTGAGTTCACTCCTCGAGTCGAGTACCGAGTCCACGAGTCGACAAGCTACTCCTCGTGCCGACTCTACGTTTCTCCTCGAGTTGAGTTCACTCCTCGAGTCGAGTACGGACCCCACGAGTCGACAAGCTACTCCTCGTGCCGACTCTACGTTTCTCCTCGAGTTGAGTTCACTCCTCGAGTCGAGTACCGAGCCCACGAGTCGACAAGCTACTCCTCGTGCCGACTCTACGTTTCTCCTCGAGTTGAGTTCACTCCTCGAGTCGAGTACCAAGCCCACGAGTCGCCAATCTACTCCTCGTGCCGACTCTACATTTCTCCTTGAGTTGAGTTCACTCCTCGAGTCGAGTACCGAGCACACGAGTCGACAAGCTACTCCTCGTGCCGACTCTACGTTTCTCCTCGAGTTGAGTTCACTCCTCGAGTCGAGTACCGACCCCACGAGTCGACAAGCTACTCCTCGTGCCGACTCTACGTTTCTCCTCGAGTTGAGTTCACCCCTCGAGTCGAGTACCGAGTCCACGAGTCGACAAGCTACTCCTCGTGCCGACTCTACGTTTCTCCTCGAGTTGAGTTCACTCCTCGAGTCGAGTACCGAGCACACGAGTCGACAAGCTACTCCTCGTGCCGACTCTACGTTTCTCCTCGAGTTGAGTTCACTCCTCGAGTCGAGTACCGAGCCCACGAGTCGACAAGCTACTCCTCGTGCCGACTCTACGTTTCTCCTCGAGTTGAGTTCACTCCTCGAGTCGAGTACCGAGCCCACGAGTCGCCAATCTACTCCTCGTGCCGACTCTACATTTCTCCTGGAGTTGAGTTCACTCCTCGAGTCGAGTACCGAGTCCACGAGTCGACAAGCTACTCCTCGTGCCGACTCTACGTTTCTCCTCGAGTTGAGTTCACTCCTCGAGTCGAGTACCGAGCCCACGAGTCGCCAATCTACTCCTCGTGCCGACTCTACTTTTCTCCTCGAGTTGAGTTCACTCCTCGAGTCGAGTACCGAGCCCACGAGTCGCCAATCTACTCCTCGTGCCGACTCTACTTTTCTCCTCGAGTTGAGTTCACTCCTCGAGTCGAGTACCGAGCCCACGAGTCGACAAGCTACTCCTCGTGCCGACTCTACGTTTCTCCTCGAGTTGAGTTCACTCATCGAGTCGAGTACCGAGTCCATGGGTCGATAAACTACTCCTCGTGCCGACTCTACGTTTCTCCTCGAGTTGAGTTCACTCCTCGAGTCTAGTACCGAGTCCACGAGTCGACAAGCTACTCCTCGTGCCGACTCTACGTTTCTCCTCGAGTTGAGTTCACTCCTCGAGTCGAGTACCGAGCACACGAGTCGACAAGCTACTCCTCGTTCCGACTCTACATTTCTCCTTGAGTTGAGTTCACTCCTCGAGTCGAGTACCGACCCCACGAGTCGACAAGCTACTCCTCGTGCCGACTCTACGTTTCTCCTCGAGTTGAGTTCACTCCTCGAGTCGAGTACCGAGCCCACGAGTCGACAAGCTACTCCTCGTGCCGACTCTACGTTTCTCCTCGAGTTGAGTTCACTCCTCGAGTCGAGTACCGAGTCCATGGGTCGATAAGCTACTCCTCGTGCCGACTCTACGTTTCTCCTCGAGTTGAGTTCACTCCTCGAGTCGAGTACCGAGCCCACGAGTCGACAAGCTACTCCTCGTGGCGACTCTACGTTTCTCCTCGAGTTGAGTTCACTCCTCGAGTCGAGTACCGAGTCCATGGGTCGATAAACTACTCCTCGTGCCGACTCTACATTTCTCCTTGAGTTGAGTTCACTCCTCGAGTCGAGTACCGAGTCCACGAGTCGACAAGCTACTCCTCGTGCCGACTCTACGTTTCTCCTCGAGTTGAGTTCACTCCTCGAGTCGAGTACCGAGCCCACGAGTCGCCAATCTACTCCTCGTGCCGACTCTACGTTTCTCCTTGAGTTGAGTTCACTCCTCGAGTCGAGTACCGAGTCCATGGGTCGATAAGCTACTCCTCGTGCCGACTCTACGTTTCTCCTCGAGTTGAGTTCACTCCTCGAGTCTAGTACCGAGTCCACGAGTCGACAAGCTACTCCTCGTGCCGACTCTACGTTTCTCCTCGAGTTGAGTTCACTCCTCGAGTCGAGTACCGAGCACACGAGTCGACAAGCTACTCCTCGTGCCGACTCTACGTTTCTCCTCGAGTTGAGTTCACTCCTCGAGTCGAGTACCGAGTCCACGAGTCGACAAGCTACTCCTCGTGCCGACTCTACGTTTCTCCTCGAGTTGAGTTCACTCCTCGAGTCGAGTACGGACCCCACGAGTCGACAAGCTACTCCTCGTGCCGACTCTACGTTTCTCCTCGAGTTGAGTTCACTCCTCGAGTCGAGTACCGAGCCCACGAGTCGACAAGCTACTCCTCGTGCCGACTCTACGTTTCTCCTCGAGTTGAGTTCACTCCTCGAGTCGAGTACCAAGCCCACGAGTCGCCAATCTACTCCTCGTGCCGACTCTACATTTCTCCTTGAGTTGAGTTCACTCCTCGAGTCGAGTACCGAGCACACGAGTCGACAAGGTACTCCTCGTGCCGACTCTACGTTTCTCCTCGAGTTGAGTTCACTCCTCGAGTCGAGTACCGACCCCACGAGTCGACAAGCTACTCCTCGTGCCGACTCTACGTTTCTCCTCGAGTTGAGTTCACCCCTCGAGTCGAGTACCGAGTCCACGAGTCGACAAGCTACTCCTCGTGCCGACTCTACGTTTCTCCTCGAGTTGAGTTCACTCCTCGAGTCGAGTACCGAGCACACGAGTCGACAAGCTACTCCTCGTGCCGACTCTACGTTTCTCCTCGAGTTGAGTTCACTCCTCGAGTCGAGTACCGAGCCCACGAGTCGACAAGCTACTCCTCGTGCCGACTCTACGTTTCTCCTCGAGTTGAGTTCACTCCTCGAGTCGAGTACCGAGCCCACGAGTCGCCAATCTACTCCTCGTGCCGACTCTACATTTCTCCTGGAGTTGAGTTCACTCCTCGAGTCGAGTACCGAGTCCACGAGTCGACAAGCTACTCCTCGTGCCGACTCTACGTTTCTCCTCGAGTTGAGTTCACTCCTCGAGTCGAGTACCGAGCCCACGAGTCGCCAATCTACTCCTCGTGCCGACTCTACTTTTCTCCTCGAGTTGAGTTCACTCCTCGAGTCGAGTACCGAGCCCACGAGTCGACAAGCTACTCCTCGTGCCGACTCTACGTTTCTCCTCGAGTTGAGTTCACTCCTCGAGTCGAGTACCGAGCCCACGAGTCGACAAGCTACTCCTCGTGCCGACTCTACGTTTCTCCTCGAGTTGAGTTCACCCCTCGAGTCGAGTACCGAGTCCACGAGTCGACAAGCTACTCCTCGTGCCGACTCTACGTTTCTCCTCGAGTTGAGTTCACTCCTCGAGTCGAGTACCGAGCCCACGAGTCGACAAGCTACTCCTCGTGCCGACTCTACATTTCTCCTCGAGTTGAGTTCACTCCTCGAGTCGAGTACCGAACCCACGAGTCGCCAATCTACTCCTCGTGCCGACTCTACATTTCTCCTGGAGTTGAGTTCACTCCTCGAGTCGAGTACCGAGTCCACGAGTCGACAAGCTACTCCTCGTGCCGACTCTACGTTTCTCCTCGAGTTGAGTTCACTCCTCGAGTCGAGTACCGAGCCCACGAGTCGCCAATCTACTCCTCGTGCCGACTCTACTTTTCTCCTCGAGTTGAGTTCACTCCTCGAGTCGAGTACCGAGCCCACGAGTCGACAAGCTACTCCTCGTGCCGACTCTACGTTTCTCCTCGAGTTGAGTTCTCTCCTCGAGTCGAGTACCGAGCCCACGAGTCGCCAATCTACTCCTCGTGCCGACTCTACATTTCTCCTCGAGTTGAGTTCACTCCTCGAGTCGAGTACCGAGTCCACGAGTCGACTAGCTACTCCTCGTGCCGACTCTACGTTTCTCCTCGAGTTGAGTTCACTCCTCGAGTCGAGTACCGAGCCCACGAGTCGCCAATCTACTCCTCGTGCCGACTCTACATTTCTCCTTGAGTTGAGTTCACTCCTCGAGTCGAGTACCGACCCCACGAGTCGACAAGCTACTCCTCGTGCCGACTCTACGTTTCTCCTCGAGTTGAGTTCACTCCTCGAGTCGAGTACCGAGCCCACGAGTCGACAAGCTACTCCTCGTGCCGACTCTACGTTTCTCCTCGAGTTGAGTTCACTCCTCGAGTCGAGTACCGAGTCCATGGGTCGATAAGCTACTCCTCGTGCCGACTCTACGTTTCTCCTCGAGTTGAGTTCACTCCTCGAGTCTAGTACCGAGTCCACGAGTCGACAAGCTACTCCTCGTGCCGACTCTACGTTTCTCCTCGAGTTGAGTTCACTCCTCGAGTCGAGTACCGAGCACACGAGTCAACAAGCTACTCCTCGTGCCGACTCTACGTTTCTCCTCGAGTTGAGTTCACTCCTCGAGTCGAGTACCGACCCCACGAGTCGACAAGCTACTCCTCGTGCCGACTCTACGTTTCTCCTCTAGTTGAGTTCACTCCTCGAGTCGAGTACCGAGTCCACGAGTCGACAAGCTACTCCTCGTGCCGACTCTACGTTTCTCCTCGAGTTGAGTTCACTCCTCGAGTCGAGTACCGAGCCCACGAGTCGACAAGCTACTCCTCGTGCCGACTCTACGTTTCTCCTCGAGTTGAGTTCACTCCTCGAGTCGAGTACCGAGTCCATGTGTCGATAAACTACTCCTCGTGCCGACTCTACGTTTCTCCTCGAGTTGAGTTCACTCCTCGAGTCTAGTACCGAGTCCACGAGTCGACAAGCTACTCCTCGTGCCGACTCTACGTTTCTCCTCGAGTTGAGTTCACTCCTCGAGTCGAGTACCGAGCACACGAGTCGACAAGCTACTCCTCGTGCCGACTCTACATTTCTCCTTGAGTTGAGTTCACTCCTCGAGTCGAGTACCGACCCCACGAGTCGACAAGCTACTCCTCGTGCCGACTCTACGTTTCTCCTCGAGTTGAGTTCACTCCTCGAGTCGAGTACCGAGCCCACGAGTCGACAAGCTACTCCTCGTGCCGACTCTACATTTCTCCTCGAGTTGAGTTCACTCCTCGAGTCGAGTACCGAACCCACGAGTCGCCAATCTACT
The DNA here is from genome assembly GCF_054948205.1 of Urtica dioica subsp. dioica. Classification (NCBI taxonomy): domain Eukaryota; kingdom Viridiplantae; phylum Streptophyta; class Magnoliopsida; order Rosales; family Urticaceae; genus Urtica; species Urtica dioica. The sequence goes on from NC_142757.1 coordinate 15,865,837, forward strand.
CCTCGTGCCGACTCTACATTTCTCCTGGAGTTGAGTTCACTCCTCGAGTCGAGTACCGAGTCCACGAGTCGACAAGCTACTCCTCGTGCCGACTCTACGTTTCTCCTCGAGTTGAGTTCACTCCTCGAGTCGAGTACCGAGCCCACGAGTCGCCAATCTACTCCTCGTGACGACTCTACTTTTCTCCTCGAGTTGAGTTCACTCCTCGAGTCGAGTACCGAGCCCACGAGTCGACAAGCTACTCCTCGTGCCGACTCTACGTTTCTCCTCGAGTTGAGTTCTCTCCTCGAGTCGAGTACCGAGCCCACGAGTCGCCAATCTACTCCTCGTGCCGACTCTACATTTCTCCTCGAGTTGAGTTCACTCCTCGAGTCGAGTACCGAGTCCACGAGTCGACTAGCTACTCCTCGTGCCGACTCTACGTTTCTCCTCGAGTTGAGTTCACTCCTCGAGTCGAGTACCGAGCCCACGAGTCGCCAATCTACTCCTCGTGCCGACTCTACATTTCTCCTTGAGTTGAGTTCACTCCTCGAGTCGAGTACCGACCCCACGAGTCGACAAGCTACTCCTCGTGCCGACTCTACGTTTCTCCTCGAGTTGAGTTCACTCCTCGAGTCGAGTACCGAGCCCACGAGTCGACAAGCTACTCCTCGTGCCGACTCTACGTTTCTCCTCGAGTTGAGTTCACTCCTCGAGTCGAGTACCGAGTCCATGGGTCGATAAGCTACTCCTCGTGCCGACTCTACGTTTCTCCTCGAGTTGAGTTCACTCCTCGAGTCTAGTACCGAGTCCACGAGTCGACAAGCTACTCCTCGTGCCGACTCTACGTTTCTCCTCGAGTTGAGTTCACTCCTCGAGTCGAGTACCGAGCACACGAGTCAACAAGCTACTCCTCGTGCCGACTCTACGTTTCTCCTCGAGTTGAGTTCACTCCTCGAGTCGAGTACCGACCCCACGAGTCGACAAGCTACTCCTCGTGCCGACTCTACGTTTCTCCTCTAGTTGAGTTCACTCCTCGAGTCGAGTACCGAGTCCACGAGTCGACAAGCTACTCCTCGTGCCGACTCTACGTTTCTCCTCGAGTTGAGTTCACTCCTCGAGTCGAGTACCGAGCCCACGAGTCGACAAGCTACTCCTCGTGCCGACTCTACGTTTCTCCTCGAGTTGAGTTCACTCCTCGAGTCGAGTACCGAGTCCATGTGTCGATAAACTACTCCTCGTGCCGACTCTACGTTTCTCCTCGAGTTGAGTTCACTCCTCGAGTCTAGTACCGAGTCCACGAGTCGACAAGCTACTCCTCGTGCCGACTCTACGTTTCTCCTCGAGTTGAGTTCACTCCTCGAGTCGAGTACCGAGCACACGAGTCGACAAGCTACTCCTCGTGCCGACTCTACATTTCTCCTTGAGTTGAGTTCACTCCTCGAGTCGAGTACCGACCCCACGAGTCGACAAGCTACTCCTCGTGCCGACTCTACGTTTCTCCTCGAGTTGAGTTCACTCCTCGAGTCGAGTACCGAGCCCACGAGTCGACAAGCTACTCCTCGTGCCGACTCTACGTTTCTCCTCGAGTTGAGTTCACTCCTCGAGTCGAGTACCGAGTCCATGGGTCGATAAGCTACTCCTCGTGCCGACTCTACGTTTCTCCTCGAGTTGAGTTCACTCCTCGAGTCGAGTACCGAGCCCACGAGTCGACAAGCTACTCCTCGTGCCGACTCTACGTTTCTCCTCGAGTTGAGTTCACTCCTCGAGTCGAGTACCGAGTCCATGGGTCGATAAACTACTCCTCGTGCCGACTCTACATTTCTCCTTGAGTTGAGTTCACTCCTCGAGTCGAGTACCGAGTCCATGAGTCGACAAGCTACTCCTCGTGCCGACTCTACGTTTCTCCTCGAGTTGAGTTCACTCCTCGAGTCGAGTACCGAGCCCACGAGTCGACAAGCTACTCCTCGTGCCGACTCTACATTTCTCCTCGAGTTGAGTTCACTCCTCGAGTCGAGTACCGAACCCACGAGTCGCCAATCTACTCCTCGTGCCGACTCTACATTTCTCCTGGAGTTGAGTTCACTCCTCGAGTCGAGTACCGAGTCCACGAGTCGACAAGCTACTCCTCGTGCCGACTCTACGTTTCTCCTCGAGTTGAGTTCACTCCTCGAGTCGAGTACCGAGCCCACGAGTCGCCAATCTACTCCTCGTGACGACTCTACTTTTCTCCTCGAGTTGAGTTCACTCCTCGAGTCGAGTACCGAGCCCACGAGTCGACAAGCTACTCCTCGTGCCGACTCTACGTTTCTCCTCGAGTTGAGTTCTCTCCTCGAGTCGAGTACCGAGCCCACGAGTCGCCAATCTACTCCTCGTGCCGACTCTACATTTCTCCTCGAGTTGAGTTCACTCCTCGAGTCGAGTACCGAGTCCACGAGTCGACTAGCTACTCCTCGTGCCGACTCTACGTTTCTCCTCGAGTTGAGTTCACTCCTCGAGTCGAGTACCGAGCCCACGAGTCGCCAATCTACTCCTCGTGCCGACTCTACATTTCTCCTTGAGTTGAGTTCACTCCTCGAGTCGAGTACCGACCCCACGAGTCGACAAGCTACTCCTCGTGCCGACTCTACGTTTCTCCTCGAGTTGAGTTCACTCCTCGAGTCGAGTACCGAGCCCACGAGTCGACAAGCTACTCCTCGTGCCGACTCTACGTTTCTCCTCGAGTTGAGTTCACTCCTCGAGTCGAGTACCGAGTCCATGGGTCGATAAGCTACTCCTCGTGCCGACTCTACGTTTCTCCTCGAGTTGAGTTCACTCCTCGAGTCTAGTACCGAGTCCACGAGTCGACAAGCTACTCCTCGTGCCGACTCTACGTTTCTCCTCGAGTTGAGTTCACTCCTCGAGTCGAGTACCGAGCACACGAGTCAACAAGCTACTCCTCGTGCCGACTCTACGTTTCTCCTCGAGTTGAGTTCACTCCTCGAGTCGAGTACCGACCCCACGAGTCGACAAGCTACTCCTCGTGCCGACTCTACGTTTCTCCTCTAGTTGAGTTCACTCCTCGAGTCGAGTACCGAGTCCACGAGTCGACAAGCTACTCCTCGTGCCGACTCTACGTTTCTCCTCGAGTTGAGTTCACTCCTCGAGTCGAGTACCGAGCCCACGAGTCGACAAGCTACTCCTCGTGCCGACTCTACGTTTCTCCTCGAGTTGAGTTCACTCCTCGAGTCGAGTACCGAGTCCATGTGTCGATAAACTACTCCTCGTGCCGACTCTACGTTTCTCCTCGAGTTGAGTTCACTCCTCGAGTCTAGTACCGAGTCCACGAGTCGACAAGCTACTCCTCGTGCCGACTCTACGTTTCTCCTCGAGTTGAGTTCACTCCTCGAGTCGAGTACCGAGCACACGAGTCGACAAGCTACTCCTCGTGCCGACTCTACATTTCTCCTTGAGTTGAGTTCACTCCTCGAGTCGAGTACCGACCCCACGAGTCGACAAGCTACTCCTCGTGCCGACTCTACGTTTCTCCTCGAGTTGAGTTCACTCCTCGAGTCGAGTACCGAGCCCACGAGTCGACAAGCTACTCCTCGTGCCGACTCTACGTTTCTCCTCGAGTTGAGTTCACTCCTCGAGTCGAGTACCGAGTCCATGGGTCGATAAGCTACTCCTCGTGCCGACTCTACGTTTCTCCTCGAGTTGAGTTCACTCCTCGAGTCGAGTACCGAGCCCACGAGTCGACAAGCTACTCCTCGTGCCGACTCTACGTTTCTCCTCGAGTTGAGTTCACTCCTCGAGTCGAGTACCGAGTCCATGGGTCGATAAACTACTCCTCGTGCCGACTCTACATTTCTCCTTGAGTTGAGTTCACTCCTCGAGTCGAGTACCGAGTCCATGAGTCGACAAGCTACTCCTCGTGCCGACTCTACGTTTCTCCTCGAGTTGAGTTCACTCCTCGAGTCGAGTACCGAGCCCACGAGTCGCCAATCTACTCCTCGTGCCGACTCTACGTTTCTCCTTGAGTTGAGTTCACTCCTCGAGTCGAGTACCGAGTCCATGGGTCGATAAGCTACTCCTCGTGCCGACTCTACGTTTCTCCTCGAGTTGAGTTCACTCCTCGAGTCTAGTACCGAGTCCACGAGTCGACAAGCTACTCCTCGTGCCGACTCTACGTTTCTCCTCGAGTTGAGTTCACTCCTCGAGTCGAGTACCGAGCACACGAGTCGACAAGCTACTCCTCGTGCCGACTCTACGTTTCTCCTCGAGTTGAGTTCACTCCTCGAGTCGAGTACCGAGTCCACGAGTCGACAAGCTACTCCTCGTGCCGACTCTACGTTTCTCCTCGAGTTGAGTTCACTCCTCGAGTCGAGTACGGACCCCACAAGTCGACAAGCTACTCCTCGTGCCGACTCTACGTTTCTCCTCGAGTTGAGTTCACTCCTCGAGTCGAGTACCGAGCCCACGAGTCGACAAGCTACTCCTCGTGCCGACTCTACGTTTCTCCTCGAGTTGAGTTCACTCCTCGAGTCGAGTACCAAGCCCACGAGTCGCCAATCTACTCCTCGTGCCGACTCTACATTTCTCCTTGAGTTGAGTTCACTCCTCGAGTCGAGTACCGAGCACACGAGTCGACAAGCTACTCCTCGTGCCGACTCTACGTTTCTCCTCGAGTTGAGTTCACTCCTCGAGTCGAGTACCGACCCCACGAGTCGACAAGCTACTCCTCGTGCCGACTCTACGTTTCTCCTCGAGTTGAGTTCACCCCTCGAGTCGAGTACCGAGTCCACGAGTCGACAAGCTACTCCTCGTGCCGACTCTACGTTTCTCCTCGAGTTGAGTTCACTCCTCGAGTCGAGTACCGAGCACACGAGTCAACAAGCTACTCCTCGTGCCGACTCTACGTTTCTCCTCGAGTTGAGTTCACTCCTCGAGTCGAGTACCGAGCCCACGAGTCGACAAGCTACTCCTCGTGCCGACTCTACGTTTCTCCTCGAGTTGAGTTCACTCCTCGAGTCGAGTACCGAGCCCACGAGTCGCCAATCTACTCCTCGTGCCGACTCTACATTTCTCCTGGAGTTGAGTTCACTCCTCGAGTCGAGTACCGAGTCCACGAGTCGACAAGCTACTCCTCGTGCCGACTCTACGTTTCTCCTCGAGTTGACTTCACTCCTCGAGTCGAGTACCGAGCCCACGAGTCGCCAATCTACTCCTCGTGCCGACTCTACTTTTCTCCTCGAGTTGAGTTCACTCCTCGAGTCGAGTACCGAGCCCACGAGTCGACAAGCTACTCCTCGTGCCGACTCTACGTTTCTCCTCGAGTTGAGTTCACTCCTCAAGTCGAGTACCGAGCCCACGAGTCGACAAGCTACTCCTCGTGCCGACTCTACGTTTCTCCTCGAGTTGAGTTCACTCCTCGAGTCGAGTACCGAGCCCACGAGTCGCCAATCTACTCCTCGTGCCGACTCTACTTTTCTCCTCGAGTTGAGTTCACCCCTCGAGTCGAGTACCGAGTCCACGAGTCGACAAGCTACTCCTCGTGCCGACTCTACGTTTCTCCTCGAGTTGAGTTCACTCCTCGAGTCGAGTACCGAGCCCACGAGTCGACAAGCTACTCCTCGTGCCGACTCTACGTTTCTCCTCGAGTTGAGTTCACTCCTCGAGTCGAGTTCACTCCTCGAGTCGAGTACCGAGCCCACGAGTCGCCAATCTACTCCTCGTGCCGACTCTACATTTCTCCTGGAGTTGAGTTCACTCCTCGAGTCGAGTACCGAGTCCACGAGTCGACAAGCTACTCCTCGTGCCGACTCTACGTTTCTCCTCGAGTTGAGTTCACTCCTCGAGTCGAGTACCGAGCCCACGAGTCGCCAATCTACTCCTCGTGCCGACTCTACTTTTCTCCTCGAGTTGAGTTCACTCCTCGAGTCGAGTACCGAGCCCACGAGTCGACAAGCTACTCCTCGTGCCGACTCTACGTTTCTCCTCGAGTTGAGTTCACTCCTCGAGTCGAGTACCGAGCCCACGAGTCGCCAATCTACTCCTCGTGCCGACTCTACATTTCTCCTGGAGTTGAGTTCACTCCTCGAGTCGAGTACCGAGTCCACGAGTCGACTAGCTACTCCTCGTGCCGACTCTACGTTTCTCCTCGAGTTGAGTTCACTCCTCGAGTCGAGTACCGAGCCCACGAGTCGCCAATCTACTCCTCGTGCCGACTCTACATTTCTCCTTGAGTTGAGTTCACTCCTCGAGTCGAGTACCGACCCCACGAGTCGACAAGCTACTCCTCGTGCCGACTCTACGTTTCTCCTCGAGTTGAGTTCACTCCTCGAGTCGAGTACCGAGCCCACGAGTCGACAAGCTACTCCTCGTGCCGACTCTACGTTTCTCCTCGAGTTGAGTTCACTCCTCGAGTCGAGTACCGAGTCCATGGGTCGATAAGCTACTCCTCGTGCCGACTCTACGTTTCTCCTCGAGTTGAGTTCACTCCTCGAGTCTAGTACCGAGTCCACGAGTCGACAAGCTACTCCTCGTGCCGACTCTACGTTTCTCCTCGAGTTGAGTTCACTCCTCGAGTCGAGTACCGAGCACACGAGTCAACAAGCTACTCCTCGTGCCGACTCTACGTTTCTCCTCGAGTTGAGTTCACTCCTCGAGTCGAGTACCGACCCCACGAGTCGACAAGCTACTCCTCGTGCCGACTCTACGTTTCTCCTCTAGTTGAGTTCACTCCTCGAGTCGAGTACCGAGTCCACGAGTCGACAAGCTACTCCTCGTGCCGACTCTACGTTTCTCCTCGAGTTGAGTTCACTCCTCGAGTCGAGTACCGAGCCCACGAGTCGACAAGCTACTCCTCGTGCCGACTCTACGTTTCTCCTCGAGTTGAGTTCACTCCTCGAGTCGAGTACCGAGTCCATGTGTCGATAAACTACTCCTCGTGCCGACTCTACGTTTCTCCTCGAGTTGAGTTCACTCCTCGAGTCTAGTACCGAGTCCACGAGTCGACAAGCTACTCCTCGTGCCGACTCTACGTTTCTCCTCGAGTTGAGTTCACTCCTCGAGTCGAGTACCGAGCACACGAGTCGACAAGCTACTCCTCGTGCCGACTCTACATTTCTCCTTGAGTTGAGTTCACTCCTCGAGTCGAGTACCGACCCCACGAGTCGACAAGCTACTCCTCGTGCCGACTCTACGTTTCTCCTCGAGTTGAGTTCACTCCTCGAGTCGAGTACCGAGCCCACGAGTCGACAAGCTACTCCTCGTGCCGACTCTACGTTTCTCCTCGAGTTGAGTTCACTCCTCGAGTCGAGTACCGAGTCCATGGGTCGATAAGCTACTCCTCGTGCCGACTCTACGTTTCTCCTCGAGTTGAGTTCACTCCTCGAGTCGAGTACCGAGCCCACGAGTCGACAAGCTACTCCTCGTGCCGACTCTACGTTTCTCCTCGAGTTGAGTTCACTCCTCGAGTCGAGTACCGAGTCCATGGGTCGATAAACTACTCCTCGTGCCGACTCTACATTTCTCCTTGAGTTGAGTTCACTCCTCGAGTCGAGTACCGAGTCCACGAGTCGACAAGCTACTCCTCGTGCCGACTCTACGTTTCTCCTCGAGTTGAGTTCACTCCTCGAGTCGAGTACCGAGCCCACGAGTCGCCAATCTACTCCTCGTGCCGACTCTACGTTTCTCCTTGAGTTGAGTTCACTCCTCGAGTCGAGTACCGAGTCCATGGGTCGATAAGCTACTCCTCGTGCCGACTCTACGTTTCTCCTCGAGTTGAGTTCACTCCTCGAGTCTAGTACCGAGTCCACGAGTCGACAAGCTACTCCTCGTGCCGACTCTACGTTTCTCCTCGAGTTTAGTTCACTCCTCGAGTCGAGTACCGAGCACACGAGTCGACAAGCTACTCCTCGTGCCGACTCTACGTTTCTCCTCGAGTTGAGTTCACTCCTCGAGTCGAGTACCGAGCACACGAGTCGACAAGCTACTCCTCGTGCCGACTCTACGTTTCTCCTCGAGTTGAGTTCACTCCTCGAGTCGAGTACCGAGTCCACGAGTCGACAAGCTACTCCTCGTGCCGACTCTACGTTTCTCCTCGAGTTGAGTTCACTCCTCGAGTCGAGTACGGACCCCACGAGTCGACAAGCTACTCCTCGTGCCGACTCTACGTTTCTCCTCGAGTTGAGTTCACTCCTCGAGTCGAGTACCGAGCACACGAGTCGACAAGCTACTCCTCGTGCCGACTCTACGTTTCTCCTCGAGTTGAGTTCACTCCTCGAGTCGAGTACCGAGCACACGAGTCGACAAGCTACTCCTCGTGCCGACTCTACGTTTCTCCTCGAGTTGAGTTCACTCCTCGAGTCGAGTACCGAGCACACGAGTCGACAAGCTACTCCTCGTGCCGACTCTACGTTTCTCCTCGAGTTGAGTTCACTCCTCGAGTCGAGTACCGAGTCCACGAGTCGACAAGCTACTCCTCGTGCCGACTCTACGTTTCTCCTCGAGTTGAGTTCACTCCTCGAGTCGAGTACGGACCCCACGAGTCGACAAGCTACTCCTCGTGCCGACTCTACGTTTCTCCTCGAGTTGAGTTCACTCCTCGAGTCGAGTACCGAGCACACGAGTCGACAAGCTACTCCTCGTGCCGACTCTACGTTTCTCCTCGAGTTGAGTTCACTCCTCGAGTCGAGTACCGAGCACACGAGTCGACAAGCTACTCCTCGTGCCGACTCTACGTTTCTCCTCGAGTTGAGTTCACTCCTCGAGTCGAGTACCGAGTCCACGAGTCGACAAGCTACTCCTCGTGCCGACTCTACGTTTCTCCTCGAGTTGAGTTCACTCCTCGAGTCGAGTACGGACCCCACGAGTCGACAAGCTACTCCTCGTGCCGACTCTACGTTTCTCCTCGAGTTGAGTTCACTCCTCGAGTCGAGTACCGAGCCCACGAGTCGACAAGCTACTCCTCGTGCCGACTCTACGTTTCTCCTCGAGTTGAGTTCACTCCTCGAGTCGAGTACCGAGCCCACGAGTCGCCAATCTACTCCTCGTGCCGACTCTACGTTTCTCCTCGAGTTGAGTTCACTCCTCGAGTCGAGTACCGAGCACACGAGTCGACAAGCTACTCCTCGTGCCGACTCTACGTTTCTCCTCGAGTTGAGTTCACTCCTCGAGTCGAGTACCGAGCCCACGAGTCGACAAGCTACTCCTCGTGCCGACTCTACGTTTCTCCTCGAGTTGAGTTCACTCCTCGAGTCGAGTACCGAGCCCACGAGTCGCCAATCTACTCCTCGTGCCGACTCTACATTTCTCCTGGAGTTGAGTTCACTCCTCGAGTCGAGTACCGAGTCCACGAGTCGACTAGCTACTCCTCGTGCCGACTCTACGTTTCTCCTCGAGTTGAGTTCACTCCTCGAGTCGAGTACCGAGCCCACGAGTCGCCAATCTACTCCTCGTGCCGACTCTACATTTCTCCTTGAGTTGAGTTCACTCCTCGAGTCGAGTACCGACCCCACGAGTCGACAAGCTACTCCTCGTGCCGACTCTACGTTTCTCCTCGAGTTGAGTTCACTCCTCGAGTCGAGTACCGAGCCCACGAGTCGACAAGCTACTCCTCGTGCCGACTCTACGTTTCTCCTCGAGTTGAGTTCACTCCTCGAGTCGAGTACCGAGTCCATGGGTCGATAAGCTACTCCTCGTGCCGACTCTACGTTTCTCCTCGAGTTGAGTTCACTCCTCGAGTCTAGTACCGAGTCCACGAGTCGACAAGCTACTCCTCGTGCCGACTCTACGTTTCTCCTCGAGTTGAGTTAACTCCTCGAGTCGAGTACCGAGCACACGAGTCAACAAGCTACTCCTCGTGCCGACTCTACGTTTCTCCTCGAGTTGAGTTCACTCCTCGAGTCGAGTACCGAGCCCACGAGTCGACAAGCTACTCCTCGTGCCGACTCTACGTTTCTCCTCGAGTTGAGTTCACTCCTCGAGTCGAGTACCGAGTCCATGGGTCGATAAGCTACTCCTCGTGCCGACTCTACGTTTCTCCTCGAGTTGAGTTCACTCCTCGAGTCGAGTACCGAGCCCACGAGTCGACAAGCTACTCCTCGTGCCGACTCTACGTTTCTCCTCGAGTTGAGTTCACTCCTCGAGTCGAGTACCGAGTCCATGGGTCGATAAACTACTCCTCGTGCCGACTCTACATTTCTCCTTGAGTTGAGTTCACTCCTCGAGTCGAGTACCGAGTCCACGAGTCGACAAGCTACTCCTCGTGTCGACTCTACGTTTCTCCTCGAGTTGAGTTCACTCCTCGAGTCGAGTACCGAGCCCACGAGTCGCCAAGCTACTCCTCGTGCCGACTCTACGTTTCTCCTTGAGTTGAGTTCACTCCTCGAGTCGAGTAACGAGTCCATGGGTCGACAAGCTACTCCTCGTGCCGACTCTACGTTTCTCCTCGAGTTGAGTTCACTCCTCGAGTCTAGTACCGAGTCCACGGGTCGATAAGCTACTCCTCGTGCCGACTCTACGTTTCTCCTCGAGTTGAGTTCACTCCTCGAGTCGAGTACCGAGCACACGAGTCGACAAGCTACTCCTCGTGCCGACTCTACGTTTCTCCTCGAGTTGAGTTCACTCCTCGAGTCGAGTACCGAGCACACGAGTCAACAAGCTACTCCTCGTGCCGACTCTACGTTTCTCCACGAGTTGAGTTCACTCCTCGAGTCGAGTACCGAGCCCACGAGTCGACAAGCTACTCCTCGTGCCGACTCTACGTTTCTCCTCGAGTTGAGTTCACTCCTCGAGTCGAGTACCGAGTCCATGGGTCGATAAGCTACTCCTCGTGCCGACTCTACGTTTCTCCTCGAGTTGAGTTCACTCCTCGAGTCGAGTACCGAGCCCACGAGTCGACAAGCTACTCCTCGTGCCGACTCTACGTTTCTCCTCGAGTTGAGTTCACTCCTCGAGTCGAGTACCGAGTCCATGGGTCGATAAACTACTCCTCGTGCCGACTCTACATTTCGCCTTGAGTTGAGTTCACTCCTCGAGTCGAGTACCGAGTCCACGAGTCGACAAGCTACTCCTCGTGCCGACTCTACGTTTCTCCTCGAGTTGAGTTCACTCCTCGAGTCGAGTACCGAGCCCACGAGTCGCCAATCTACTCCTCGTGCCGACTCTACGTTTCTCCTTGAGTTGAGTTCACTCCTCGAGTCGAGTACCGAGTCCATGGGTCGATAAGCTACTCCTCGTGCCGACTCTACGTTTCTCCTCGAGTTGAGTTCACTCCTCGAGTCTAGTACCGAGTCCACGAGTCGACAAGCTACTCCTCGTGCCGACTCTACGTTTCTCCTCGAGTTGAGTTCACTCCTCGAGTCGAGTACCGAGCACACGAGTCGACAAGCTACTCCTCGTGCCGACTCTACGTTTCTCCTCGAGTTGAGTTCACTCCTCGAGTCGAGTACCGAGCACACGAGTCGACAAGCTACTCCTCGTGCCGACTCTACGTTTCTCCTCGAGTTGAGTTCACTCCTCGAGTCGAGTACCGAGCACACGAGTCAACAAGCTACTCCTCGTGCCGACTCTACGTTTCTCCTCGAGTTGAGTTCACTCCTCGAGTCGAGTACCGAGCCCACGAGTCGACAAGCTACTCCTCGTGCCGACTCTACGTTTCTCCTCGAGTTGAGTTCACTCCTCGAGTCGAGTACCGAGCCCACGAGTCGCCAATCTACTCCTCGTGCCGACTCTACGTTTCTCCTCTAGTTGAGTTCACTCCTCGAGTCGAGTACCGAGTCCACGAGTCGACAAGCTACTCCTCGTGCCGACTCTACGTTTCTCCTCGAGTTGAGTTCACTCCTCGAGTCGAGTACCGAGCCCACGAGTCGCCAATCTACTCCTCGTGCCGACTCTACGTTTCTCCTCGAGTTGAGTTCACTCCTCGAGTCGAGTACCGAGCCCACGAGTCGACAAGCTACTCCTCGTGCCGACTCTACGTTTCTCCTCGAGTTGAGTTCACTCCTCGAGTCGAGTACGGACCCCACGAGTCGACAAGCTACTCCTCGTGCCGACTCTACGTTTCTCCTCGAGTTGAGTTCACTCCTCGAGTCGAGTACCGAGTCCACGAGTCGACAAGCTACTCCTCGTGCCGACTCTACGTTTCTCCTCGAGTTGAGTTCACTCCTCGAGTCGAGTACGGACCCCACGAGTCGACAAGCTACTCCTCGTGCCGACTCTACGTTTCTCCTCGAGTTGAGTTCACTCCTCGAGTCGAGTACCGAGCACACGAGTCGACAAGCTACTCCTCGTGCCGACTCTACGTTTCTCCTCGAGTTGAGTTCACTCCTCGAGTCGAGTACGGACCCCACGAGTCGACAAGCTACTCCTCGTGCCGACTCTACGTTTCTCCTCGAGTTGAGTTCACTCCTCGAGTCGAGTACCGAGTCCACGAGTCGACAAGCTACTCCTCGTGCCGACTCTACGTTTCTCCTCGAGTTGAGTTCACTCCTCGAGTCGAGTACGGACCCCACGAGTCGACAAGCTACTCCTCGTGCCGACTCTACGTTTCTCCTCGAGTTGAGTTCACTCCTCGAGTCGAGTACCGAGCACACGAGTCGACAAGCTACTCCTCGTGCCGACTCTACGTTTCTCCTCGAGTTGAGTTCACTCCTCGAGTCGAGTACCGAGCCCACGAGTCGACAAGCTACTCCTCGTGCCGACTCTACGTTTCTCCTCGAGTTGAGTTCACTCCTCGAGTCGAGTACCGAGCCCACGAGTCGCCAATCTACTCCTCGTGCCGACTCTACGTTTCTCCTCTAGTTGAGTTCACTCCTCGAGTCGAGTACCGAGTCCACGAGTCGACAAGCTACTCCTCGTGCCGACTCTACGTTTCTCCTCGAGTTGAGTTCACTGCTCGAGTCGAGTACCGAGCACACGAGTCGACAAGCTACTCCTCGTGCCGACTCTACATTTCTCCTTGAGTTGAGTTCACTCCTCGAGTCGAGTACCGACCCCACGAGTCGACAAGCTACTCCTCGTGCCGACTCTACGTTTCTCCTCGAGTTGAGTTCACTCCTCGAGTCGAGTACCGAGCCCACGAGTCGACAAGCTACTCCTCGTGCCGACTCTACGTTTCTCCTCGAGTTGAGTTCACTCCTCGAGTCGAGTACCGAGTCCACGAGTCGACAAGCTACTCCTCGTGCCGACTCTACGTTTCTCCTCGAGTTGAGTTCACTCCTCGAGTCGAGTACGGACCCCACGAGTCGACAAGCTACTCCTCGTGCCGACTCTACGTTTCTCCTCGAGTTGAGTTCACTCCTCGAGTCGAGTACCGAGCACACGAGTCGACAAGCTACTCCTCGTGCCGACTCTACGTTTCTCCTCGAGTTGAGTTCACTCCTCGAGTCGAGTACCGAGCACACGAGTCGACAAGCTACTCCTCGTGCCGACTCTACGTTTCTCCTCGAGTTGAGTTCACTCCTCGAGTCGAGTACCGAGCACACGAGTCGACAAGCTACTCCTCGTGCCGACTCTACGTTTCTCCTCGAGTTGAGTTCACTCCTCGAGTCGAGTACCGAGTCCACGAGTCGACAAGCTACTCCTCGTGCCGACTCTACGTTTCTCCTCGAGTTGAGTTCACTCCTCGAGTCGAGTACGGACCCCACGAGTCGACAAGCTACTCCTCGTGTCGACTCTACGTTTCTCCTCGAGTTGAGTTCACTCCTCGAGTCGAGTACCGAGCACACGAGTCGACAAGCTACTCCTCGTGCCGACTCTACGTTTCTCCTCGAGTTGAGTTCACTCCTCGAGTCGAGTACCGAGCACACGAGTCGACAAGCTACTCCTCGTGCCGACTCTACGTTTCTCCTCGAGTTGAGTTCACTCCTCGAGTCGAGTACCGAGTCCACGAGTCGACAAGCTACTCCTCGTGCCGACTCTACGTTTCTCCTCGAGTTGAGTTCACTCCTCGAGTCGAGTACGGACCCCACGAGTCGACAAGCTACTCCTCGTGCCGACTCTACGTTTCTCCTCGAGTTGAGTTCACTCCTCGAGTCGAGTACCGAGCCCACGAGTCGACAAGCTACTCCTCGTGCCGACTGTACGTTTCTCCTCGAGTTGAGTTCACTCCTCGAGTCGAGTACCGAGCCCACGAGTCGCCAATCTACTCCTCGTGCCGACTCTACGTTTCTCCTCGAGTTGAGTTCACTCCTCGAGTCGAGTACCGAGCACACGAGTCGACAAGCTACTCCTCGTGCCGACTCTACGTTTCTCCTCGAGTTGAGTTCACTCCTCGAGTCGAGTACCGAGCCCACGAGTCGACAAGCTACTCCTCGTGCCGACTCTACGTTTCTCCTCGAGTTGAGTTCACTCCTCGAGTCGAGTACCGAGCCCACGAGTCGCCAATCTACTCCTCGTGCCGACTCTACATTTCTCCTGGAGTTGAGTTCACTCCTCGAGTCGAGTACCGAGTCCACGAGTCGACTAGCTACTCCTCGTGCCGACTCTACGTTTCTCCTCGAGTTGAGTTCACTCCTCGAGTCGAGTACCGAGCCCACGAGTCGCCAATCTACTCCTCGTGCCGACTCTACATTTCTCCTTGAGTTGAGTTCACTCCTCGAGTCGAGTACCGACCCCACGAGTCGACAAGCTACTCCTCGTGCCGACTCTACGTTTCTCCTCGAGTTGAGTTCACTCCTCGAGTCGAGTACCGAGCCCACGAGTCGACAAGCTACTCCTCGTGCCGACTCTACGTTTCTCCTCGAGTTGAGTTCACTCCTCGAGTCGAGTACCGAGTCCATGGGTCGATAAGCTACTCCTCGTGCCGACTCTACGTTTCTCCTCGAGTTGAGTTCACTCCTCGAGTCTAGTACCGAGTCCACGAGTCGACAAGCTACTCCTCGTGCCGACTCTACGTTTCTCCTCGAGTTGAGTTCACTCCTCGAGTCGAGTACCGAGCACACGAGTCAACAAGCTACTCCTCGTGCCGACTCTACGTTTCTCCTCGAGTTGAGTTCACTCCTCGAGTCGAGTACCGACCCCACGAGTCGACAAGCTACTCCTCGTGCCGACTCTACGTTTCTCCTCTAGTTGAGTTCACTCCTCGAGTCGAGTACCGAGTCCACGAGTCGACAAGCTACTCCTCGTGCCGACTCTACGTTTCTCCTCGAGTTGAGTTCACTCCTCGAGTCGAGTACCGAGCCCACGAGTCGACAAGCTACTCCTCGTGCCGACTCTACGTTTCTCCTCGAGTTGAGTTCACTCCTCGAGTCGAGTACCGAGTCCATGTGTCGATAAACTACTCCTCGTGCCGACTCTACGTTTCTCCTCGAGTTGAGTTCACTCCTCGAGTCTAGTACCGAGTCCACGAGTCGACAAGCTACTCCTCGTGCCGACTCTACGTTTCTCCTCGAGTTGAGTTCACTCCTCGAGTCGAGTACCGAGCACACGAGTCGACAAGCTACTCCTCGTGCCGACTCTACATTTCTCCTTGAGTTGAGTTCACTCCTCGAGTCGAGTACCGACCCCACGAGTCGACAAGCTACTCCTCGTGCCGACTCTACGTTTCTCCTCGAGTTGAGTTCACTCCTCGAGTCGAGTACCGAGCCCACGAGTCGACAAGCTACTCCTCGTGCCGACTCTACGTTTCTCCTCGAGTTGAGTTCACTCCTCGAGTCGAGTACCGAGTCCATGGGTCGATAAGCTACTCCTCGTGCCGACTCTACGTTTCTCCTCGAGTTGAGTTCACTCCTCGAGTCGAGTACCGAGCCCACGAGTCGACAAGCTACTCCTCGTGCCGACTCTACGTTTCTCCTCGAGTTGAGTTCACTCCTCGAGTCGAGTACCGAGTCCATGGGTCGATAAACTACTCCTCGTGCCGACTCTACATTTCTCCTTGAGTTGAGTTCACTCCTCGAGTCGAGTACCGAGTCCACGAGTCGACAAGCTACTCCTCGTGCCGACTCTACGTTTCTCCTCGAGTTGAGTTCACTCCTCGAGTCGAGTACCGAGCCCACGAGTCGCCAATCTACTCCTCGTGCCGACTCTACGTTTCTCCTTGAGTTGAGTTCACTCCTCGAGTCGAGTACCGAGTCCATGGGTCGATAAGCTACTCCTCGTGCCGACTCTACGTTTCTCCTCGAGTTGAGTTCACTCCTCGAGTCTAGTACCGAGTCCACGAGTCGACAAGCTACTCCTCGTGCCGACTCTACGTTTCTCCTCGAGTTGAGTTCACTCCTCGAGTCGAGTACCGAGCACACGAGTCGACAAGCTACTCCTCGTGCCGACTCTACGTTTCTCCTCGAGTTGAGTTCACTCCTCGAGTCGAGTACCGAGCACACGAGTCGACAAGCTACTCCTCGTGCCGACTCTACGTTTCTCCTCGAGTTGAGTTCACTCCTCGAGTCGAGTACCGAGTCCACGAGTCGACAAGCTACTCCTCGTGCCGACTCTACGTTTCTCCTCGAGTTGAGTTCACTCCTCGAGTCGAGTACGGACCCCACGAGTCGACAAGCTACTCCTCGTGCCGACTCTACGTTTCTCCTCGAGTTGAGTTCACTCCTCGAGTCGAGTACCGAGCACACGAGTCGACAAGCTACTCCTCGTGCCGACTCTACGTTTCTCCTCGAGTTGAGTTCACTCCTCGAGTCGAGTACCGAGCACACGAGTCGACAAGCTACTCCTCGTGCCGACTCTACGTTTCTCCTCGAGTTGAGTTCACTCCTCGAGTCGAGTACCGAGCACACGAGTCGACAAGCTACTCCTCGTGCCGACTCTACGTTTCTCCTCGAGTTGAGTTCACTCCTCGAGTCGAGTACCGAGTCCACGAGTCGACAAGCTACTCCTCGTGCCGACTCTACGTTTCTCCTCGAGTTGAGTTCACTCCTCGAGTCGAGTACGGACCCCACGAGTCGACAAGCTACTCCTCGTGCCGACTCTACGTTTCTCCTCGAGTTGAGTTCACTCCTCGAGTCGAGTACCGAGCACACGAGTCGACAAGCTACTCCTCGTGCCGACTCTACGTTTCTCCTCGAGTTGAGTTCACTCCTCGAGTCGAGTACCGAGCACACGAGTCGACAAGCTACTCCTCGTGCCGACTCTACGTTTCTCCTCGAGTTGAGTTCACTCCTCGAGTCGAGTACCGAGTCCACGAGTCGACAAGCTACTCCTCGTGCCGACTCTACGTTTCTCCTCGAGTTGAGTTCACTCCTCGAGTCGAGTACGGACCCCACGAGTCGACAAGCTACTCCTCGTGCCGACTCTACGTTTCTCCTCGAGTTGAGTTCACTCCTCGAGTCGAGTACCGAGCCCACGAGTCGACAAGCTACTCCTCGTGCCGATTCTACGTTTCTCCTCGAGTTGAGTTCACTCCTCGAGTCGAGTACCGAGCCCACGAGTCGCCAATCTACTCCTCGTGCCGACTCTACATTTCTCCTGGAGTTGAGTTCACTCCTCGAGTCGAGTACCGAGTCCACGAGTCGACTAGCTACTCCTCGTGCCGACTCTACGTTTCTCCTCGAGTTGAGTTCACTCCTCGAGTCGAGTACCGAGCCCACGAGTCGCCAATCTACTCCTCGTGCCGACTCTACATTTCTCCTTGAGTTGAGTTCACTCCTCGAGTCGAGTACCGACCCCACGAGTCGACAAGCTACTCCTCGTGCCGACTCTATGTTTCTCCTCGAGTTGAGTTCACTCCTCGAGTCGAGTACCGAGCCCACGAGTCGACAAGCTACTCCTCGTGCCGACTCTACGTTTCTCCTCGAGTTGAGTTCACTCCTCGAGTCGAGTACCGAGTCCATGGGTCGATAAGCTACTCCTCGTGCCGACTCTACGTTTCTCCTCGAGTTGAGTTCACTCCTCGAGTCTAGTACCGAGTCCACGAGTCGACAAGCTACTCCTCGTGCCGACTCTACGTTTCTCCTCGAGTTGAGTTCACTCCTCGAGTCGAGTACCGAGCACACGAGTCGACAAGCTACTCCTCGTGCCGACTCTACGTTTCTCCTCGAGTTGAGTTCACTCCTCGAGTCGAGTACCGAGCACACGAGTCGACAAGCTACTCCTCGTGCCGACTCTACGTTTCTCCTCGAGTTGAGTTCACTCCTCGAGTCGAGTACCGAGCACACGAGTCGACAAGCTACTCCTCGTGCCGACTCTACGTTTCTCCTCGAGTTGAGTTCACTCCTCGAGTCGAGTACCGAGTCCACGAGTCGACAAGCTACTCCTCGTGCCGACTCTACGTTTCTCCTCGAGTTGAGTTCACTCCTCGAGTCGAGTACGGACCCCACGAGTCGACAAGCTACTCCTCGTGCCGACTCTACGTTTCTCCTCGAGTTGAGTTCACTCCTCGAGTCGAGTACCAAGCCCACGAGTCGCCAATCTACTCCTCGTGCCGACTCTACATTTCTCCTTGAGTTGAGTTCACTCCTCGAGTCGAGTACCGAGCACACGAGTCGACAAGCTACTCCTCGTGCCGACTCTACGTTTCTCCTCGAGTTGAGTTCACTCCTCGAGTCGAGTACCGACCCCACGAGTCGACAAGCTACTCCTCGTGCCGACTCTACGTTTCTCCTCGAGTTGAGTTCACTCCTCGAGTCGAGTACCAAGCCCACGAGTCGACAAGCTACTCCTCGTGCCGACTCTACGTTTCTCCTCGAGTTGAGTTCATCCCTCGAGTCGAGTACCGAGTCCACGAGTCGACAAGCTACTCCTCGTGCCGACTCTACGTTTCTCCTCGAGTTGAGTTCACTCCTCGAGTCGAGTACCGAGCCCACGAGTCGACAAGCTACTCCTCGTGCCGACTCTACGTTTCTCCTCGAGTTGAGTTCA
Organism: Urtica dioica subsp. dioica; assembly: GCF_054948205.1. Classification (NCBI taxonomy): domain Eukaryota; kingdom Viridiplantae; phylum Streptophyta; class Magnoliopsida; order Rosales; family Urticaceae; genus Urtica; species Urtica dioica. Next base: position 15,884,605 of record NC_142757.1, read on the forward strand.
CTCCTCGAGTCGAGTACCGAGTCCATGGGTCGATTAGCTACTCCTCGTGCCGACTCTACGTTTCTCCTCGAGTTGAGTTCACTCCTCGAGTCGAGTACCGAGCCCACGAGTCGACAAGCTACTCCTCGTGCCGACTCTACGTTTCTCCTCGAGTTGAGTTCACTCCTCGAGTCGAGTACCGAATCCATGGGTCAATAAGCTACTCCTCGTGCCGATTCTGCGTTTCTCCTCGAGTTGAGTTCACTCCTCGAGTCGAGTACCGACCCCACGAGTCGACAAGCTACTCCTCGTGCCGACTCTACGTTTCTCCTCGAGTTGAGTTCACTCCTCGAGTCGAGTACCGAGCACACGAGTCGACAAGCTACTCCTCGTGCCGACTCTACGTTTCTCCTCGAGTTGAGTTCACTCCTCGAGTCGAGTACCGAGCACACGAGTCGACAAGCTACTCCTCGTGCCGACTCTACGTTTCTCCTCGAGTTGAGTTCACTCCTCGAGTCGAGTACCGAGCACACGAGTCGACAAGCTACTCCTCGTGCCGACTCTACGTTTCTCCTCGAGTTGAGTTCACTCCTCGAGTCGAGTACCGAGTCCACGAGTCGACAAGCTACTCCTCGTGCCGACTCTACGTTTCTCCTCGAGTTGAGTTCACTCCTCGAGTCGAGTACGGACCCCACGAGTCGACAAGCTACTCCTCGTGCCGACTCTACGTTTCTCCTCGAGTTGAGTTCACTCCTCGAGTCGAGTACCAAGCCCACGAGTCGCCAATCTACTCCTCGTGCCGACTCTACATTTCTCCTTGAGTTGAGTTCACTCCTCGAGTCGAGTACCGAGCACACGAGTCGACAAGCTACTCCTCGTGCCGACTCTACGTTTCTCCTCGAGTTGAGTTCACTCCTCAAGTCGAGTACCGACCCCACGAGTCGACAAGCTACTCCTCGTGCCGACTCTACGTTTCTCCTCGAGTTGAGTTCACTCCTCGAGTCGAGTACCAAGCCCACGAGTCGACAAGCTACTCCTCGTGCCGACTCTACGTTTCTCCTCGAGTTGAGTTCATCCCTCGAGTCGAGTACCGAGTCCACGAGTCGACAAGCTACTCCTCGTGCCGACTCTACATTTCTCCTCGAGTTGAGTTCACTCCTCGAGTCGAGTACCGAGCCCACGAGTCGACAAGCTACTCCTCGTGCCGACTCTACGTTTCTCCTCGAGTTGAGTTCACTCCTCGAGTCGAGTACCGAGTCCATGGGTCGATTAGCTACTCCTCGTGCCGACTCTACGTTTCTCCTCGAGTTGAGTTCACTCCTCGAGTCGAGTACCAAGCCCACGAGTCGCCAATCTACTCCTCGTGCCGACTCTACATTTCTCCTTGAGTTGAGTTCACTCCTCGAGTCGAGTACCGAGCACACGAGTCGACAAGCTACTCCTCGTGCCGACTCTACGTTTCTCCTCGAGTTGAGTTCACTCCTCGAGTCGAGTACCGACCCCACGAGTCGACAAGCTACTCCTCGTGCCGACTCTACGTTTCTCCTCGAGTTGAGTTCACTCCTCGAGTCGAGTACGGACCCCACGAGTCGACAAGCTACTCCTCGTGCCGACTCTACGTTTCTCCTCGAGTTGAGTTCACTCCTCGAGTCGAGTACCAAGCCCACGAGTCGCCAATCTACTCCTCGTGCCGACTCTACATTTCTCCTTGAGTTGAGTTCACTCCTCGAGTCGAGTACCGAGCACACGAGTCGACAAGCTACTCCTCGTGCCGACTCTACGTTTCTCCTCGAGTTGAGTTCACTCCTCGAGTCGAGTACCGACCCCACGAGTCGACAAGCTACTCCTCGTGCCGACTCTACGTTTCTCCTCGAGTTGAGTTCACTCCTCGAGTCGAGTACCAAGCCCACGAGTCGACAAGCTACTCCTCGTGCCGACTCTACGTTTCTCCTCGAGTTGAGTTCATCCCTCGAGTCGAGTACCGAGTCCACGAGTCGACAAGCTACTCCTCGTGCCGACTCTACGTTTCTCCTCGAGTTGAGTTCACTCCTCGAGTCGAGTACCGAGCCCACGAGTCGACAAGCTACTCCTCGTGCCGACTCTACGTTTCTCCTCGAGTTGAGTTCACTCCTCGAGTCGAGTACCGAGTCCATGGGTCGATTAGCTACTCCTCGTGCCGACTCTACGTTTCTCCTCGAGTTGAGTTCACTCCTCGAGTCGAGTACCGAGCCCACGAGTCGACAAGCTACTCCTCGTGCCGACTCTACGTTTCTCCTCGAGTTGAGTTCACTCCTCGAGTCGAGTACCGAATCCATGGGTCAATAAGCTACTCCTCGTGCCGATTCTGCGTTTCTCCTCGAGTTGAGTTCACTCCTCGAGTCGAGTACCGACCCCACGAGTCGACAAGCTACTCCTTGTGCCGACTCTACGTTTCTCCTCGAGTTGAGTTCACTCCTCGAGTCGAGTACCGAGCACACGAGTCGACAAGCTACTCCTCGTGCCGACTCTACGTTTCTCCTCGAGTTGAGTTCACTCCTCGAGTCGAGTACCGAGCACACGAGTCGACAAGCTACTCCTCGTGCCGACTCTACGTTTCTCCTCGAGTTGAGTTCACTCCTCGAGTCGAGTACCGAGCACACGAGTCGACAAGCTACTCCTCGTGCCGACTCTACGTTTCTCCTCGAGTTGAGTTCACTCCTCGAGTCGAGTACCGAGTCCACGAGTCGACAAGCTACTCCTCGTGCCGACTCTACGTTTCTCCTCGAGTTGAGTTCACTCCTCGAGTCGAGTACGGACCCCACGAGTCGACAAGCTACTCCTCGTGCCGACTCTACGTTTCTCCTCGAGTTGAGTTCACTCCTCGAGTCGAGTACCAAGCCCACGAGTCGCCAATCTACTCCTCGTGCCGACTCTACATTTCTCCTTGAGTTGAGTTCACTCCTCGAGTCGAGTACCGAGCACACGAGTCGACAAGCTACTCCTCGTGCCGACTCTACGTTTCTCCTCGAGTTGAGTTCACTCCTCGAGTCGAGTACCGACCCCACGAGTCGACAAGCTACTCCTCGTGCCGACTCTACGTTTCTCCTCGAGTTGAGTTCACTCCTCGAGTCGAGTACCAAGCCCACGAGTCGACAAGCTACTCCTCGTGCCGACTCTACGTTTCTCCTCGAGTTGAGTTCATCCCTCGAGTCGAGTACCGAGTCCACGAGTCGACAAGCTACTCCTCGTGCCGACTCTACGTTTCTCCTCGAGTTGAGTTCACTCCTCGAGTCGAGTACCGAGCCCACGAGTCGACAAGCTACTCCTCGTGCCGACTCTACGTTTCTCCTCGAGTTGAGTTCACTCCTCGAGTCGAGTACCGAGTCCATGGGTCGATTAGCTACTCCTCGTGCCGACTCTACGTTTCTCCTCGAGTTGAGTTCACTCCTCGAGTCGAGTACCAAGCCCACGAGTCGCCAATCTACTCCTCGTGCCGACTCTACATTTCTCCTTGAGTTGAGTTCACTCCTCGAGTCGAGTACCGAGCACACGAGTCGACAAGCTACTCCTCGTGCCGACTCTACGTTTCTCCTCGAGTTGAGTTCACTCCTCGAGTCGAGTACCGACCCCACGAGTCGACAAGCTACTCCTCGTGCCGACTCTACGTTTCTCCTCGAGTTGAGTTCACTCCTCGAGTCGAGTACCGAGCCCACGAGTCGACAAGCTACTCCTCGTGCCGACTCTACGTTTCTCCTCGAGTTGAGTTCACTCCTCGAGTCGAGTACCGAGCCCACGAGTCGACAAGCTACTCCTCGTGCCGACTCTACGTTTCTCCTCGAGTTGAGTTCACTCCTCGAGTCGAGTACCGAGTCCATGGGTCGATAAGCTACTCCTCGTGCCGACTCTACGTTTCTCCTCGAGTTGAGTTCACTCCTCGAGTCTAGTACCGAGTCCACGAGTCGACAAGCTACTCCTCGTGCCGACTCTACGTTTCTCCTCGAGTTGAGTTCACTCCTCGAGTCGAGTACCGAGCACACGAGTCGACAAGCTACTCCTCGTGCCGACTCTACGTTTCTCCTCGAGTTGAGTTCACTCCTCGAGTCGAGTACCGAGCACACGAGTCGACAAGCTACTCCTCGTGCCGACTCTACGTTTCTCCTCGAGTTGAGTTCACTCCTCGAGTCGAGTACCGAGCACACGAGTCGACAAGCTACTCCTCGTGCCGACTCTACGTTTCTCCTCGAGTTGAGTTCACTCCTCGAGTCGAGTACCAAGCCCACGAGTCGCCAATCTACTCCTCGTGCCGACTCTACATTTCTCCTTGAGTTGAGTTCACTCCTCGAGTCGAGTACCGAGCACACGAGTCGACAAGCTACTCCTCGTGCCGACTCTACGTTTCTCCTCGAGTTGAGTTCACTCCTCGAGTCGAGTACCGACCCCACGAGTCGACAAGCTACTCCTCGTGCCGACTCTACGTTTCTCCTCGAGTTGAGTTCACTCCTCGAGTCGAGTACCAAGCCCACGAGTCGACAAGCTACTCCTCGTGCCGACTCTACGTTTCTCCTCGAGTTGAGTTCATCCCTCGAGTCGAGTACCGAGTCCACGAGTCGACAAGCTACTCCTCGTGCCGACTCTACGTTTCTCCTCGAGTTGAGTTCACTCCTCGAGTCGAGTACCGAGCCCACGAGTCGACAAGCTACTCCTCGTGCCGACTCTACGTTTCTCCTCGAGTTGAGTTCACTCCTCGAGTCGAGTACCGAGTCCATGGGTCGATTAGCTACTCCTCGTGCCGACTCTACGTTTCTCCTCGAGTTGAGTTCACTCCTCGAGTCGAGTACCGAGCCCACGAGTCGACAAGCTACTCCTCGTGCCGACTCTACGTTTCTCCTCGAGTTGAGTTCACTCCTCGAGTCGAGTACCGAATCCATGGGTCAATAAGCTACTCCTCGTGCCGATTCTGCGTTTCTCCTCGAGTTGAGTTCACTCCTCGAGTCGAGTACCGACCCCACGAGTCGACAAGCTACTCCTTGTGCCGACTCTACGTTTCTCCTCGAGTTGAGTTCACTCCTCGAGTCGAGTACCGAGCACACGAGTCGACAAGCTACTCCTCGTGCCGACTCTACGTTTCTCCTCGAGTTGAGTTCACTCCTCGAGTCGAGTACCGAGCACACGAGTCGACAAGCTACTCCTCGTGCCGACTCTACGTTTCTCCTCGAGTTGAGTTCACTCCTCGAGTCGAGTACCGAGCACACGAGTCGACAAGCTACTCCTCGTGCCGACTCTACGTTTCTCCTCGAGTTGAGTTCACTCCTCGAGTCGAGTACCGAGTCCACGAGTCGACAAGCTACTCCTCGTGCCGACTCTACGTTTCTCCTCGAGTTGAGTTCACTCCTCGAGTCGAGTACGGACCCCACGAGTCGACAAGCTACTCCTCGTGCCGACTCTACGTTTCTCCTCGAGTTGAGTTCACTCCTCGAGTCGAGTACCAAGCCCACGAGTCGCCAATCTACTCCTCGTGCCGACTCTACATTTCTCCTTGAGTTGAGTTCACTCCTCGAGTCGAGTACCGAGCACACGAGTCGACAAGCTACTCCTCGTGCCGACTCTACGTTTCTCCTCGAGTTGAGTTCACTCCTCGAGTCGAGTACCGACCCCACGAGTCGACAAGCTACTCCTCGTGCCGACTCTACGTTTCTCCTCGAGTTGAGTTCACTCCTCGAGTCGAGTACCAAGCCCACGAGTCGACAAGCTACTCCTCGTGCCGACTCTACGTTTCTCCTCGAGTTGAGTTCATCCCTCGAGTCGAGTACCGAGTCCACGAGTCGACAAGCTACTCCTCGTGCCGACTCTACGTTTCTCCTCGAGTTGAGTTCACTCCTCGAGTCGAGTACCGAGCCCACGAGTCGACAAGCTACTCCTCGTGCCGACTCTACGTTTCTCCTCGAGTTGAGTTCACTCCTCGAGTCGAGTACCGAGTCCATGGGTCGATTAGCTACTCCTCGTGCCGACTCTACGTTTCTCCTCGAGTTGAGTTCACTCCTCGAGTCGAGTACCAAGCCCACGAGTCGCCAATCTACTCCTCGTGCCGACTCTACATTTCTCCTTGAGTTGAGTTCACTCCTCGAGTCGAGTACCGAGCACACGAGTCGACAAGCTACTCCTCGTGCCGACTCTACGTTTCTCCTCGAGTTGAGTTCACTCCTCGAGTCGAGTACCGACCCCACGAGTCGACAAGCTACTCCTCGTGCCGACTCTACGTTTCTCCTCGAGTTGAGTTCACTCCTCGAGTCGAGTACCGAGCCCACGAGTCGACAAGCTACTCCTCGTGCCGACTCTACGTTTCTCCTCGAGTTGAGTTCACTCCTCGAGTCGAGTACCGAGCCCACGAGTCGACAAGCTACTCCTCGTGCCGACTCTACGTTTCTCCTCGAGTTGAGTTCACTCCTCGAGTCGAGTACCGAGTCCATGGGTCGATAAGCTACTCCTCGTGCCGACTCTACGTTTCTCCTCGAGTTGAGTTCACTCCTCGAGTCTAGTACCGAGTCCACGAGTCGACAAGCTACTCCTCGTGCCGACTCTACGTTTCTCCTCGAGTTGAGTTCACTCCTCGAGTCGAGTACCGAGCACACGAGTCGACAAGCTACTCCTCGTGCCGACTCTACGTTTCTCCTCGAGTTGAGTTCACTCCTCGAGTCGAGTACCGAGCACACGAGTCGACAAGCTACTCCTCGTGCCGACTCTACGTTTCTCCTCGAGTTGAGTTCACTCCTCGAGTCGAGTACCGAGCACACGAGTCGACAAGCTACTCCTCGTGCCGACTCTACGTTTCTCCTCGAGTTGAGTTCACTCCTCGAGTCGAGTACCGAGTCCACGAGTCGACAAGCTACTCCTCGTGCCGACTCTACGTTTCTCCTCGAGTTGAGTTCACTCCTCGAGTCGAGTACGGACCCCACGAGTCGACAAGCTACTCCTCGTGCCGACTCTACGTTTCTCCTCGAGTTGAGTTCACTCCTCGAGTCGAGTACCAAGCCCACGAGTCGACAAGCTACTCCTCGTGCCGACTCTACGTTTCTCCTCGAGTTGAGTTCATCCCTCGAGTCGAGTACCGAGTCCACGAGTCGACAAGCTACTCCTCGTGCCGACTCTACGTTTCTCCTCGAGTTGAGTTCACTCCTCGAGTCGAGTACCGAGCCCACGAGTCGACAAGCTACTCCTCGTGCCGACTCTACGTTTCTCCTCGAGTTGAGTTCACTCCTCGAGTCGAGTACCGAGTCCATGGGTCGATTAGCTACTCCTCGTGCCGACTCTACGTTTCTCCTCGAGTTGAGTTCACTCCTCGAGTCGAGTACCGAGCCCACGAGTCGACAAGCTACTCCTCGTGCCGACTCTACGTTTCTCCTCGAGTTGAGTTCACTCCTCGAGTCGAGTACCGAATCCATGGGTCAATAAGCTACTCCTCGTGCCGACTCTGCGTTTCTCCTCGAGTTGAGTTCACTCCTCGAGTCGAGTACCGACCCCACGAGTCGACAAGCTACTCCTCGTGCCGACTCTACGTTTCTCCTCGAGTTGAGTTCACTCCTCGAGTCGAGTACCGAGCCCACGAGTCGACAAGCTACTCCTCGTGCCGACTCTACGTTTCTCCTCGAGTTGAGTTCACTCCTCGAGTCGAGTACCGAGTCCATGGGTCGACAAGCTACTCCTCGTGCCGACTCTACGTTTCTCCTCGAGTTGAGTTCACTCCTCGAGTCGAGTACCGAGCCCACGAGTCGCCAATCTACTCCTCGTGCCGACTCTACGTTTCTCCTCGAGTTGAGTTCACTCCTCGAGTCGAGTACCGAGCACACGAGTCGACAAGCTACTCCTCGTGCCGACTCTACGTTTCTCCTCGAGTTGAGTTCACTCCTCGAGTCGAGTACCGAGCACACGAGTCGACAAGCTACTCCTCGTGCCGACTCTACGTTTCTCCTCGAGTTGAGTTCACTCCTCGAGTCGAGTACCGAGCCCACGAGTCGACAAGCTACTCCTCGTGCCGACTCTACGTTTCTCCTCGAGTTGAGTTCACTCCTCGAGTCGAGTACCGAGCCCACGAGTCGACAAGCTACTCCTCGTGCCGACTCTACGTTTCTCCTCGAGTTGAGTTCACCCCTCGAGTCGAGTACCGAGTCCACGAGTCGACAAGCTACTCCTCGTGCCGACTCTACGTTTCTCCTCGAGTTGAGTTCACTCCTCGAGTCGAGTACCGAGTCCATGGGTCGATTAGCTACTCCTCGTGCCGACTCTACGTTTCTCCTCGAGTTGAGTTCACTCCTCGAGTCGAGTACCAAGCCCACGAGTCGCCAATCTACTCCTCGTGCCGACTCTACATTTCTCCTTGAGTTGAGTTCACTCCTCGAGTCGAGTACCGAGCACACGAGTCGACAAGCTACTCCTCGTGCCGACTCTACGTTTCTCCTCGAGTTGAGTTCACTCCTCGAGTCGAGTACCGAGCACACGAGTCGACAAGCTACTCCTCGTGCCGACTCTACGTTTCTCCTCGAGTTGAGTTCACTCCTCGAGTCGAGTACCGAGTCCACGAGTCGACAAGCTACTCCTCGTGCCGACTCTACGTTTCTCCTCGAGTTGAGTTCACTCCTCGAGTCGAGTACGGACCCCACGAGTCGACAAGCTACTCCTCGTGCCGACTCTACGTTTCTCCTCGAGTTGAGTTCACTCCTCGAGTCGAGTACCAAGCCCACGAGTCGACAAGCTACTCCTCGTGCCGACTCTACGTTTCTCCTCGAGTTGAGTTCATCCCTCGAGTCGAGTACCGAGTCCACGAGTCGACAAGCTACTCCTCGTGCCGACTCTACGTTTCTCCTCGAGTTGAGTTCACTCCTCGAGTCGAGTACCGAGCCCACGAGTCGACAAGCTACTCCTCGTGCCGACTCTACGTTTCTCCTCGAGTTGAGTTCACTCCTCGAGTCGAGTACCGAGTCCATGGGTCGATTAGCTACTCCTCGTGCCGACTCTACGTTTCTCCTCGAGTTGAGTTCACTCCTCGAGTCGAGTACCGAGCCCACGAGTCGACAAGCTACTCCTCGTGCCGACTCTACGTTTCTCCTCGAGTTGAGTTCACTCCTCGAGTCGAGTACCGAGCCCACGAGTCGACAAGCTACTCCTCGTGCCGACTCTACGTTTCTCCTCGAGTTGAGTTCACTCCTCGAGTCGAGTACCGAGTCCATGGGTCGATAAGCTACTCCTCGTGCCGACTCTACGTTTCTCCTCGAGTCGAGTACCGAGCCCACGAGTCGACAAGCTACTCCTCGTGCCGACTCTACGTTTCTCCTCGAGTTGAGTTCACTCCTCGAGTCGAGTACCGAGCCCACGAGTCGACAAGCTACTCCTCGTGCCGACTCTACGTTTCTCCTCGAGTTGAGTTCACTCCTCGAGTCGAGTACCGAGCCCACGAGTCGACAAGCTACTCCTCGTGCCGACTCTACGTTTCTCCTCGAGTTGAGTTCACTCCTCGAGTCGAGTACCGAGTCCATGGGTCGATAAGCTACTCCTCGTGCCGACTCTACGTTTCTCCTCGAGTTGAGTTCACTCCTCGAGTCTAGTACCGAGTCCACGAGTCGACAAGCTACTCCTCGTGCCGACTCTACGTTTCTCCTCGAGTTGAGTTCACTCCTCGAGTCGAGTACCGAGCACACGAGTCGACAAGCTACTCCTCGTGCCGACTCTACGTTTCTCCTCGAGTTGAGTTCACTCCTCGAGTCGAGTACCGAGCACACGAGTCGACAAGCTACTCCTCGTGCCGACTCTACGTTTCTCCTCGAGTTGAGTTCACTCCTCGAGTCGAGTACCGAGTCCACGAGTCGACAAGCTACTCCTCGTGCCGACTCTACGTTTCTCCTCGAGTTGAGTTCACTCCTCGAGTCGAGTACCGAGCCCACGAGTCGACAAGCTACTCCTCGTGCCGACTCTACGTTTCTCCTCGAGTTGAGTTCACCCCTCGAGTCGAGTACCGAGTCCACGAGTCGACAAGCTACTCCTCGTGCCGACTCTACGTTTCTCCTCGAGTTGAGTTCACTCCTCGAGTCGAGTACCGAGTCCATGGGTCGATTAGCTACTCCTCGTGCCGACTCTACGTTTCTCCTCGAGTTGAGTTCACTCCTCGAGTCGAGTACCAAGCCCACGAGTCGCCAATCTACTCCTCGTGCCGACTCTACATTTCTCCTTGAGTTGAGTTCACTCCTCGAGTCGAGTACCGAGCACACGAGTCGACAAGCTACTCCTCGTGCCGACTCTACGTTTCTCCTCGAGTTGAGTTCACTCCTCGAGTCGAGTACCGAGCACACGAGTCGACAAGCTACTCCTCGTGCCGACTCTACGTTTCTCCTCGAGTTGAGTTCACTCCTCGAGTCGAGTACCGAGTCCACGAGTCGACAAGCTACTCCTCGTGCCGACTCTACGTTTCTCCTCGAGTTGAGTTCACTCCTCGAGTCGAGTACGGACCCCACGAGTCGACAAGCTACTCCTCGTGCCGACTCTACGTTTCTCCTCGAGTTGAGTTCACTCCTCGAGTCGAGTACCAAGCCCACGAGTCGACAAGCTACTCCTCGTGCCGACTCTACGTTTCTCCTCGAGTTGAGTTCATCCCTCGAGTCGAGTACCGAGTCCACGAGTCGACAAGCTACTCCTCGTGCCGACTCTACGTTTCTCCTCGAGTTGAGTTCACTCCTCGAGTCGAGTACCGAGCCCACGAGTCGACAAGCTACTCCTCGTGCCGACTCTACGTTTCTCCTCGAGTTGAGTTCACTCCTCGAGTCGAGTACCGAGTCCATGGGTCGATTAGCTACTCCTCGTGCCGACTCTACGTTTCTCCTCGAGTTGAGTTCACTCCTCGAGTCGAGTACCGAGCCCACGAGTCGACAAGCTACTCCTCGTGCCGACTCTACGTTTCTCCTCGAGTTGAGTTCACTCCTCGAGTCGAGTACCGAGCCCACGAGTCGACAAGCTACTCCTCGTGCCGACTCTACGTTTCTCCTCGAGTTGAGTTCACTCCTCGAGTCGAGTACCGAGTCCATGGGTCGATAAGCTACTCCTCGTGCCGACTCTACGTTTCTCCTCGAGTCGAGTTCACTCCTCGAGTCGAGTACCGAGCCCACGAGTCGACAAGCTACTCCTCGTGCTGACTCTACGTTTCTCCTCGAGTTGAGTTCACTCCTCGAGTCGAGTACCGAGTCCATGGGTCGATAAGCTACTCCTCGTGCCGACTCTACGTTTCTCCTCGAGTTGAGTTCACTCCTCGAGTCTAGTACCGAGTCCACGAGTCGACAAGCTACTCCTCGTGCCGACTCTACGTTTCTCCTCGAGTTGAGTTCACTCCTCGAGTCGAGTACCGAGCACACGAGTCGACAAGCTACTCCTCGTGCCGACTCTACGTTTCTCCTCGAGTTGAGTTCATTCCTCGAGTCGAGTACCGAGCACACGAGTCGACAAGCTACTCCTCGTGCCGACTCTACGTTTCTCCTCGAGTTGAGTTCACTCCTCGAGTCGAGTACCGAGTCCACGAGTCGACAAGCTACTCCTCGTGCCGACTCTACGTTTCTCCTCGAGTTGAGTTCACTCCTCGAGTCGAGTACGGACCCCACGAGTCGACAAGCTACTCCTCGTGCCGACTCTACGTTTCTCCTCGAGTTGAGTTCACTCCTCGAGTCGAGTACCAAGCCCACGAGTCGACAAGCTACTCCTCGTGCCGACTCTACGTTTCTCCTCGAGTTGAGTTCATCCCTCGAGTCGAGTACCGAGTCCACGAGTCGACAAGCTACTCCTCGTGCCGACTCTACGTTTCTCCTCGAGTTGAGTTCACTCCTCGAGTCGAGTACCGAGCCCACGAGTCGACAAGCTACTCCTCGTGCCGACTCTACGTTTCTCCTCGAGTTGAGTTCACTCCTCGAGTCGAGTACCGAGTCCATGGGTCGATTAGCTACTCCTCGTGCCGACTCTACGTTTCTCCTCGAGTTGAGTTCACTCCTCGAGTCGAGTACCGAGCCCACGAGTCGACAAGCTACTCCTCGTGCCGACTCTACGTTTCTCCTCGAGTTGAGTTCACTCCTCGAGTCGAGTACCGAATCCATGGGTCAATAAGCTACTCCTCGTGCCGACTCTGCGTTTCTCCTCGAGTTGAGTTCACTCCTCGAGTCGAGTACCGACCCCACGAGTCGACAAGCTACTCCTCGTGCCGACTCTACGTTTCTCCTCGAGTTGAGTTCACTCCTCGAGTCGAGTACCGAGCCCACGAGTCGACAAGCTACTCCTCGTGCCGACTCTACGTTTCTCCTCGAGTTGAGTTCACTCCTCGAGTCGAGTACCGAGTCCATGGGTCGACAAGCTACTCCTCGTGCCGACTCTACGTTTCTCCTCGAGTTGAGTTCACTCCTCGAGTCGAGTACCGAGCCCACGAGTCGCCAATCTACTCCTCGTGCCGACTCTACGTTTCTCCTCGAGTTGAGTTGACTCCTCGAGTCGAGTACCGAGCACACGAGTCGACAAGCTACTCCTCGTGCCGACTCTACGTTTCTCCTCGAGTTGAGTTCACTCCTCGAGTCGAGTACCGAGCACACGAGTCGACAAGCTACTCCTCGTGCCGACTCTACGTTTCTCCTCGAGTTGAGTTCACTCCTCGAGTCGAGTACCGAGCCCACGAGTCGACAAGCTACTCCTCGTGCCGACTCTACGTTTCTCCTCGAGTTGAGTTCACTCCTCGAGTCGAGTACCGAGCCCACGAGTCGACAAGCTACTCCTCGTGCCGACTCTACGTTTCTCCTCGAGTTGAGTTCACCCCTCGAGTCGAGTACCGAGTCCACGAGTCGACAAGCTACTCCTCGTGCCGACTCTACGTTTCTCCTCGAGTTGAGTTCACTCCTCGAGTCGAGTACCGAGTCCATGGGTCGATTAGCTACTCCTCGTGCCGACTCTACGTTTCTCCTCGAGTTGAGTTCACTCCTCGAGTCGAGTACCAAGCCCACGAGTCGCCAATCTACTCCTCGTGCCGACTCTACATTTCTCCTTGAGTTGAGTTCACTCCCCGAGTCGAGTACCGAGCACACGAGTCGACAAGCTACTCCTCGTGCCGACTCTACGTTTCTCCTCGAGTTGAGTTCACTCCTCGAGTCGAGTACCGACCCCACGAGTCGACAAGCTACTCCTCGTGCCGACTCTACGTTTCTCCTCGAGTTGAGTTCACTCCTCGAGTCGAGTACCGAGCCCACGAGTCGACAAGCTACTCCTCGTGCCGACTCTACGTTTCTCCTCGAGTTGAGTTCACTCCTCGAGTCGAGTACCGAGCCCACGAGTCGACAAGCTACTCCTCGTGCCGACTCTACGTTTCTCCTCGAGTTGAGTTCACTCCTCGAGTCGAGTACCGAGTCCATGGGTCGATAAGCTACTCCTCGTGCCGACTCTACGTTTCTCCTCGAGTTGAGTTCACTCCTCGAGTCTAGTACCGAGTCCACGAGTCGACAAGCTACTCCTCGTGCCGACTCTACGTTTCTCCTCGAGTTGAGTTCACTCCTCGAGTCGAGTACCGAGCACACGAGTCGACAACCTACTCCTCGTGCCGACTCTACGTTTCTCCTCGAGTTGAGTTCACTCCTCGAGTCGAGTACCGAGCACACGAGTCGACAAGCTACTCCTCGTGCCGACTCTACGTTTCTCCTCGAGTTGAGTTCACTCCTCGAGTCGAGTACCGAGCACACGCGTCGACAAGCTACTCCTCGTGCCGACTCTACGTTTCTCCTCGAGTTGAGTTCACTCCTCGAGTCGAGTACCGAGTCCACGAGTCGACAAGCTACTCCTCGTGCCGACTCTACGTTTCTCCTCGAGTTGAGTTCACTCCTCGAGTCGAGTACGGACCCCACGAGTCGACAAGCTACTCCTCGTGCCGACTCTACGTTTCTCCTCGAGTTGAGTTCACTCCTCGAGTCGAGTACCAAGCCCACGAGTCGACAAGCTACTCCTCGTGCCGACTCTACGTTTCTCCTCGAGTTGAGTTCATCCCTCGAGTCGAGTACCGAGTCCACGAGTCGACAAGCTACTCCTCGTGCCGACTCTACGTTTCTCCTCGAGTTGAGTTCACTCCTCGAGTCGAGTACCGAGCCCACGAGTCGACAAGCTACTCCTCGTGCCGACTCTACGTTTCTCCTCGAGTTGAGTTCACTCCTCGAGTCGAGTACCGAGTCCATGGGTCGATTAGCTACTCCTCGTGCCGACTCTACGTTTCTCCTCGAGTTGAGTTCACTCCTCGAGTCGAGTACCGAGCCCACGAGTCGACAAGCTACTCCTCGTGCCGACTCTACGTTTCTCCTCGAGTTGAGTTCACTCCTCGAGTCGAGTACCGAATCCATGGGTCAATAAGCTACTCCTCGTGCCGACTCTGCGTTTCTCCTCGAGTTGAGTTCACTCCTCGAGTCGAGTACCGACCCCACGAGTCGACAAGCTACTCCTCGTGCCGACTCTACGTTTCTCCTCGAGTTGAGTTCACTCCTCGAGTCGAGTACCGAGCCCACGAGTCGACAAGCTACTCCTCGTGCCGACTCTACGTTTCTCCTCGAGTTGAGTTCACTCCTCGAGTCGAGTACCGAGTCCATGGGTCGACAAGCTACTCCTCGTGCCGACTCTACGTTTCTCCTCGAGTTGAGTTCACTCCTCGAGTCGAGTACCGAGCCCACGAGTCGCCAATCTACTCCTCGTGTCGACTCTACGTTTCTCCTCGAGTTGAGTTCACTCCTCGAGTCGAGTACCGAGCACACGAGTCGACAAGCTACTCCTCGTGCCGACTCTACGTTTCTCCTCGAGTTGAGTTCACTCCTCGAGTCGAGTACCGAGCACACGAGTCGACAAGCTACTCCTCGTGCCGACTCTACGTTTCTCCTCGAGTTGAGTTCACTCCTCGAGTCGAGTACCGAGCCCACGAGTCGACAAGCTACTCCTCGTGCCGACTCTACGTTTCTCCTCGAGTTGAGTTCACTCCTCGAGTCGAGTACCGAGCCCACGAGTCGACAAGCTACTCCTCGTGCCGACTCTACGTTTCTCCTCGAGTTGAGTTCACCCCTCGAGTCGAGTACCGAGTCCACGAGTCGACAAGCTACTCCTCGTGCCGACTCTACGTTTCTCCTCGAGTTGAGTTCACTCCTCGAGTCGAGTACCGAGCACACGAGTCGACAAGCTACTCCTCGTGCCGACTCTACGTTTCTCCTCGAGTTGAGTTCACTCCTCGAGTCGAGTACCGACCCCACGAGTCGACAAGCTACTCCTCGTGCCGACTCTACGTTTCTCCTCGAGTTGAGTTCACTCCTCGAGTCGAGTACCAAGCCCACGAGTCGACAAGCTACTCCTCGTGCCGACTCTACGTTTCTCCTCGAGTTGAGTTCATCCCTCGAGTCGAGTACCGAGTCCACGAGTCGACAAGCTACTCCTCGTGCCGACTCTACGTTTCTCCTCGAGTTGAGTTCACTCCTCGAGTCGAGTACCGAGCCCACGAGTCGACAAGCTACTCCTCGTGCCGACTCTACGTTTCTCCTCGAGTTGAGTTCACTCCTCGAGTCGAGTACCGAGTCCATGGGTCGATTAGCTACTCCTCGTGCCGACTCTACGTTTCTCCTCGAGTTGAGTTCACTCCTCGAGTCGAGTACCAAGCCCACGAGTCGCCAATCTACTCCTCGTGCCGACTCTACATTTCTCCTTGAGTTGAGTTCACTCCTCGAGTCGAGTACCGAGCACACGAGTCGACAAGCTACTCCTCGTGCCGACTCTACGTTTCTCCTCGAGTTGAGTTCACTCCTCGAGTCGAGTACCGACCCCACGAGTCGACAAGCTACTCCTCGTGCCGACTCTACGTTTCTCCTCGAGTTGAGTTCACTCCTCGAGTCGAGTACCGAGCCCACGAGTCGACAAGCTACTCCTCGTGCCGACTCTACGTTTCTCCTCGAGTTGAGTTCACTCCTCGAGTCGAGTACCGAGCCCACGAGTCGCCAATCTACTCCTCGTGCCGACTCTACATTTCTCCTGGAGTTGAGTTCACTCCTCGAGTCGAGTACCGAGTCCACGAGTCGACAAGCTACTCCTCGTGCCGACTCTACGTTTCTCCTCGAGTTGAGTTCACTCCTCGAGTCGAGTACCGAGCCCACGAGTCGACAAGCTACTCCTCGTGCCGACTCTACGTTTTTCCTCGAGTTGAGTTCACTCCTCGAGTCGAGTACCGAGTCCATGGGTCGATAAGCTACTCCTCGTGCCGACTCTACGTTTCTCCTCGAGTTGAGTTCACTCCTCGAGTCTAGTACCGAGTCCACGAGTCGACAAGCTACTCCTCGTGCCGACTCTACGTTTCTCCTCGAGTTGAGTTCACTCCTCGAGTCGAGTACCGAGCACACGAGTCGACAAGCTACTCCTCGTGCCGACTCTACATTTCTCCTTGAGTTGACTTCACTCCTCGAGTCGAGTACCGAGTCCATGGGTCGATAAGCTACTCCTCGTGCCGACTCTACGTTTCTCCTCGAGTTGAGTTCACCCCTCGAGTCGAGTACCGAGTCCACGAGTCGACAAGCTACTCCTCGTGCCGACTCTACGTTTCTCCTCGAGTTGAGTTCACTCCTCGAGTCGAGTACCGAGCCCACGAGTCGACAAGCTACTCCTCGTGCCGACTCTACGTTTCTCCTCGAGTTGAGTTCACTCCTCGAGTCGAGTACCGAGTCCATGGGTCGATAAGCTACTCCTCGTGCCGACTCTACGTTTCTCCTCGAGTTGAGTTCACTCCTCGAGTCGAGTACCAAGTCCACGAGTCGACAAGCTACTCCCCGTGCCGACTCTACGTTTCTCCTCGAGTTGAGTTCACTCCTCGAGTCGAGTACCGAGTCCACGAGTCGACAAGCTACTCCTCGTGCCGACTCTACGTTTCTCCTCGAGTTGAGTTCACTCCTCGAGTCGAGTACCGAGCCCACGAGTCGACAAGCTACTCCTCGTGCCGACTCTACGTTTCTCCTCGAGTTGAGTTCACTCCTCGAGTCGAGTACCGAGCCCACGAGTCGCCAATCTACTCCTCGTGCCGACTCTACATTTCTCCTGGAGTTGAGTTCACTCCTCGAGTCGAGTACCGAGTCCACGAGTCGACAAGCTACTCCTCGTGCCGACTCTACGTTTCTCCTCGAGTTGAGTTCACTCCTCGAGTCGAGTACCAAGCCCACGAGTCGCCAATCTACTCCTCGTGCCGACTCTACATTTCTCCTTGAGTTGAGTTCACTCCTCGAGTCGAGTACCGACCCCACGAGTCGACAAGCTACTCGTCGTGCCGACTCTACGTTTCTCCTCGAGTTGAGTTCACTCCTCGAGTCGAGTACCGAGCCCACGAGTCGACAAGCTACTCCTCGTGCCGACTCTACGTTTCTCCTCGAGTTGAGTTCACTCCTCGAGTCGAGTACCGAGTCCATGGGTCGATAAGCTACTCCTCGTGCCGACTCTACGTTTCTCCTCGAGTTGAGTTCACTCCTCGAGTCTAGTACCGAGTCCACGAGTCGACAAGCTACTTCTCGTGCCGACTCTACGTTTCTCCTCGAGTTGAGTTCACTCCTCGAGTCGAGTACCGAGCACACGAGTCGACAAGCTACTCCTCGTGCCGACTCTACATTTCTCCTTGAGTTGACTTCACTCATCGAGTCGAGTACCGAGTCCATGGGTCGATAAGCTACTCCTCGTGCCGACTCTACGTTTCTCCTCGAGTTGAGTTCACCCCTCGAGTCGAGTACCGAGTCCACGAGTCGACAAGCTACTCCTCGTGCCGACTCTATGTTTCTCCTCGAGTTGAGTTCACTCCTCGAGTCGAATACCGAGCCCACGAGTCGACAAGCTACTCCTCGTGCCGACTCTACGTTTCTCCTCGAGTTGAGTTCACTCCTCGAGTCGAGTACCGAGTCCATGTGTCGATAAGCTACTCCTCGTGCCGACTCTACGTTTCTCCTCGAGTTGAGTTCACTCCTCGAGTCGAGTACTAAGTCCACGAGTCGACAAGCTACTCCCCGTGCCGACTCTACGTTTCTCCTCGAGTTGAGTTCACTCCTCGAGTCGAGTACCGAGTCCACGAGTCGACAAGCTACTCCTCGTGCCGACTCTACGTTTCTCCTCGAGTTGAGTTCACTCCTCGAGTCGAGTACCGAGCCCACGAGTCGACAAGCTACTCCTCGTGCCGACTCTATGTTTCTCCTCGAGTTGAGTTCACTCCTCGAGTCGAATACCGAGCCCACGAGTCGACAAGCTACTCCTTGTGCCGACTCTACGTTTCTCCTCGAGTTGAGTTCACTCCTCGAGTCGAGTACCGAGTACATGTGTCGATAAGCTACTCCTCGTGCCGACTCTACGTTTCTCCTCGAGTTGAGTTCACTCCTCGAGTCGAGTACCAAGTCCACGAGTCGACAAGCTACTCCCCGTGCCGACTCTACGTTTCTCCTCGAGTTGAGTTCACTCCTCGAGTCGAGTACCGAGTCCACGAGTCGACAAGCTACTCCTCGTGCCGACTCTACGTTTCTCCTCGAGTTGAGTTCACTCCTCGAGTCGAGTACCGAGCCCACGAGTCGACAAGCTACTCCCCGTGCCGACTCTACGTTTCTCCTCGAGTTGAGTTCACTCCTCGAGTCGAGTACCGAGTCCACGAGTCGACAAGTTACTCCTCGTGCCGACTCTACGTTTCTCCTCGAGTTGAGTTCACTCCTCGAGTCGAGTACCGAGCCCACGAGTCGACAAGCTACTCCTCGTGCCGACTCTACGTTTCTCCTCGAGTTGAGTTCACTCCTCGAGTCGAGTACCGACCCCACGAGTCGACAAGCTACTCCTCGTGCCGACTCTACGTTTCTCCTCGAGTTGAGTTCACTCCTCGAGTCGAGTACCGAGCCCACGAGTCGACAAGCTACTCCTCGTGCCGACTCTACATTTCTCCTCGAGTTGAGTTCACCCCTCGAGTCGAGTACCGAGTCCACGAGTCGACAAGCTACTCCTCGTGCCGACTCTACGTTTCTCCTCGAGTTGAGTTCACTCCTCGAGTCGAGTACCGAGCCCACGAGTCGACAAGCTACTCCTCGTGCCGACTCTACGTTTCTCCTCGAGTTGAGTTCACTCCTCGAGTCGAGTACCGAGCCCACGAGTCGCCAATCTACTCCTCGTGCCGACTCTACATTTCTCCTGGAGTTGAGTTCACTCCTCGAGTCGAGTACCGAGTCCACGAGTCGACAAGCTACTCCTCGTGCCGACTCTACGTTTCTCCTCGAGTTGAGTTCACTCCTCGAGTCGAGTACCGAGCCCACGAGTCGCCAATCTACTCCTCGTGCCGACTCTACATTTCTCCTTGAGTTGAGTTCACTCCTCGAGTCGAGTACCGACCCCACGAGTCGACAAGCTACTCCTCGTGCCGACTCTACGTTTCTCCTCGAGTTGAGTTCACTCCTCGAGTCGAGTACCGAGCCCACGAGTCGACAAGCTACTCCTCGTGCCGACTCTACGTTTCTCCTCGAGTTGAGTTCACTCCTCGAGTCGAGTACCGAGTCCATGGGTCGATAAGCTACTCCTCGTGCCGACTCTACGTTTCTTCTCGAGTTGAGTTCACTCCTCGAGTCTAGTACCGAGTCCACGAGTCGACAAGCTACTCCTCGTGCCGACTCTACGTTTCTCCTCGAGTTGAGTTCACTCCTCGAGTCGAGTACCGAGCACACGAGTCGACAAGCTACTCCTCGTGCCGACTCTACGTTTCTCCTCGAGTTGACTTCACTCCTCGAGTCGAGTACCGACCCCACGAGTCGACAAGCTACTCCTCGTGCCGACTCTACGTTTCTCCTCGAGTTGAGTTCACCCCTCGAGTCGAGTACCGAGTCCACGAGTCGACAAGCTACTCCTCGTGCCGACTCTACGTTTCTCCTCGAGTTGAGTTCACTCCTCGAGTCGAGTACCGAGCCCACGAGTCGACAAGCTACTCCTCGTGCCGACTCTACGTTTCTCCTCGAGTTGAGTTCACTCCTCGAGTCGAGTACCGAGTCCATGGGTCGATAAGCTACTCCTCGTGCCGACTCTACGTTTCTTCTCGAGTTGAGTTCACTCCTCGAGTCTAGTACCGAGTCCACGAGTCGACAAGCTACTCCTCGTGCCGACTCTACGTTTCTCCTCGAGTTGAGTTCACTCCTCGAGTCGAGTACCGAGCACACGAGTCGACAAGCTACTCCTCGTGCCGACTCTACGTTTCTCCTCGAGTTGAGTTCACTCCTCGAGTCGAGTACCGAGCCCACGAGTCGCCAATCTACTCCTCGTGCCGACTCTACATTTCTCCTTGAGTTGACTTCACTCCTCGAGTCGAGTACCGAGTCCATGGGTCGATAAGCTACTCCTCGTGCCGACTCTACGTTTCTCCTCGAGTTGAGTTCACCCCTCGAGTCGAGTACCGAGTCCACGAGTCGACAAGCTACTCCTCGTGCCGACTCTACGTTTCTCCTCGAGTTGAGTTCACTCCTCGAGTCGAGTACCGAGCCCACGAGTCGACAAGCTACTCCTCGTGCCGACTCTACGTTTCTCCTCGAGTTGAGTTCACTCCTCGAGTCGAGTACCGAGTCCATGGGTCGATAAGCTACTCCTCGTGCCGACTCTACGTTTCTCCTCGAGTTGAGTTCACTCCTCGAGTCGAGTACCAAGTCCACGAGTCGACAAGCTACTCCCCGTGCCGACTCTACGTTTCTCCTCGAGTTGAGTTCACTCCTCGAGTCGAGTACCGAGTCCACGAGTCGACAAGCTACTCCTCGTGCCGACTCTACGTTTCTCCTCGAGTTGAGTTCACTCCTCGAGTCGAGTACCGAGCCCACGAGTCGACAAGCTACTCCTCGTGCCGACTCTACGTTTCTCCTCGAGTTGAGTTCACTCCTCGAGTCGAGTACCGAGCCCACGAGTCGCAAATCTACTCCTCGTGCCGACTCTACATTTCTCCTTGAGTTGAGTTCACTCCTCGAGTCGAGTACCGAGTCCACGAGTCGACAAGCTACTCCTCGTGCCGACTCTACGTTTCTCCTCGAGTTGAGTTCACTCCTCGAGTCGAGTACCGAGCCCACGAGTCGACAAGCTACTCCTCGTGCCGACTCTACGTTTCTCCTCGAGTTGAGTTCACTCCTCGAGTGGAGTACCGAGCCCACGAGTCGCCAATCTACTCCTCGTGCCGACTCTACATTTCTCCTTGAGTTGAGTTCACTCCTCGAGTCGAGTACCGAGTCCACGAGTCGACAAGCTACTCCTCGTGCCGACTCTACGTTTCTCCTCGAGTTGAGTTCACTCCTCGAGTCGAGTACCGAGCCCACGAGTCGACAAGCTACTCCTCGTGCCGACTCTACGTTTCTCCTCGAGTTGAGTTCACTCCTCGAGTCGAGTACCGAGTCCATGGGTCGATAAGCTACTCCTCGTGCCGACTCTACGTTTCTCCTCGAGTTGAGTTCACTCCTCGAGTCTAGTACCGAGTCCACGAGTCGACAAGCTACTCCTCGTGCCGACTCTACGTTTCTCCTCGAGTTGAGTTCACTCGTCGAGTCGAGTACCGAGCACACGAGTCGACAAGCTACTCCTCGTGCCGACTCTACATTTCTCCTCGAGTTGAGTTCACTCCTCGAGTCGAGTACCGAGCACACGAGTCGACAAGCTACTCCTCGTGCCGACTCTACGTTTCTCCTCGAGTTGAGTTCACTCCTCGAGTCGAGTACCGTCCCCACGAGTCGACAAGCTACTCCTCGTGCCGACTCTACGTTTCTCCTCGAGTTGAGTTCACTCCTCGAGTCGAGTACCGAGCCCACGAGTCGACAAGCTACTCCTCGTGCCGACTCTACGTTTCTCCTCGAGTTGAGTTCACCCCTCGAGTCGAGTACCGAGTCCACGAGTCGACAAGCTACTCCTCGTGCCGACTCTACGTTTCTCCTCGAGTTGAGTTCACTCCTCGAGTCGAGTACCGTCCCCACGAGTCGACAAGCTACTCCTCGTGCCGACTCTACGTTTCTCCTCGAGTTGAGTTCACTCCTCGAGTCGAGTACCGAGCCCACGAGTCGACAAGCTACTCCTCGTGCCGACTCTACGTTTCTCCTCGAGTTGAGTTCACCCCTCGAGTCGAGTACCGAGTCCACGAGTCGACAAGCTACTCCTCGTGCCGACTCTACGTTTCTCCTCAAGTTGAGTTCACTCCTCGAGTCGAGTACCGAGCACACGAGTCGACAAGCTACTCCTCGTGCCGACTCTACGTTTCTCCTCGAGTTGAGTTCACTCCTCGAGTCGAGTACCGAGCCCCCGAGTCGATAAGCTACTCCTCGTGCCGACTCTACGTTTCTCCTCGAGTTGAGTTCACTCCTCGAGTCGAGTACCGAGCCCACGAGTCGCCAATCTACTCCTCGTGCCGACTCTACATTTCTCCTGGAGTTGAGTTCACTCCTCGAGTCGAGTACCGAGTCCACGAGTCGACAAGCTACTCCTCGTGCTGACTCTACGTTTCTCCTCGAGTTGAGTTCACTCCTCGAGTCGAGTACCGAGCCCACGAGTCGCCAATCTACTCCTCGTGCCGACTCTACATTTCTCCTTGAGTTGAGTTCACTCCTCGAGTCGAGTACCGACCCCACGAGTCGACAAGCTACTCCTCGTGCCGACTCTACGTTTCTCCTCGAGTTGAGTTCACTCCTCGAGTCGAGTACCGAGCCCACGAGTCGACAAGCTACTCCTCGTGCCGACTCTACGTTTCTCCTCGAGTTGAGTTCACTCCTCGAGTCGAGTACCGAGTCCATGGGTCGATAAGCTACCCCTCGTGCCGACTCTACGTTTCTCCTCGAGTTGAGTTCACTCCTCGAGTCTAGTACCGAGTCCACGAGTCGACAAGCTACTCCTCGTGCCGACTCTACGTTTCTCCTCGAGTTGAGTTCACTCCTCGAGTCGAGTACCGAGCCCACGAGTCGACAAGCTACTCCTCGTGCCGACTCTATGGTTCTCCTCGAGTTGAGTTCACTTCTCGAGTCGAGTACCGAGTCCATGGGTCGATAAGCTACTCCTCGTGCCGACTCTACGTTTCTCCTCGAGTTGAGTTCACTCCTCGAGTCTAGTACCGAGTCCACGAGTCGACAAGCTACTCCTCGTGCCGACACTACGTTTCTCCTCGAGTTGAGTTCACTCCTCGAGTCGAGTACCGAGCACACGAGTCGACAAGCTACTCCTCGTGCCGACTCTACGTTTCTCCTCGAGTTGAGTTCACTCCTCGAGTCGAGTACCGAGCCCACGAGTCGCCAATCTACTCCTCGTGCCGACTCTACATTTCTCCTTGAGTTGACTTCACTCCTCGAGTCGAGTACCGAGTCCATGGGTCGATAAGCTACTCCTCGTGCCGACTCTACGTTTCTCCTCGAGTTGAGTTCACCCCTCGAGTCGAGTACCGAGTCCACGAGTCGACAAGCTACTCCTCGTGCCGACTCTACGTTTCTCCTCGAGTTGAGTTCACTCCTCGAGTCGAGTACCGAGCCCACGAGTCGACAAGCTACTCCTCGTGCCGACTCTACGTTTCTCCTCGAGTTGAGTTCACTCCTCGAGTCGAGTACCGAGTCCATGGGTCGATAAGCTACTCCTCGTGCCGACTCTACGTTTCTCCTCGAGTTGAGTTCACTCCTCGAGTCGAGTACCAAGTCCACGAGTCGACAAGCTACTCCCCGTGCCGACTCTACGTTTCTCCTCGAGTTGAGTTCACTCCTCGAGTCGAGTACCGAGTCCACGAGTCGACAAGCTACTCCTCGTGCCGACTCTACGTTTCTCCTCGAGTTGAGTTCACTCCTCGAGTCGAGTACCGAGCCCACGAGTCGACAAGCTACTCCTCGTGCCGACTCTACGTTTCTCCTCGAGTTGAGTTCACTCCTCGAGTCGAGTACCGAGCCCACGAGTCGCCAATCTACTCCTCGTGCCGACTCTACATTTCTCCTTGAGTTGAGTTCACTCCTCGAGTCGAGTACCGAGTCCACGAGTCGACAAGCTACTCCTCGTGCCGACTCTACGTTTCTCCTCGAGTTGAGTTCACTCCTCGAGTCGAGTACCGAGCCCACGAGTCGACAAGCTACTCCTCGTGCCGACTCTACGTTTCGCCTCGAGTTGAGATCACTCCTCGAGTGGAGTACCGAGCCCACGAGTCGCCAATCTACTCCTCGTGCCGACTCTACATTTCTCCTTGAGTTGAGTTCACTCCTCGAGTCGAGTACCGAGTCCACGAGTCGACAAGCTACTCCTCGTGCCGACTCTACGTTTCTCCTCGAGTTGAGTTCACTCCTCGAGTCGAGTACCGAGCCCACGAGTCGACAAGCTACTCCTCGTGCCGACTCTACGTTTCTCCTCGAGTTGAGTTCACTCCTCGAGTCGAGTACCGAGCCCACGAGTCGACAAGCTACTCCTCGTGCCGACTCTACGTTTCTCCTCGAGTGTAGTTCACTCCTCGAGTCGAGTACCGAGTCCACGAGTCCACAAGCAACTCCTCGTGCCGACTCTACGTTTCTCCTCGAGTTGAGTTCACTCCTCGAGTCGAGTACCGAGCCCACGAGTCGACAAGCTACTCCTCCTGCCGACCCTACGTTTCTCCTCGAGTTGAGTTCACTCCTCGAGTCGAGTACCGAGGCCACGGGTCGATAAGCTACTCCTCGTGCCGACTCTATGTTTCTCCTCGAGTTGAGTTCACTCCTCGAGTCGAGTAACGAGACCACGGGTCGACAAGCTACTCCTCGTGCCGACTCTACATTTCTCCTCGAGTTGAGTTCACTCCTCGAGTCGAGTACCGAGTCCACGAGTCGACAAGCTACTCCTCGTGCCGACTCTACGTTTCTCCTCGAGTTGAGTTCACTCCTCGAGTCGAGTACCGAGCCCACGAGTCGACAAGCTACTCCTCGTGCCGACTCTACGTTTCTCCTCGAGTTGAGTTCACCCCTCGAGTCGAGTACCGAGTCCACGAGTCGACAAGCTACTCCTCGTGCCGACTCTACGTTTCTCCTCGAGTTGAGTTCACTCCTCGAGTCGAGTACCGAGCCCACGAGTCGACAAGCTACTCCTCGTGCCGACTCTACGTTTCTCCTCGAGTTGAGTTCACTCCTCGAGTCGAGTACCGAGTCCATGGGTCGATAAGCTACTCCTCGTGCCGACTCTACGTTTCTCCTCGAGTTGAGTTCACTCCTCGAGTCGAGTACCAAGTCCACGAGTCGACAAGCTACTCCCCGTGCCGACTCTACGTTTCTCCTCGAGTTGAGTTCACTCCTCGAGTCGAGTACCGAGTCCACGAGTCGACAAGCTACTCCTCGTGCCGACTCTACGTTTCTCCTCGAGTTGAGTTCACTCCTCGAGTCGAGTACCGAGCCCACGAGTCGACAAGCTACTCCTCGTGCCGACTCTACGTTTCTCCTCGAGTTGAGTTCACTCCTCGAGTCGAGTACCGAGCCCACGAGTCGCCAATCTACTCCTCGTGCCGACTCTACATTTCTCCTTGAGTTGAGTTCACTCCTCGAGTCGAGTACCGAGTCCACGAGTCGACAAGCTACTCCTCGTGCCGACTCTACGTTTCTCCTCGAGTTGAGTTCACTCCTCGAGTCGAGTACCGAGCCCACGAGTCGACAAGCTACTCCTCGTGCCGACTCTACGTTTCGCCTCGAGTTGAGATCACTCCTCGAGTGGAGTACCGAGCCCACGAGTCGCCAATCTACTCCTCGTGCCGACTCTACATTTCTCCTTGAGTTGAGTTCACTCCTCGAGTCGAGTACCGAGTCCACGAGTCGACAAGCTACTCCTCGTGCCGACTCTACGTTTCTCCTCGAGTTGAGTTCACTCCTCGAGTCGAGTACCGAGCCCACGAGTCGACAAGCTACTCCTCGTGCCGACTCTACGTTTCTCCTCGAGTTGAGTTCACTCCTCGAGTCGAGTACCGAGTCCATGGGTCGATAAGCTACTCCTCGTGCCGACTCTACGTTTCTCCTCGAGTTGAGTTCACTCCTCGAGTCTAGTACTGAGTCCACGAGTCGACAAGCTACTCCTCGTGCCGACTCTACGTTTCTCCTCGAGTTGAGTTCACTCCTCGAGTCGAGTACCGAGCACACGAGTCGACAAGCTACTCCTCGTGCCGACTCTACGTTTCTCCTCGAGTTGAGTTCACTCCTCGAGTCGAGTACCGAGCACACGAGTCGACAAGCTACTCCTCGTGCCGACTCTACGTTTCTCCTCGAGTTGAGTTCACTCCTCGAGTCGAGTACCGACCCCACGAGTCGACAAGCTACTCCTCGTGCCGACTCTACGTTTCTCCTCGAGTTGAGTTCACTCCTCGAGTCGAGTACCGAGCCCACGAGTCGACAAGCTACTCCTCGTGCCGACTCTACGTTTCTCCTCGAGTTGAGTTCACCCCTCGAGTCGAGTACCGAGTCCACGAGTCGACAAGCTACTCCTCGTGCCGACTCTACGTTTCTCCTCGAGTTGAGTTCACTCCTCGAGTCGAGTACCGAGCCCACGAGTCGAAAAGCTACTCCTCGTGCCGACTCTACGTTTCTCCTCGAGTTGAGTTCACTCCTCGAGTCGAGTACCGAGTCCATGGGTCGATAAGCTACTCCTCGTGCCGACTCTATGTTTCTCCTCGAGTTGAGTTCACTCCTCGAGTCGAGTACCAAGTCCACGAGTCGACAAGTTACTCCTCGTGCCGACTCTACGTTTCTCCTCGAGTTGAGTTCACTCCTCGAGTCGAGTACCGAGTCCACGAGTCGACAAGCTACTCCTCGTGCCGACTCTACGTTTCTCCTCGAGTTGAGTTCACTCCTCGAGTCAAGTACCGAGCCCACGAGTCGACAAGCTACTCCTCGTGCCGACTCTACGTTTCTCCTCGAGTTGAGTTCACTCCTCGAGTCGAGTACCGAGCCCACGAGTCGCCAATCTACTCCTCGTGCCGACTCTACATTTCTCCTAGAGTTGAGTTCACTCCTCGAGTCGAGTACCGAGTCCACGAGTCGACAAGCTACTCCTCGTGCTGACTCTACGTTTCTCCTCGAGTTGAGTTCACTCCTCGAGTCGAGTACCGAGCCCACGAGTCGCCAATCTACTCCTCGTGCCGACTCTACATTTCTCCTTGAGTTGAGTTCACTCCTCGAGTCGAGTACCGACCCCACGAGTCGACAAGCTACTCCTCGTGCCGACTCTACGTTTCTCCTCGAGTTGAGTTCACTCCTCGAGTCGAGTACCGAGCCCACGAGTCGACAAGCTACTCCTCGTGCCGACTCTACGTTTCTCCTCGAGTTGAGTTCACTCCTCGAGTCGAGTACCGAGTCCATGGGTCGATAAGCTACCCCTCGTGCCGACTCTACGTTTCTCCTCGAGTTGAGTTCACTCCTCGAGTCTAGTACCGAGTCCACGAGTCGACAAGCTACTCCTCGTGCCGACTCTACGTTTCTCCTCGAGTTGAGTTCACTCCTCGAGTCGAGTACCGAGTCCATGGGTCGATAAGCTACTCCTCGTGCCGACTCTACGTTTCTCCTCGAGTTGAGTTCACTCCTCGAGTCTAGTACCGAGTCCACGAGTCGACAAGCTACTCCTCGTGCCGACACTACGTTTCTCCTCGAGTTGAGTTCACTCCTCGAGTCGAGTACCGAGCACACGAGTCGACAAGCTACTCCTCGTGCCGACTCTACGTTTCTCCTCGAGTTGAGTTCACTCCTCGAGTCGAGTACCGAGCCCACGAGTCGCCAATCTACTCCTCGTGCCGACTCTACATTTCTCCTTGAGTTGACTTCACTCCTCGAGTCGAGTACCGAGTCCATGGGTCGATAAGCTACTCCTCGTGCCGACTCTACGTTTCTCCTCGAGTTGAGTTCACCCCTCGAGTCGAGTACCGAGTCCACGAGTCGACAAGCTACTCCTCGTGCCGACTCTACGTTTCTCCTCGAGTTGAGTTCACTCCTCGAGTCGAGTACCGAGCCCACGAGTCGACAAGCTACTCCTCGTGCCGACTCTACGTTTCTCCTCGAGTTGAGTTCACTCCTCGAGTCGAGTACCGAGTCCATGGGTCGATAAGCTACTCCTCGTGCCGACTCTACGTTTCTCCTCGAGTTGAGTTCACTCCTCGAGTCGAGTACCAAGTCCACGAGTCGACAAGCTACTCCCCGTGCCGACTCTACGTTTCTCCTCGAGTTGAGTTCACTCCTCGAGTCGAGTACCGAGTCCACGAGTCGACAAGCTACTCCTCGTGCCGACTCTACGTTTCTCCTCGAGTTGAGTTCACTCCTCGAGTCGAGTACCGAGCCCACGAGTCGACAAGCTACTCCTCGTGCCGACTCTACGTTTCTCCTCGAGTTGAGTTCACTCCTCGAGTCGAGTACCGAGCCCACGAGTCGCCAATCTACTCCTCGTGCCGACTCTACATTTCTCCTTGAGTTGAGTTCACTCCTCGAGTCGAGTACCGAGTCCACGAGTCGACAAGCTACTCCTCGTGCCGACTCTACGTTTCTCCTCGAGTTGAGTTCACTCCTCGAGTCGAGTACCGAGCCCACGAGTCGACAAGCTACTCCTCGTGCCGACTCTACGTTTCTCCTCGAGTTGAGTTCACTCCTCGAGTGGAGTACCGAGCCCACGAGTCGCCAATCTACTCCTCGTGCCGACTCTACATTTCTCCTTGAGTTGAGTTCACTCCTCGAGTCGAGTACCGAGCCCACGAGTCGACAAGCTACTCCTCGTGCCGACTCTACGTTTCTCCTCGAGTTGAGTTCACTCCTCGAGTCGAGTACCGAGTCCATGGGTCGATAAGCTACTCCTCGTGCCGACTCTACGTTTCTCCTCGAGTTGAGTTCACTCCTCGAGTCTAGTACAGAGTCCACGAGTCGACAAGCTACTCCTCGTGCCGACTCTACGTTTCTCCTCGAGTTGAGTTCACTCCTCGAGTCGAGTACCGAGCACACGAGTCGACAAGCTACTCCTCGTGCCGACTCTACGTTTCTCCTCGAGTTGAGTTCACTCCTCGAGTCGAGTACCGAGCCCACGAGTCGCCAATCTACTCCTCGTGCCGACTCTACATTTCTCCTAGAGTTGAGTTCACTCCTCGAGTCGAGTACCGAGTCCACGAGTCGACAAGCTACTCCTCGTGCTGACTCTACGTTTCTCCTCGAGTTGAGTTCACTCCTCGAGTCGAGTACCGAGCCCACGAGTCGCCAATCTACTCCTCGTGCCGACTCTACATTTCTCCTTGAGTTGAGTTCACTCCTCGAGTCGAGTACCGACCCCACGAGTCGACAAGCTACTCCTCGTGCCGACTCTACGTTTCTCCTCGAGTTGAGTTCACTCCTCGAGTCGAGTACCGAGCCCACGAGTCGACAAGCTACTCCTCGTGCCGACTCTACGTTTCTCCTCGAGTTGAGTTCACTCCTCGAGTCGAGTACCGAGTCCATGGGTCGATAAGCTACCCCTCGTGCCGACTCTACGTTTCTCCTCGAGTTGAGTTCACTCCTCGAGTCTAGTACCGAGTCCACGAGTCGACAAGCTACTCCTCGTGCCGACTCTACGTTTCTCCTCGAGTTGAGTTCACTCCTCGAGTCGAGTACCGAGTCCATGGGTCGATAAGCTACTCCTCGTGCCGACTCTACGTTTCTCCTCGAGTTGAGTTCACTCCTCGAGTCTAGTACCGAGTCCACGAGTCGACAAGCTACTCCTCGTGCCGACACTACGTTTCTCCTCGAGTTGAGTTCACTCCTCGAGTCGAGTACCGAGCACACGAGTCGACAAGCTACTCCTCGTGCCGACTCTACGTTTCTCCTCGAGTTGAGTTCACTCCTCGAGTCGAGTACCGAGCCCACGAGTCGCCAATCTACTCCTCGTGCCGACTCTACATTTCTCCTTGAGTTGACTTCACTCCTCGAGTCGAGTACCGAGTCCATGGGTCGATAAGCTACTCCTCGTGCCGACTCTACGTTTCTCCTCGAGTTGAGTTCACCCCTCGAGTCGAGTACCGAGTCCACGAGTCGACAAGCTACTCCTCGTGCCGACTCTACGTTTCTCCTCGAGTTGAGTTCACTCCTCGAGTCGAGTACCGAGCCCACGAGTCGACAAGCTACTCCTCGTGCCGACTCTACGTTTCTCCTCGAGTTGAGTTCACTCCTCGAGTCGAGTACCGAGTCCATGG
This sequence comes from Urtica dioica subsp. dioica, assembly GCF_054948205.1. Classification (NCBI taxonomy): domain Eukaryota; kingdom Viridiplantae; phylum Streptophyta; class Magnoliopsida; order Rosales; family Urticaceae; genus Urtica; species Urtica dioica. The sequence continues at coordinate 15,914,747 of NC_142757.1, forward strand.
GTCGATAAGCTACTCCTCGTGCCGACTCTACGTTTCTCCTCGAGTTGAGTTCACTCCTCGAGTCGAGTACCAAGTCCACGAGTCGACAAGCTACTCCCCGTGCCGACTCTACGTTTCTCCTCGAGTTGAGTTCACTCCTCGAGTCGAGTACCGAGTCCACGAGTCGACAAGCTACTCCTCGTGCCGACTCTACGTTTCTCCTCGAGTTGAGTTCACTCCTCGAGTCGAGTACCGAGCCCACGAGTCGACAAGCTACTCCTCGTGCCGACTCTACGTTTCTCCTCGAGTTGAGTTCACTCCTCGAGTCGAGTACCGAGCCCACGAGTCGCCAATCTACTCCTCGTGCCGACTCTACATTTCTCCTTGAGTTGAGTTCACTCCTCGAGTCGAGTACCGAGTCCACGAGTCGACAAGCTACTCCTCGTGCCGACTCTACGTTTCTCCTCGAGTTGAGTTCACTCCTCGAGTCGAGTACCGAGCCCACGAGTCGACAAGCTACTCCTCGTGCCGACTCTACGTTTCTCCTCGAGTTGAGTTCACTCCTCGAGTGGAGTACCGAGCCCACGAGTCGCCAATCTACTCCTCGTGCCGACTCTACATTTCTCCTTGAGTTGAGTTCACTCCTCGAGTCGAGTACCGAGTCCACGAGTCGACAAGCTACTCCTCGTGCCGACTCTACGTTTCTCCTCGAGTTGAGTTCACTCCTCGAGTCGAGTACCGAGCCCACGAGTCGACAAGCTACTCCTCGTGCCGACTCTACGTTTCTCCTCGAGTTGAGTTCACTCCTCGAGTCGAGTACCGAGTCCATGGGTCGATAAGCTACTCCTCGTGCCGACTCTACGTTTCTCCTCGAGTTGAGTTCACTCCTCGAGTCTAGTACTGAGTCCACGAGTCGACAAGCTACTCCTCGTGCCGACTCTACGTTTCTCCTCGAGTTGAGTTCACTCCTCGAGTCGAGTACCGAGCACACGAGTCGACAAGCTACTCCTCGTGCCGACTCTACGTTTCTCCTCGAGTTGAGTTCACTCCTCGAGTCGAGTACCGAGCACACGAGTCGACAAGCTACTCCTCGTGCCGACTCTACGTTTCTCCTCGAGTTGAGTTCACTCCTCGAGTCGAGTACCGACCCCACGAGTCGACAAGCTACTCCTCGTGCCGACTCTACGTTTCTCCTCGAGTTGAGTTCACTCCTCGAGTCGAGTACCGAGCCCACGAGTCGACAAGCTACTCCTCGTGCCGACTCTACGTTTCTCCTCGAGTTGAGTTCACCCCTCGAGTCGAGTACCGAGTCCACGAGTCGACAAGCTACTCCTCGTGCCGACTCTACGTTTCTCCTCGAGTTGAGTTCACTCCTCGAGTCGAGTACCGAGCCCACGAGTCGAAAAGCTACTCCTCGTGCCGACTCTACGTTTCTCCTCGAGTTGAGTTCACTCCTCGAGTCGAGTACCGAGCCCACGAGTCGACAAGCTACTCCTCGTGCCGACTCTACGTTTCTCCTCGAGTTGAGTTCACTCCTCGAGTGGAGTACCGAGCCCACGAGTCGCCAATCTACTCCTCGTGCCGACTCTACATTTCTCCTTGAGTTGAGTTCACTCCTCGAGTCGAGTACCGAGTCCACGAGTCGACAAGCTACTCCTCGTGCCGACTCTACGTTTCTCCTCGAGTTGAGTTCACTCCTCGAGTCGAGTACCGAGCCCACGAGTCGACAAGCTACTCCTCGTGCCGACTCTACGTTTCTCCTCGAGTTGAGTTCACTCCTCGAGTCGAGTACCGAGTCCATGGGTCGATAAGCTACTCCTCGTGCCGACTCTACGTTTCTCCTCGAGTTGAGTTCACTCCTCGAGTCTAGTACTGAGTCCACGAGTCGACAAGCTACTCCTCGTGCCGACTCTACGTTTCTCCTCGAGTTGAGTTCACTCCTCGAGTCGAGTACCGAGCACACGAGTCGACAAGCTACTCCTCGTGCCGACTCTACGTTTCTCCTCGAGTTGAGTTCACTCCTCGAGTCGAGTACCGAGCACACGAGTCGACAAGCTACTCCTCGTGCCGACTCTACGTTTCTCCTCGAGTTGAGTTCACTCCTCGAGTCGAGTACCGACCCCACGAGTCGACAAGCTACTCCTCGTGCCGACTCTACGTTTCTCCTCGAGTTGAGTTCACTCCTCGAGTCGAGTACCGAGCCCACGAGTCGACAAGCTACTCCTCGTGCCGACTCTACGTTTCTCCTCGAGTTGAGTTCACCCCTCGAGTCGAGTACCGAGTCCACGAGTCGACAAGCTACTCCTCGTGCCGACTCTACGTTTCTCCTCGAGTTGAGTTCACTCCTCGAGTCGAGTACCGAGCCCACGAGTCGAAAAGCTACTCCTCGTGCCGACTCTACGTTTCTCCTCGAGTTGAGTTCACTCCTCGAGTCGAGTACCGAGCCCACGAGTCGACAAGCTACTCCTCGTGCCGACTCTACGTTTCTCCTCGAGTTGAGTTCACTCCTCGAGTGGAGTACCGAGCCCACGAGTCGCCAATCTACTCCTCGTGCCGACTCTACATTTCTCCTTGAGTTGAGTTCACTCCTCGAGTCGAGTACCGAGTCCACGAGTCGACAAGCTACTCCTCGTGCCGACTCTACGTTTCTCCTCGAGTTGAGTTCACTCCTCGAGTCGAGTACCGAGCCCACGAGTCGACAAGCTACTCCTCGTGCCGACTCTACGTTTCTCCTCGAGTTGAGTTCACTCCTCGAGTCGAGTACCGAGTCCATGGGTCGATAAGCTACTCCTCGTGCCGACTCTACGTTTCTCCTCGAGTTGAGTTCACTCCTCGAGTCTAGTACTGAGTCCACGAGTCGACAAGCTACTCCTCGTGCCGACTCTACGTTTCTCCTCGAGTTGAGTTCACTCCTCGAGTCGAGTACCGAGCACACGAGTCGACAAGCTACTCCTCGTGCCGACTCTACGTTTCTCCTCGAGTTGAGTTCACTCCTCGAGTCGAGTACCGAGCACACGAGTCGACAAGCTACTCCTCGTGCCGACTCTACGTTTCTCCTCGAGTTGAGTTCACTCCTCGAGTCGAGTACCGACCCCACGAGTCGACAAGCTACTCCTCGTGCCGACTCTACGTTTCTCCTCGAGTTGAGTTCACTCCTCGAGTCGAGTACCGAGCCCACGAGTCGACAAGCTACTCCTCGTGCCGACTCTACGTTTCTCCTCGAGTTGAGTTCACTCCTCGAGTCGAGTACCGAGCCCACGAGTCGCCAATCTACTCCTCGTGCCGACTCTACATTTCTCCTTGAGTTGACTTCACTCCTCGAGTCGAGTACCGAGTCCATGGGTCGATAAGCTACTCCTCGTGCCGACTCTACGTTTCTCCTCGAGTTGAGTTCACCCCTCGAGTCGAGTACCGAGTCCACGAGTCGACAAGCTACTCCTCGTGCCGACTCTACGTTTCTCCTCGAGTTGAGTTCACTCCTCGAGTCGAGTACCGAGTCCACGAGTCGACAAGCTACTCCTCGTGCCGACTCTACGTTTCTCCTCGAGTTGAGTTCACTCCTCGAGTCGAGTACCGAGCCCACGAGTCGACAAGCTACTCCTCGTGCCGACTCTACGTTTCTCCTCGAGTTGAGTTCACTCCTCGAGTCGAGTACCGAGCCCACGAGTCGCCAATCTACTCCTCGTGCCGACTCTACATTTCTCCTTGAGTTGAGTTCACTTCTCGAGTCGAGTACCGAGTCCACGAGTCGACAAGCTACTCCTCGTGCCGACTCTACGTTTCTCCTCGAGTTGAGTTCACTCCTCGAGTCGAGTACCGAGCCCACGAGTCGACAAGCTACTCCTCGTGCCGACTCTACGTTTCTCCTCGAGTTGAGTTCACTCCTCGAGTCGAGTACCGAGCCCACGAGTCGACAAGCTACTCCTCGTGCCGACTCTACGTTTCTCCTCGAGTTGAGTTCACTCCTCGAGTCGAGTACCGAGTCCATGGGTCGATAAGCTACTCCTCGTGCCGACTCTACGTTTCTCCTCGAGTTGAGTTCACCCCTCGAGTCGAGTACCGAGTCCACGAGTCGACAAGCTACTCCTCGTGCCGACTCTACGTTTCTCCTCGAGTTGAGTTCACTCCTCGAGTCGAGTACCGAGCCCACGAGTCGACAAGCTACTCCTCGTGCCGACTCTACGTTTCTCCTCGAGTTGAGTTCACTCCTCGAGTCGAGTACCGAGTCCATGGGTCGATAAGCTACTCCTCGTGCCGACTCTACGTTTCTCCTCGAGTTGAGTTCACTCCTCGAGTCGAGTACCAAGTCCACGAGTCGACAAGCTACTCCCCGTGCCGACTCTACGTTTCTCCTCGAGTTGAGTTCACTCCTCGAGTCGAGTACCGAGTCCACGAGTCGACAAGCTACTCCTCGTGCCGACTCTACGTTTCTCCTCGAGTTGAGTTCACTCCTCGAGTCGAGTACCGAGCCCACGAGTCGACAAGCTACTCCTCGTGCCGACTCTACGTTTCTCCTCGAGTTGAGTTCACTCCTCGAGTCGAGTACCGAGCCCACGAGTCGCCAATCTACTCCTCGTGCCGACTCTACGTTTCTCCTCGAGTTGAGTTCACTCCTCGAGTCGAGTACCGAGTCCACGAGTCGACAAGCTACTCCTCGTGCCGACTCTACGTTTCTCCTCGAGTTGAGTTCACTCCTCGAGTCGAGTACCGAGCCCACGAGTCGACAAGCTACTCCTCGTGCCGACTCTACGTTTCTCCTCGAGTTGAGTTCACTCCTCGAGTGGAGTACCGAGCCCACGAGTCGCCAATCTACTCCTCGTGCCGACTCTACATTTCTCCTTGAGTTGAGTTCACTCCTCGAGTCGAGTACCGAGTCCACGAGTCGACAAGCTACTCCTCGTGCCGACTCTACGTTTCTCCTCGAGTTGAGTTCACTCCTCGAGTCGAGTACCGAGCCCACGAGTCGACAAGCTACTCCTCGTGCCGACTCTACGTTTCTCCTCGAGTTGAGTTCACTCCTCGAGTCGAGTACCGAGTCCATGGGTCGATAAGCTACTCCTCGTGCCGACTCTACGTTTCTCCTCGAGTTGAGTTCACTCCTCGAGTCTAGTACTGAGTCCACGAGTCGACAAGCTACTCCTCGTGCCGACTCTACGTTTCTCCTCGAGTTGAGTTCACTCCTCGAGTCGAGTACCGAGCACACGAGTCGACAAGCTACTCCTCGTGCCGACTCTACGTTTCTCCTCGAGTTGAGTTCACTCCTCGAGTCGAGTACCGAGCACACGAGTCGACAAGCTACTCCTCGTGCCGACTCTACGTTTCTCCTCGAGTTGAGTTCACTCCTCGAGTCGAGTACCGACCCCACGAGTCGACAAGCTACTCCTCGTGCCGACTCTACGTTTCTCCTCGAGTTGAGTTCACTCCTCGAGTCGAGTACCGAGCCCACGAGTCGACAAGCTACTCCTCGTGCCGACTCTACGTTTCTCCTCGAGTTGAGTTCACCCCTCGAGTCGAGTACCGAGTCCACGAGTCGACAAGCTACTCCTCGTGCCGACTCTACGTTTCTCCTCGAGTTGAGTTCACTCCTCGAGTCGAGTACCGAGCCCACGAGTCGAAAAGCTACTCCTCGTGCCGACTCTACGTTTCTCCTCGAGTTGAGTTCACTCCTCGAGTCGAGTACCGAGTCCATGGGTCGATAAGCTACTCCTCGTGCCGACTCTATGTTTCTCCTCGAGTTGAGTTCACTCCTCGAATCGAGTACCAAGTCCACGAGTCGACAAGTTACTCCTCGTGCCGACTCTACGTTTCTCCTCGAGTTGAGTTCACTCCTCGAGTCGAGTACCGAGTCCACGAGTCGACAAGCTACTCCTCGTGCCGACTCTACGTTTCTCCTCGAGTTGAGTTCACTCCTCGAGTCTAGTACTGAGTCCACGAGTCGACAAGCTACTCCTCGTGCCGACTCTACGTTTCTCCTCGAGTTGAGTTCACTCCTCGAGTCGAGTACCGAGCACACGAGTCGACAAGCTACTCCTCGTGCCGACTCTACGTTTCTCCTCGAGTTGAGTTCACTCCTCGAGTCGAGTACCGAGCACACGAGTCGACAAGCTACTCCTCGTGCCGACTCTACGTTTCTCCTCGAGTTGAGTTCACTCCTCGAGTCGAGTACCGACCCCACGAGTCGACAAGCTACTCCTCGTGCCGACTCTACGTTTCTCCTCGAGTTGAGTTCACTCCTCGAGTCGAGTACCGAGCCCACGAGTCGACAAGCTACTCCTCGTGCCGACTCTACGTTTCTCCTCGAGTTGAGTTCACTCCTCGAGTCGAGTACCGAGCCCACGAGTCGCCAATCTACTCCTCGTGCCGACTCTACATTTCTCCTTGAGTTGACTTCACTCCTCGAGTCGAGTACCGAGTCCATGGGTCGATAAGCTACTCCTCGTGCCGACTCTACGTTTCTCCTCGAGTTGAGTTCACCCCTCGAGTCGAGTACCGAGTCCACGAGTCGACAAGCTACTCCTCGTGCCGACTCTACGTTTCTCCTCGAGTTGAGTTCACTCCTCGAGTCGAGTACCGAGTCCACGAGTCGACAAGCTACTCCTCGTGCCGACTCTACGTTTCTCCTCGAGTTGAGTTCACTCCTCGAGTCGAGTACCGAGCCCACGAGTCGACAAGCTACTCCTCGTGCCGACTCTACGTTTCTCCTCGAGTTGAGTTCACTCCTCGAGTCGAGTACCGAGCCCACGAGTCGCCAATCTACTCCTCGTGCCGACTCTACATTTCTCCTTGAGTTGAGTTCACTTCTCGAGTCGAGTACCGAGTCCACGAGTCGACAAGCTACTCCTCGTGCCGACTCTACGTTTCTCCTCGAGTTGAGTTCACTCCTCGAGTCGAGTACCGAGCCCACGAGTCGACAAGCTACTCCTCGTGCCGACTCTACGTTTCTCCTCGAGTTGAGTTCACTCCTCGAGTCGAGTACCGAGCCCACGAGTCGACAAGCTACTCCTCGTGCCGACTCTACGTTTCTCCTCGAGTTGAGTTCACTCCTCGAGTCGAGTACCGAGTCCATGGGTCGATAAGCTACTCCTCGTGCCGACTCTACGTTTCTCCTCGAGTTGAGTTCACCCCTCGAGTCGAGTACCGAGTCCACGAGTCGACAAGCTACTCCTCGTGCCGACTCTACGTTTCTCCTCGAGTTGAGTTCACTCCTCGAGTCGAGTACCGAGCCCACGAGTCGACAAGCTACTCCTCGTGCCGACTCTACGTTTCTCCTCGAGTTGAGTTCACTCCTCGAGTCGAGTACCGAGTCCATGGGTCGATAAGCTACTCCTCGTGCCGACTCTACGTTTCTCCTCGAGTTGAGTTCACTCCTCGAGTCGAGTACCAAGTCCACGAGTCGACAAGCTACTCCCCGTGCCGACTCTACGTTTCTCCTCGAGTTGAGTTCACTCCTCGAGTCGAGTACCGAGTCCACGAGTCGACAAGCTACTCCTCGTGCCGACTCTACGTTTCTCCTCGAGTTGAGTTCACTCCTCGAGTCGAGTACCGAGCCCACGAGTCGACAAGCTACTCCTCGTGCCGACTCTACGTTTCTCCTCGAGTTGAGTTCACTCCTCGAGTCGAGTACCGAGCCCACGAGTCGCCAATCTACTCCTCGTGCCGACTCTACGTTTCTCCTCGAGTTGAGTTCACTCCTCGAGTCGAGTACCGAGTCCACGAGTCGACAAGCTACTCCTCGTGCCGACTCTACGTTTCTCCTCGAGTTGAGTTCACTCCTCGAGTCGAGTACCGAGCCCACGAGTCGACAAGCTACTCCTCGTGCCGACTCTACGTTTCTCCTCGAGTTGAGTTCACTCCTCGAGTGGAGTACCGAGCCCACGAGTCGCCAATCTACTCCTCGTGCCGACTCTACATTTCTCCTTGAGTTGAGTTCACTCCTCGAGTCGAGTACCGAGTCCACGAGTCGACAAGCTACTCCTCGTGCCGACTCTACGTTTCTCCTCGAGTTGAGTTCACTCCTCGAGTCGAGTACCGAGCCCACGAGTCGACAAGCTACTCCTCGTGCCGACTCTACGTTTCTCCTCGAGTTGAGTTCACTCCTCGAGTCGAGTACCGAGTCCATGGGTCGATAAGCTACTCCTCGTGCCGACTCTACGTTTCTCCTCGAGTTGAGTTCACTCCTCGAGTCTAGTACTGAGTCCACGAGTCGACAAGCTACTCCTCGTGCCGACTCTACGTTTCTCCTCGAGTTGAGTTCACTCCTCGAGTCGAGTACCGAGCACACGAGTCGACAAGCTACTCCTCGTGCCGACTCTACGTTTCTCCTCGAGTTGAGTTCACTCCTCGAGTCGAGTACCGAGCACACGAGTCGACAAGCTACTCCTCGTGCCGACTCTACGTTTCTCCTCGAGTTGAGTTCACTCCTCGAGTCGAGTACCGACCCCACGAGTCGACAAGCTACTCCTCGTGCCGACTCTACGTTTCTCCTCGAGTTGAGTTCACTCCTCGAGTCGAGTACCGAGCCCACGAGTCGACAAGCTACTCCTCGTGCCGACTCTACGTTTCTCCTCGAGTTGAGTTCACCCCTCGAGTCGAGTACCGAGTCCACGAGTCGACAAGCTACTCCTCGTGCCGACTCTACGTTTCTCCTCGAGTTGAGTTCACTCCTCGAGTCGAGTACCGAGCCCACGAGTCGAAAAGCTACTCCTCGTGCCGACTCTACGTTTCTCCTCGAGTTGAGTTCACTCCTCGAGTCGAGTACCGAGTCCATGGGTCGATAAGCTACTCCTCGTGCCGACTCTATGTTTCTCCTCGAGTTGAGTTCACTCCTCGAGTCGAGTACCAAGTCCACGAGTCGACAAGTTACTCCTCGTGCCGACTCTACGTTTCTCCTCGAGTTGAGTTCACTCCTCGAGTCGAGTACCGAGTCCACGAGTCGACAAGCTACTCCTCGTGCCGACTCTACGTTTCTCCTCGAGTTGAGTTCACTCCTCGAGTCGAGTACCGAGCCCACGAGTCGACAAGCTACTCCTCGTGCCGACTCTACGTTTCTCCTCGAGTTGAGTTCACTCCTCGAGTCGAGTACCGACCCCACGAGTCGACAAGCTACTCCTCGTGCCGACTCTACGTTTCTCCTCGAGTTGAGTTCACTCCTCGAGTCGAGTACCGAGCCCACGAGTCGACAAGCTACTCCTCGTGCCGACTCTACGTTTCTCCTCGAGTTGAGTTCACCCCTCGAGTCGAGTACCGAGTCCACGAGTCGACAAGCTACTCCTCGTGCCGACTCTACGTTTCTCCTCGAGTTGAGTTCACTCCTCGAGTCGAGTACCGAGCCCACGAGTCGAAAAGCTACTCCTCGTGCCGACTCTACGTTTCTCCTCGAGTTGAGTTCACTCCTCGAGTCGAGTACCGAGTCCATGGGTCGATAAGCTACTCCTCGTGCCGACTCTATGTTTCTCCTCGAGTTGAGTTCACTCCTCGAGTCGAGTACCAAGTCCACGAGTCGACAAGTTACTCCTCGTGCCGACTCTACGTTTCTCCTCGAGTTGAGTTCACTCCTCGAGTCGAGTACCGAGTCCACGAGTCGACAAGCTACTCCTCGTGCCGACTCTACGTTTCTCCTCGAGTTGAGTTCACTCCTCGAGTCGAGTACCGAGCCCACGAGTCGACAAGCTACTCCTCGTGCCGACTCTACGTTTCTCCTCGAGTTGAGTTCACTCCTCGAGTCGAGTACCGAGCCCACGAGTCGCCAATCTACTCCTCGTGCCGACTCTACATTTCTCCTAGAGTTGAGTTCACTCCTCGAGTCGAGTACCGAGTCCACGAGTCGACAAGCTACTCCTCGTGCTGACTCTACGTTTCTCCTCGAGTTGAGTTCACTCCTCGAGTCGAGTACCGAGCCCACGAGTCGCCAATCTACTCCTCGTGCCGACTCTACATTTCTCCTTGAGTTGAGTTCACTCCTCGAGTCGAGTACCGACCCCACGAGTCGACAAGCTACTCCTCGTGCCGACTCTACGTTTCTCCTCGAGTTGAGTTCACTCCTCGAGTCGAGTACCGAGTCCATGGGTCGATAAGCTACCCCTCGTGCCGACTCTACGTTTCTCCTCGAGTTGAGTTCACTCCTCGAGTCTAGTACCGAGTCCACGAGTCGACAAGCTACTCCTCGTGCCGACTCTACGTTTCTCCTCGAGTTGAGTTCACTCCTCGAGTCGAGTACCGAGCCCACGAGTCGACAAGCTACTCCTCGTGCCGACTCTACGTTTCTCCTCGAGTTGAGTTCACTCCTCGAGTCGAGTACCGACCCCACGAGTCGATAAGCTACTCCTCGTGCCGACTCTACGTTTCTCCTCGAGTTGAGTTCACTCCTCGAGTCTAGTACCGAGTCCACGAGTCGACAAGCTACTCCTCGTGCCGACTCTACGTTTCTCCTCGAGTTGAGTTCTCTCCTCGAGTCGAGTACCGAGCCCACGAGTCGACAAGCTACTCCTCGTGCCGACTCTACGTTTCTCCTCGAGTTGAATTCACTCCTCGAGTCGAGTACCGAGCCCACGAGTCGCCAATCTACTCCTCGTGCCGACTCTACATTTCTCCTCGAGTTGAGTTCACCCCTCGAGTCGAGTACCGAGTCCACGAGTCGACAAGCTACTCCTCGTGCCGACTCTACGTTTCTCCTCGAGTTGAGTTCACCCCTCGAGTCGAGTACCGAGTCCACGAGTCGACAAGCTACTCCTCGTGCCGACTCTACGTTTCTCCTCGAGTTGAGTTCACTCCTCGAGTCGAGTACCGAGCCCACGAGTCGACAAGCTACTCCTCGTGCCGACTCTACGTTTCTCCTCGAGTTGAGTTCACTCCTCGAGTCGAGTACCGAGTCCATGGGTCGATAAGCTACTCCTCGTGCCGACTCTACGTTTCTCCTCGAGTTGAGTTCACTCCTCGAGTCGAGTACCGAGTCCAGGAGTCGACAAGCTACTCCCCGTGCCGACTCTACGTTTCTCCTCGAGTTGAGTTCACTCCTCGAGTCTAGTACCGAGTCCACGAGTCGACAAGCTACTCCTCGTGCCGACACTACGTTTCTCCTCGAGTTGAGTTCACTCCTCGAGTCGAGTACCGAGCACACGAGTCGACAAGCTACTCCTCGTGCCGACTCTACGTTTCTCCTCGAGTTGAGTTCACTCCTCGAGTCGAGTACCGAGCCCACGAGTCGCCAATCTACTCCTCGTGCCGACTCTACATTTCTCCTTGAGTTGACTTCACTCCTCGAGTCGAGTACCGAGTCCATGGGTCGATAAGCTACTCCTCGTGCCGACTCTACGTTTCTCCTCGAGTTGAGTTCACCCCTCGAGTCGAGTACCGAGTCCACGAGTCGACAAGCTACTCCTCGTGCCGACTCTACGTTTCTCCTCGAGTTGAGTTCACTCCTCGAGTCGAGTACCGAGTCCACGAGTCGACAAGCTACTCCTCGTGCCGACTCTACGTTTCTCCTCGAGTTGAGTTCACTCCTCGAGTCGAGTACCGAGCCCACGAGTCGACAAGCTACTCCTCGTGCCGACTCTACGTTTCTCCTCGAGTTGAGTTCACTCCTCGAGTCGAGTACCGAGCCCACGAGTCGCCAATCTACTCCTCGTGCCGACTCTACATTTCTCCTTGAGTTGAGTTCACTTCTCGAGTCGAGTACCGAGTCCACGAGTCGACAAGCTACTCCTCGTGCCGACTCTACGTTTCTCCTCGAGTTGAGTTCACTCCTCGAGTCGAGTACCGAGCCCACGAGTCGACAAGCTACTCCTCGTGCCGACTCTACGTTTCTCCTCGAGTTGAGTTCACTCCTCGAGTCGAGTACCGAGCCCACGAGTCGACAAGCTACTCCTCGTGCCGACTCTACGTTTCTCCTCGAGTTGAGTTCACTCCTCGAGTCGAGTACCGAGTCCATGGGTCGATAAGCTACTCCTCGTGCCGACTCTACGTTTCTCCTCGAGTTGAGTTCACCCCTCGAGTCGAGTACCGAGTCCACGAGTCGACAAGCTACTCCTCGTGCCGACTCTACGTTTCTCCTCGAGTTGAGTTCACTCCTCGAGTCGAGTACCGAGCCCACGAGTCGACAAGCTACTCCTCGTGCCGACTCTACGTTTCTCCTCGAGTTGAGTTCACTCCTCGAGTCGAGTACCGAGTCCATGGGTCGATAAGCTACTCCTCGTGCCGACTCTACGTTTCTCCTCGAGTTGAGTTCACTCCTCGAGTCGAGTACCAAGTCCACGAGTCGACAAGCTACTCCCCGTGCCGACTCTACGTTTCTCCTCGAGTTGAGTTCACTCCTCGAGTCGAGTACCGAGTCCACGAGTCGACAAGCTACTCCTCGTGCCGACTCTACGTTTCTCCTCGAGTTGAGTTCACTCCTCGAGTCGAGTACCGAGCCCACGAGTCGACAAGCTACTCCTCGTGCCGACTCTACGTTTCTCCTCGAGTTGAGTTCACTCCTCGAGTCGAGTACCGAGCCCACGAGTCGCCAATCTACTCCTCGTGCCGACTCTACGTTTCTCCTCGAGTTGAGTTCACTCCTCGAGTCGAGTACCGAGTCCACGAGTCGACAAGCTACTCCTCGTGCCGACTCTACGTTTCTCCTCGAGTTGAGTTCACTCCTCGAGTCGAGTACCGAGCCCACGAGTCGACAAGCTACTCCTCGTGCCGACTCTACGTTTCTCCTCGAGTTGAGTTCACTCCTCGAGTGGAGTACCGAGCCCACGAGTCGCCAATCTACTCCTCGTGCCGACTCTACATTTCTCCTTGAGTTGAGTTCACTCCTCGAGTCGAGTACCGAGTCCACGAGTCGACAAGCTACTCCTCGTGCCGACTCTACGTTTCTCCTCGAGTTGAGTTCACTCCTCGAGTCGAGTACCGAGCCCACGAGTCGACAAGCTACTCCTCGTGCCGACTCTACGTTTCTCCTCGAGTTGAGTTCACTCCTCGAGTCGAGTACCGAGTCCATGGGTCGATAAGCTACTCCTCGTGCCGACTCTACGTTTCTCCTCGAGTTGAGTTCACTCCTCGAGTCTAGTACTGAGTCCACGAGTCGACAAGCTACTCCTCGTGCCGACTCTACGTTTCTCCTCGAGTTGAGTTCACTCCTCGAGTCGAGTACCGAGCACACGAGTCGACAAGCTACTCCTCGTGCCGACTCTACGTTTCTCCTCGAGTTGAGTTCACTCCTCGAGTCGAGTACCGAGCACACGAGTCGACAAGCTACTCCTCGTGCCGACTCTACGTTTCTCCTCGAGTTGAGTTCACTCCTCGAGTCGAGTACCGACCCCACGAGTCGACAAGCTACTCCTCGTGCCGACTCTACGTTTCTCCTCGAGTTGAGTTCACTCCTCGAGTCGAGTACCGAGCCCACGAGTCGACAAGCTACTCCTCGTGCCGACTCTACGTTTCTCCTCGAGTTGAGTTCACCCCTCGAGTCGAGTACCGAGTCCACGAGTCGACAAGCTACTCCTCGTGCCGACTCTACGTTTCTCCTCGAGTTGAGTTCACTCCTCGAGTCGAGTACCGAGCCCACGAGTCGAAAAGCTACTCCTCGTGCCGACTCTACGTTTCTCCTCGAGTTGAGTTCACTCCTCGAGTCGAGTACCGAGTCCATGGGTCGATAAGCTACTCCTCGTGCCGACTCTATGTTTCTCCTCGAGTTGAGTTCACTCCTCGAGTCGAGTACCAAGTCCACGAGTCGACAAGTTACTCCTCGTGCCGACTCTACGTTTCTCCTCGAGTTGAGTTCACTCCTCGAGTCGAGTACCGAGTCCACGAGTCGACAAGCTACTCCTCGTGCCGACTCTACGTTTCTCCTCGAGTTGAGTTCACCCCTCGAGTCGAGTACCGAGCCCACGAGTCGACAAGCTACTCCTCGTGCCGACTCTACGTTTCTCCTCGAGTTGAGTTCACTCCTCGAGTCGAGTACCGAGCCCACGAGTCGCCAATCTACTCCTCGTGCCGATTCTAGATTTCTCCTGGAGTTGAGTTCACTCCTCGAGTCGAGTACCGAGTCCACGAGTCGACAAGCTACTCCTCGTGCTGACTCTACGTTTCTCCTCGAGTTGAGTTCACTCCTCGAGTCGAGTACCGAGCCCACGAGTCGCCAATCTACTCCTCGTGCCGACTCTACATTTCTCCTTGAGTTGAGTTCACTCCTCGAGTCGAGTACCGACCCCACGAGTCGACAAGCTACTCCTCGTGCCGACTCTACGTTTCTCCTCGAGTTGAGTTCACTCCTCGAGTCGAGTACCGAGCCCACGAGTCGACAAGCTACTCCTCGTGCCGACTCTACGTTTCTCCTCGAGTTGAGTTCACTCCTCGAGTCGAGTACCGAGTCCATGGGTCGATAAGCTACCCCTCGTGCCGACTCTACGTTTCTCCTCGAGTTGAGTTCACTCCTCGAGTCTAGTACCGAGTCCACGAGTCGACAAGATACTCCTCGTGCCGACTCTACGTTTCTCCTCGAGTTGAGTTCACTCCTCGAGTCGAGTACCGAGCACACGAGTCGACAAGCTACTCCTCGTGCCGACTCTACGTTTCTCCTCGAGTTGAGTTCACTCCTCGAGTCGAGTACCGACCCCACGAGTCGACAAGCTACTCCTCGTGCCGACTCTACGTTTCTCCTCGAGTTGAGTTCACTCCTCGAGTCGAGTACCGAGTCCACGAGTCGACAAGCTACTCCTCGTGCCGACTCTACGTTTCTCCTCGAGTTGAGTTCACTCCTCGAGTCGAGTACCGAGCCCACGAGTCGACAAGCTACTCCTCGTGCCGACTCTACGTTTCTCCTCGAGTTGAATTCACTCCTCGAGTCGAGTACCGAGTCCATGGGTCGATAAGCTACTCCTCGTGCCGACTCTACGTTTCTCCTCGAGTTGAGTTCACCCCTCGAGTCGAGTACCGAGTCCACGAGTCGACAAGCTACTCCTCGTGCCGACTCTACGTTTCTCCTCGAGTTGAGTTCACTCCTCGAGTCGAGTACCGAGCCCACGAGTCGACAAGCTACTCCTCGTGCCGACTCTACGTTTCTCCTCGAGTTGAGTTCACTCCTCGAGTCGAGTACCGAGTCCATGGGTCGATAAGCTACTCCTCGTGCCGACTCTACGTTTCTCCTCGAGTTGAGTTCACTCCTCGAGTCGAGTACCAAGTCCACGAGTCGACAAGCTACTCCCGGTGCCGACTCTACGTTTCTCCTCGAGTTGAGTTCACTCCTCGAGTCGAGTACCGAGTCCAGGAGTCGACAAGCTACTCCTCGTGCCGACTCTACGTTTCTCCTCGAGTTGAGTTCACTCCTCGAGTCGAGTACCGAGCCCACGAGTCGACAAGCTACTCCTCGTGCCGACTCTACGTTTCTCCTCGAGTTGAGTTCACTCCTCGAGTCGAGTACCGAGCCCACGAGTCGCCAATCTACTCCTCGTGCCGACTCTACATTTCTCCTTGAGTTGAGTTCACTCCTCGAGTCGAGTACCGAGTCCACGAGTCGACAAGCTACTCCTCGTGCCGACTCTACGTTTCTCCTCGAGTTGAGTTCACTCCTCGAGTCGAGTACCGAGCCCACGAGTCGACAAGCTACTCCTCCTGCCGACTCTACGTTTCTCCTCGAGTTGAGTTCACTCCTCGAGTCGAGTACTGAGCCCACGAGTCGCCAATCTACTCCTCGTGCCGACTCTACATTTCTCCTTGAGTTGAGTTCACTCCTCGAGTCGAGTACCGAGTCCACGAGTCGACAAGCTACTCCTCGTGCCGACTCTACGTTTCTCCTCGAGTTGAGTTCACTCCTCGAGTCGAGTACCGAGCCCACGAGTCGACAAGCTACTCCTCGTGCCGACTCTACGTTTCTCCTCGAGTTGAGTTCACTCCTCGAGTCGAGTACCGAGCCCACGAGTCGCCAATCTACTCCTCGTGCCGACTCTACATTTCTCCTTGAGTTGAGTTCACTTCTCGAGTCGAGTACCGAGTCCACGAGTCGACAAGCTACTCCTCGTGCCGACTCTACGTTTCTCCTCGAGTTGAGTTCACTCCTCGAGTCGAGTACCGAGCCCACGAGTCGACAAGCTACTCCTCGTGCCGACTCTACGTTTCTCCTCGAGTTGAGTTCACTCCTCGAGTCGAGTACCGAGCCCACGAGTCGACAAGCTACTCCTCGTGCCGACTCTACGTTTCTCCTCGAGTTGAGTTCACTCCTCGAGTCGAGTACCGAGTCCATGGGTCGATAAGCTACTCCTCGTGCCGACTCTACGTTTCTCCTCGAGTTGAGTTCACTCCTCGAGTCTAGTACTGAGTCCACGAGTCGACAAGCTACTCCTCGTGCCGACTCTACGTTTCTCCTCGAGTTGAGTTCACTCCTCGAGTCGAGTACCGAGCACACGAGTGGACAAGCTACTCCTCGTGCCGACTCTACGTTTCTCCTCGAGTTGAGTTCACTCCTCGAGTCGAGTACCGAGCACACGAGTCGACAAGCTACTCCTCGTGCCGACTCTACGTTTCTCCTCGAGTTGAGTTCACTCCTCGAGTCGAGTACCGACCCCACGAGTCGACAAGCTACTCCTCGTGCCGACTCTACGTTTCTCCTCGAGTTGAGTTCACTCCTCGAGTCGAGTACCGAGCCCACGAGTCGACAAGCTACTCCTCGTGCCGACTCTACGTTTCTCCTCGAGTTGAGTTCACCCCTCGAGTCGAGTACCGAGTCCACGAGTCGACAAGCTACTCCTCGTGCCGACTCTACGTTTCTCCTCGAGTTGAGTTCACTCCTCGAGTCGAGTACCGAGCCCACGAGTCGAAAAGCTACTCCTCGTGCCGACTCTACGTTTCTCCTCGAGTTGAGTTCACTCCTCGAGTCGAGTACCGAGTCCATGGGTCGATAAGCTACTCCTCGTGCCGACTCTATGTTTCTCCTCGAGTTGAGTTCACTCCTCGAGTCGAGTACCAAGTCCACGAGTCGACAAGTTACTCCTCGTGCCGACTCTACGTTTCTCCTCGAGTTGAGTTCACTCCTGGAGTCGAGTACCGAGTCCACGAGTCGACAAGCTACTCCTCGTGCCGACTCTACGTTTCTCCTCGAGTTGAGTTCACTCCTCGAGTCGAGTACCGAGCCCACGAGTCGACAAGCTACTCCTCGTGCCGACTCTACGTTTCTCCTCGAGTTGAGTTCACTCCTCGAGTCGAGTACCGAGCCCACGAGTCGCCAATCTACTCCTCGTGCCGACTCTACATTTCTCCTGGAGTTGAGTTCACTCCTCGAGTCGAGTACCGAGTCCACGAGTCGACAAGCTACTCCTCGTGCTGACTCTACGTTTCTCCTCGAGTTGAGTTCACTCCTCGAGTCGAGTACCGAGCTCACGAGTCGCCAATCTACTCCTCGTGCCGACTCTACATTTCTCCTTGAGTTGAGTTCACTCCTCGAGTCGAGTACCGACCCCACGAGTCGACAAGCTACTCCTCGTGCCGACTCTACGTTTCTCCTCGAGTTGAGTTCACTCCTCGAGTCGAGTACCGAGCCCACGAGTCGACAAGCTACTCCTCGTGCCGACTCTACGTTTCTCCTCGAGTTGAGTTCACTCCTCGAGTCGAGTACCGAGTCCATGGGTCGATAAGCTACTCCTCGTGCCGACTCTACGTTTCTCCTCGAGTTGAGTTCACTCCTCGAGTCTAGTACCGAGTCCACGAGTCGACAAGATACTCCTCGTGCCGACTCTACGTTTCTCCTCGAGTTGAGTTCACTCCTCGAGTCGAGTACCGAGCACACGAGTCGACAAGCTACTCCTCGTGCCGACTCTACGTTTCTCCTCGAGTTGAGTTCACTCCTCGAGTCGAGTACCGACCCCACGAGTCGACAAGCTACTCCTCGTGCCGACTCTACGTTTCTCCTCGAGTTGAGTTCACTCCTCGAGTCGAGTACCGAGTCCACGAGTCGACAAGCTACTCCTCGTGCCGACTCTACGTTTCTCCTCGAGTTGAGTTCACTCCTCGAGTCGAGTACCGAGCCCACGAGTCGACAAGCTACTCCTCGTGCCGACTCTATGTTTCTCCTCGAGTTGAGTTCACTCCTCGAGTCGAGTACCGAGTCCATGGGTCGATAAGCTACTCCTCGTGCTGACTCTACGTTTCTCCTCGAGTTGAGTTCACTCCTCGAGTCTAGTACCGAGTCCACGAGTCGACAAGCTACTCCTCGTGCCGACTCTACGTTTCTCCTCGAGTTGAGTTCACTCCTCGAGTCGAGTACCGAGCACACGAGTCGACAAGCTACTCCTCGTGCCGACTCTACGTTTCTCCTCGAGTTGAGTTCACTCCTCGAGTCGAGTACCGAGCCCACGAGTCGCCAATCTACTCCTCGTGCCGACTCTACATTTCTCCTTGAGTTGACTTCACTCCTCGAGTCGAGTACCGAGTCCATGGGTCGAGAAGCTACTCCTCGTGCCGACTCTACGTTTCTCCTCGAGTTGAGTTCACCCCTCGAGTCGAGTACCGAGTCCACGAGTCGACAAGCTACTCCTCGTGCCGACTCTACGTTTCTCCTCGAGTTGAGTTCACTCCTCGAGTCGAGTACCGAGCCCACGAGTCGACAAGCTACTCCTCGTGCCGACTCTACGTTTCTCCTCGAGTTGAGTTCACTCCTCGAGTCGAGTACCGAGTCCATAGGTCGATAAGCTACTCCTCGTGCCGACTCTACGTTTCTCCTCGAGTTGAGTTCACTCCTCGAGTCGAGTACCAAGTCCACGAGTCGACAAGCTACTCCCCGTGCCGACTCTACGT
The DNA here is from genome assembly GCF_054948205.1 of Urtica dioica subsp. dioica. Taxonomy (NCBI): domain Eukaryota; kingdom Viridiplantae; phylum Streptophyta; class Magnoliopsida; order Rosales; family Urticaceae; genus Urtica; species Urtica dioica. Next base: position 15,933,491 of record NC_142757.1, read on the forward strand.
TTCTCCTCGAGTTGAGTTCACTCCTCGAGTCGAGTACCGAGTCCACGAGTCGACAAGCTACTCCTCGTGCCGACTCTACGTTTCTCCTCGAGTTGAGTTCACTCCTCGAGTCGAGTACCGAGTCCACGAGTCGACAAGCTACTCCTCGTGCCGACTCTACGTTTCTCCTCGAGTTGAGTTCACTCCTCGAGTCGAGTACCGAGTCCATGGGTCGATAAGCTACTCCTCGTGCCGACTCTATGTTTCTCCTCGAGTTGAGTTCACTCCTCGAGTCGAGTACCAAGTCCACGAGTCGACAAGTTACTCCTCGTGCCGACTCTACGTTTCTCCTCGAGTTGAGTTCACTCCTGGAGTCGAGTACCGAGTCCACGAGTCGACAAGCTACTCCTCGTGCCGACTCTACGTTTCTCCTCGAGTTGAGTTCACTCCTCGAGTCGAGTACCGAGCCCACGAGTCGACAAGCTACTCCTCGTGCCGACTCTACGTTTCTCCTCGAGTTGAGTTCACTCCTCGAGTCGAGTACCGAGCCCACGAGTCGCCAATCTACTCCTCGTGCCGACTCTACATTTCTCCTGGAGTTGAGTTCACTCCTCGAGTCGAGTACCGAGTCCACGAGTCGACAAGCTACTCCTCGTGCTGACTCTACGTTTCTCCTCGAGTTGAGTTCATTCCTCGAGTCGAGTACCGAGCTCACGAGTCGCCAATCTACTCCTCGTGCCGACTCTACATTTCTCCTTGAGTTGAGTTCACTCCTCGAGTCGAGTACCGACCCCACGAGTCGACAAGCTACTCCTCGTGCCGACTCTACGTTTCTCCTCGAGTTGAGTTCACTCCTCGAGTCGAGTACCGAGCCCACGAGTCGACAAGCTACTCCTCGTGCCGACTCTACGTTTCTCCTCGAGTTGAGTTCACTCCTCGAGTCGAGTACCGAGTCCATGGGTCGATAAGCTACTCCTCGTGCCGACTCTACGTTTCTCCTCGAGTTGAGTTCACTCCTCGAGTCTAGTACCGAGTCCACGAGTCGACAAGATACTCCTCGTGCCGACTCTACGTTTCTCCTCGAGTTGAGTTCACTCCTCGAGTCGAGTACCGAGCACACGAGTCGACAAGCTACTCCTCGTGCCGACTCTACGTTTCTCCTCGAGTTGAGTTCACTCCTCGAGTCGAGTACCGACCCCACGAGTCGACAAGCTACTCCTCGTGCCGACTCTACGTTTCTCCTCGAGTTGAGTTCACTCCTCGAGTCGAGTACCGAGCCCACGAGTCGCCAATCTACTCCTCGTGCCGACTCTACATTTCTCCTTGAGTTGAGTTCACTTCTCGAGTCGAGTACCGAGTCCACGAGTCGACAAGCTACTCCTCGTGCCGACTCTACGTTTCTCCTCGAGTTGAGTTCACTCCTCGAGTCGAGTACAGAGCCCACGAGTCGACAAGCTACTCCTCGTGCCGACTCTACGTTTCTCCTCGAGTTGAGTTCACTCCTCGAGTCGAGTACCGAGCCCACGAGTCGACAAGCTACTCCTCGTGCCGACTCTACGTTTCTCCTCGAGTTGAGTTCACTCCTCGAGTCGAGTACCGAGTCCATGGGTCGATAAGCTACTCCTCGTGCCGACTCTACGTTTCTCCTCGAGTTGAGTTCACTCCTCGAGTCTAGTACTGAGTCCACGAGTCGACAAGCTACTCCTCGTGCCGACTCTACGTTTCTCCTCGAGTTGAGTTCACTCCTCGAGTCGAGTACCGAGCACACGAGTCGACAAGCTACTCCTCGTGCCGACTCTACGTTTCTCCTCGAGTTGAGTTCACTCCTCGAGTCGAGTACCGAGCCCACGAGTCGACAAGCTACTCCTCGTGCCGACTCTACGTTTCTCCTCGAGTTGAGTTCACTCCTCGAGTCGAGTACCGACCCCACGAGTCGACAAGCTACTCCTCGTGCCGACTCTACGTTTCTCCTCGAGTTGAGTTCACTCCTCGAGTCGAGTACCGAGCCCACGAGTCGACAAGCTACTCCTCGTGCCGACTCTACGTTTCTCCTCGAGTTGAGTTCACCCCTCGAGTCGAGTACCGAGTCCACGAGTCGACAAGCTACTCCTCGTGCCGACTCTACGTTTCTCCTCGAGTTGAGTTCACTCCTCGAGTCAAGTACCGAGCCCACGAGTCGAAAAGCTACTCCTCGTGCCGACTCTACGTTTCTCCTCGAGTTGAGTTCACTCCTCGAGTCGAGTACCGAGTCCATGGGTCGATAAGCTACTCCTCGTGCCGACTCTACGTTTCTCCTCGAGTTGAGTTCACTCCTCGAGTCGAGTACCGAGTCCATGGGTCGATAAGCTACTCCTCGTGCCGACTCTACGTTTCTCCTCGAGTTGAGTTCACTCCTCGAGTCTAGTACCGAGTCCACGAGTCGACAAGATACTCCTCGTGCCGACTCTACGTTTCTCCTCGAGTTGAGTTCACTCCTCGAGTCGAGTACCGAGCACACGAGTCGACAAGCTACTCCTCGTGCCGACTCTACGTTTCTCCTCGAGTTGAGTTCACTCCTCGAGTCGAGTACCGACCCCACGAGTCGACAAGCTACTCCTCGTGCCGACTCTACGTTTCTCCTCGAGTTGAGTTCACTCCTCGAGTCGAGTACCGAGCCCACGAGTCGCCAATCTACTCCTCGTGCCGACTCTACATTTCTCCTTGAGTTGAGTTCACTTCTCGAGTCGAGTACCGAGTCCACGAGTCGACAAGCTACTCCTCGTGCCGACTCTACGTTTCTCCTCGAGTTGAGTTCACTCCTCGAGTCGAGTACAGAGCCCACGAGTCGACAAGCTACTCCTCGTGCCGACTCTACGTTTCTCCTCGAGTTGAGTTCACTCCTCGAGTCGAGTACCGAGCCCACGAGTCGACAAGCTACTCCTCGTGCCGACTCTACGTTTCTCCTCGAGTTGAGTTCACTCCTCGAGTCGAGTACCGAGTCCATGGGTCGATAAGCTACTCCTCGTGCCGACTCTACGTTTCTCCTCGAGTTGAGTTCACTCCTCGAGTCTAGTACTGAGTCCACGAGTCGACAAGCTACTCCTCGTGCCGACTCTACGTTTCTCCTCGAGTTGAGTTCACTCCTCGAGTCGAGTACCGAGCACACGAGTCGACAAGCTACTCCTCGTGCCGACTCTACGTTTCTCCTCGAGTTGAGTTCACTCCTCGAGTCGAGTACCGAGCCCACGAGTCGACAAGCTACTCCTCGTGCCGACTCTACGTTTCTCCTCGAGTTGAGTTCACTCCTCGAGTCGAGTACCGACCCCACGAGTCGACAAGCTACTCCTCGTGCCGACTCTACGTTTCTCCTCGAGTTGAGTTCACTCCTCGAGTCGAGTACCGAGCCCACGAGTCGACAAGCTACTCCTCGTGCCGACTCTACGTTTCTCCTCGAGTTGAGTTCACCCCTCGAGTCGAGTACCGAGTCCACGAGTCGACAAGCTACTCCTCGTGCCGACTCTACGTTTCTCCTCGAGTTGAGTTCACTCCTCGAGTCAAGTACCGAGCCCACGAGTCGAAAAGCTACTCCTCGTGCCGACTCTACGTTTCTCCTCGAGTTGAGTTCACTCCTCGAGTCGAGTACCGAGTCCATGGGTCGATAAGCTACTCCTCGTGCCGACTCTATGTTTCTCCTCGAGTTGAGTTCACTCCTCGAGTCGAGTACCAAGTCCACGAGTCGACAAGTTACTCCTCGTGCCGACTCTACGTTTCTCCTCGAGTTGAGTTCACTCCTGGAGTCGAGTACCGAGTCCACGAGTCGACAAGCTACTCCTCGTGCCGACTCTACGTTTCTCCTCGAATTGAGTTCACTCCTCGAGTCGAGTACCGAGCCCACGAGTCGAAAAGCTACTCCTCGTGCCGACTCTACGTTTCTGCTCGAGTTGAGTTCACTCCTCGAGTCGAGTACCGAGTCCATGGGTCGATAAGCTACTCCTCGTGCCGACTCTACGTTTCTCCTCGAGTTGAGTTCACTCCTGGAGTCGAGTACCGAGTCCACGAGTCGACAAGCTACTCCTCGTGCCGACTCTACGTTTCTCCTCGAGTTGAGTTCACTCCTCGAGTCGAGTACCGAGTCCACGAGTCGACAAGCTACTCCTCGTGCCGACTCTACGTTTCTCCTCGAGTTGAGTTCACTCCTCGAGTCGAGTACCGAGCCCACGAGTCGACAAGCTACTCCTCGTGCCGACTCTACGTTTCTCCTCGAGTTGAGTTCACTCCTCGAGTCGAGTACCGAGCCCACGAGTCGACAAGCTACTCCTCGTGCCGACTCTACGTTTCTCCTCGAGTTGAGTTCACTCCTCGAGTCGAGTACCGAGTCCATGGGTCGATAAGCTACTCCTCGTGCCGACTCTACGTTTCTCCTCGAGTTGAGTTCACTCCTCGAGTCTAGTACTGAGTCCACGAGTCGACAAGCTACTCCTCGTGCCGACTCTACGTTTCTCCTCGAGTTGAGTTCACTCCTCGAGTCGAGTACCGAGCACACGAGTCGACAAGCTACTCCTCGTGCCGACTCTACGTTTCTCATCGAGTTGAGTTCACTCCTCGAGTCGAGTACCGACCCCACGAGTCGACAAGCTACTCCTCGTGCCGACTCTACGTTTCTCCTCGAGTTGAGTTCACTCCTCGAGTCGAGTACCGAGCCCACGAGTCGACAAGCTACTCCTCGTGCCGACTCTACGTTTCTCCTCGAGTTGAGTTCACCCCTCGAGTCGAGTACCGAGTCCACGAGTCGACAAGCTACTCCTCGTGCCGACTCTACGTTTCTCCTCGAGTTGAGTTCACTCCTCGAGTCGAGTACCGAGCCCACGAGTCGAAAAGCTACTCCTCGTGCCGACTCTACGTTTCTCCTCGAGTTGAGTTCACTCCTCGAGTCGAGTACCGAGTCCATGGGTCGATAAGCTACTCCTCGTGCCGACTCTATGTTTCTCCTCGAGTTGAGTTCACTCCTCGAGTCGAGTACCAAGTCCACGAGTCGACAAGTTACTCCTCGTGCCGACTCTACGTTTCTCCTCGAGTTGAGTTCACTCCTCGAGTCGAGTACCGAGCCCACGAGTCGACAAGCTACTCCTCGTGCCGACTCTACGTTTCTCCTCGAGTTGAGTTCACCCCTCGAGTCGAGTACCGAGTCCACGAGTCGACAAGCTACTCCTCGTGCCGACTCTACGTTTCTCCTCGAGTTGAGTTCACTCCTCGAGTCGAGTACCGAGCCCACGAGTCGAAAAGCTACTCCTCGTGCCGACTCTACGTTTCTCCTCGAGTTGAGTTCACTCCTCGAGTCGAGTACCGAGTCCATGGGTCGATAAGCTACTCCTCGTGCCGACTCTATGTTTCTCCTCGAGTTGAGTTCACTCCTCGAGTCGAGTACCAAGTCCACGAGTCGACAAGTTACTCCTCGTGCCGACTCTACGTTTCTCCTCGAGTTGAGTTCACTCCTGGAGTCGAGTACCGAGTCCACGAGTCGACAAGCTACTCCTCGTGCCGACTCTACGTTTCTCCTCGAATTGAGTTCACTCCTCGAGTCGAGTACCGAGCCCACGAGTCGAAAAGCTACTCCTCGTGCCGACTCTACGTTTCTGCTCGAGTTGAGTTCACTCCTCGAGTCGAGTACCGAGTCCATGGGTCGATAAGCTACTCCTCGTGCCGACTCTACGTTTCTCCTCGAGTTGAGTTCACTCCTGGAGTCGAGTACCGAGTCCACGAGTCGACAAGCTACTCCTCGTGCCGACTCTACGTTTCTCCTCGAGTTGAGTTCACTCCTCGAGTCGAGTACCGAGTCCACGAGTCGACAAGCTACTCCTCGTGCCGACTCTACGTTTCTCCTCGAGTTGAGTTCACTCCTCGAGTCGAGTACCGAGCCCACGAGTCGACAAGCTACTCCTCGTGCCGACTCTACGTTTCTCCTCGAGTTGAGTTCACTCCTCGAGTCGAGTACCGAGCCCACGAGTCGACAAGCTACTCCTCGTGCCGACTCTACGTTTCTCCTCGAGTTGAGTTCACTCCTCGAGTCGAGTACCGAGTCCATGGGTCGATAAGCTACTCCTCGTGCCGACTCTACGTTTCTCCTCGAGTTGAGTTCACTCCTCGAGTCTAGTACTGAGTCCACGAGTCGACAAGCTACTCCTCGTGCCGACTCTACGTTTCTCCTCGAGTTGAGTTCACTCCTCGAGTCGAGTACCGAGCACACGAGTCGACAAGCTACTCCTCGTGCCGACTCTACGTTTCTCATCGAGTTGAGTTCACTCCTCGAGTCGAGTACCGAGCACACGAGTCGACAAGCTACTCCTCGTGCCGACTCTACGTTTCTCCTCGAGTTGAGTTCACTCCTCGAGTCGAGTACCGACCCCACGAGTCGACAAGCTACTCCTCGTGCCGACTCTACGTTTCTCCTCGAGTTGAGTTCACTCCTCGAGTCGAGTACCGAGCCCACGAGTCGACAAGCTACTCCTCGTGCCGACTCTACGTTTCTCCTCGAGTTGAGTTCACCCCTCGAGTCGAGTACCGAGTCCACGAGTCGACAAGCTACTCCTCGTGCCGACTCTACGTTTCTCCTCGAGTTGAGTTCACTCCTCGAGTCGAGTACCGAGCCCACGAGTCGAAAAGCTACTCCTCGTGCCGACTCTACGTTTCTCCTCGAGTTGAGTTCACTCCTCGAGTCGAGTACCGAGTCCATGGGTCGATAAGCTACTCCTCGTGCCGACTCTATGTTTCTCCTCGAGTTGAGTTCACTCCTCGAGTCGAGTACCAAGTCCACGAGTCGACAAGTTACTCCTCGTGCCGACTCTACGTTTCTCCTCGAGTTGAGTTCACTCCTGGAGTCGAGTACCGAGTCCACGAGTCGACAACCTACTCCTCGTGCCGACTCTACGTTTCTCCTCGAGTTGAGTTCACTCCTCGAGTCGAGTACCGAGCCCACGAGTCGACAAGCTACTCCTCGTGCCGACTCTACGTTTCTCCTCGAGTTGAGTTCACTCCTCGAGTCGAGTACCGAGCCCACGAGTCGCCAATCTACTCCTCGTGCCGACTCTACATTTCTCCTGGAGTTGAGTTCACTCCTCGAGTCGAGTACCGAGTCCACGAGTCGACAAGCTACTCCTCGTGCTGACTCTACGTTTCTCCTCGAGTTGAGTTCACTCCTCGAGTCGAGTACCGAGCTCACGAGTCGCCAATCTACTCCTCGTGCCGACTCTACATTTCTCCTTGAGTTGAGTTCACTCCTCGAGTCGAGTACCGACCCCACGAGTCGACAAGCTACTCCTCGTGCCGACTCTACGTTTCTCCTCGAGTTGAGTTCACTCCTCGAGTCGAGTACCGAGCCCACGAGTCGACAAGCTACTCCTCGTGCCGACTCTACGTTTCTCCTCGAGTTGAGTTCACTCCTCGAGTCGAGTACCGAGTCCATGGGTCGATAAGCTACTCCTCGTGCCGACTCTACGTTTCTCCTCGAGTTGAGTTCACTCCTCGAGTCTAGTACCGAGTCCACGAGTCGACAAGATACTCCTCGTGCCGACTCTACGTTTCTCCTCGAGTTGAGTTCACTCCTCGAGTCGAGTACCGAGCACACGAGTCGACAAGCTACTCCTCGTGCCGACTCTACGTTTCTCCTCGAGTTGAGTTCACTCCTCGAGTCGAGTACCGACCCCACGAGTCGACAAGCTACTCCTCGTGCCGACTCTACGTTTCTCCTCGAGTTGAGTTCACTCCTCGAGTCGAGTACCGAGTCCACGAGTCGACAAGCTACTCCTCGTGCCGACTCTACGTTTCTCCTCGAGTTGAGTTCACTCCTCGAGTCGAGTACCGAGCCCACGAGTCGACAAGCTACTCCTCGTGCCGACTCTATGTTTCTCCTCGAGTTGAGTTCACTCCTCGAGTCGAGTACCGAGTCCATGGGTCGATAAGCTACTCCTCGTGCCGACTCTACGTTTCTCCTCGAGTTGAGTTCACTCCTCGAGTCTAGTACCGAGTCCACGAGTCGACAAGCTACTCCTCGTGCCGACTCTACGTTTCTCCTCGAGTTGAGTTCACTCCTCGAGTCGAGTACCGAGCACACGAGTCGACAAGCTACTCCTCGTGCCGACTCTACGTTTCTCCTCGAGTTGAGTTCACTCCTCGAGTCGAGTACCGAGCCCACGAGTCGCCAATCTACTCCTCGTGCCGACTCTACATTTCTCCTTGAGTTGACTTCACTCCTGGAGTCGAGTACCGAGTCCATGGGTCGAGAAGCTACTCCTCGTGCCGACTCTACGTTTCTCCTCGAGTTGAGTTCACCCCTCGAGTCGAGTACCGAGTCCACGAGTCGACAAGCTACTCCTCGTGCCGACTCTACGTTTCTCCTCGAGTTGAGTTCACTCCTCGAGTCGAGTACCGAGCCCACGAGTCGACAAGCTACTCCTCGTGCCGACTCTACGTTTCTCCTCGAGTTGAGTTCACTCCTCGAGTCGAGTACCGAGTCCATAGGTCGATAAGCTACTCCTCGTGCCGACTCTACGTTTCTCCTCGAGTTGAGTTCACTCCTCGAGTCGAGTACCAAGTCCACGAGTCGACAAGCTACTCCCCGTGCCGACTCTACGTTTCTCCTCGAGTTGAGTTCACTCCTCGAGTCGAGTACCGAGTCCACGAGTCGACAAGCTACTCCTCGTGCCGACTCTACGTTTCTCCTCGAGTTGAGTTCACTCCTCGAGTCGAGTACCGAGTCCACGAGTCGACAAGCTACTCCTCGTGCCGACTCTACGTTTCTCCTCGAGTTGAGTTCACTCCTCGAGTCGAGTACCGAGTCCATGGGTCGATAAGCTACTCCTCGTGCCGACTCTATGTTTCTCCTCGAGTTGAGTTTACTCCTCGAGTCGAGTACCAAGTCCACGAGTCGACAAGTTACTCCTCGTGCCGACTCTACGTTTCTCCTCGAGTTGAGTTCACTCCTGGAGTCGAGTACCGAGTCCACGAGTCGACAAGCTACTCCTCGTGCCGACTCTACGTTTCTCCTCGAGTTGAGTTCACTCCTCGAGTCGAGTACCGAGCCCACGAGTCGACAAGCTACTCCTCGTGCCGACTCTACGTTTCTCCTCGAGTTGAGTTCACTCCTCGAGTCGAGTACCGAGCCCACGAGTCGCCAATCTACTGTTGTCAATGGTGCCCACAAGAAGAGTTGTAGTCTTTATTTTGAACATTTGATGTAATAAAGTCTCATGAAGACTCTTGCTTGTAATTGCCTATTCATTCATTAATAAAGTTGAAACGTTCATTCAATCTTCCTTGTCTGAAGCTTTATGATAAAACCATAGTCTTTTAGTCCATAAACAAACTTAACAACTTACGAAGAGACAAATGTAGATTTGCATGAACAAACTCTTCGTAGTTTGCTTAAAACGATATATTCGCAATCTTAGGGTCAAAGGACTATTGACCTCAGTATGATTGTTAGAAGAATCTATGATGTCTGGTTATGAGGCATTGAGAGTTAGGAACTCTATAGTTCTTCTAGGTATCTTCCGAAGGTACTGAATTGACCAGTGCACTTCTAGAGACAAGATAAGAACAAACCATTTAACCTCTTATGTCTCGAAGTCACTATGTATGAATTGCATCATGCTTACCTTAATCCTGAAATGAGACATGCCATTTCACACCTTAGTATTCTCATTTGAGAAAGTCAAAGTTCGGACTCACTATGTGATTCCGAACAAGGCCTATTGGTGAGGTACTAAGTTGTGAGTCTGTCATGAGTAACTTTGTGAAGTTCTCGTAGATATGGAATTCATGTACAAGATTGCTGAAATGCAATGTATGTCACCTCATGCTTTGTTCCTTGGAGTGTGAATAAATGAACTGGCCAGTGTCCAAATTGAGTCCTGACTCTTTTGGATGAAACAATGTGACTTGTTAGCTCCTCGTCAATACATTGTTTCTAACTTATTCACAAGCGACAAAGGAGTTGAGGAAATAACAGCTAGAAGGGTAAAATGGTAATTTAGTAAATCCCGACTAGCTGATGACATTCATGAAGGGTAAACATAGATAATATTCAGTGGATCCGCTCATCATAATTAGGTCGAATTCTTGAGTAGAAAATAAATTCATTTGAACCGAGAGATTTTCAGTGTCAGCTCTTTAGTGGAGTCAGTTGGCATTAAGCTAAACTTGGAAAAGGTTTGTGAACTTTTGAGTCCAAGTGTTTAGCTAAAGCTTTGTTCATTTGGGTCCATGAGGTCACTGTCACGAATCACATCGATAGGAATAGTTAAACTGGAAGCTAAGTCAAAACAAGAACGAAAATAGTGAAAATGGTAATTTTGTCTTTTGAGACATAAGGATGAAATGGATGTCAATAAATTTTGACAAGTTCATTTGATGACTTAATGTCACTCGGCCATAATATGATTAATTGGGCCTTGTGAATTAATTTCATTTCATAAGAATTTTATTGAAAATTCTTAATGGGCCTTTCACATGTTGTCATGAACAAATGAAGAAGCTTCTAGAAGCTCCTTCTAGATGTGAAATGGGCGCCCAAATACCCAAGGGAAAGAGAAATTATTTTGTGCATAAATGTATCAAGATACTTGCCAAAAGAAAAAGAGGAAACAAATTTCCTCTATGAGGAAAGCATAAGTTCGGCCAACACAAGGGAAAGAGAGAGACAAACTAAATGAGGAAACAAATCCAAGGCTTATTGAAGCACATGTTGGACGTGTAAAGCAAGGGAAAAAGGGGAAATAAGATTTCCTCATAAAGGCTTGGAAAATAAGAGGAAACTACTTCTTTCCAAGGCCAACCCTTCTCCTATAAATAGGACCCTCATTCCTCTCATTCTATTCATTCCACATAAGTTAGAGATTGAGAGCTTCTCTCTCTAGACCTTGTGGTGGCCGAAATCCTCTCTCTCTCTCTCTTTCTATTTTATTTTCGATTTTTCTTGTTTTGGCACCTAGGTCCTCACTTGACCTAGCATTTAGCTCTGCGACTTCGAGACTCGTTCTCAAGTCGTAGTGTTTAAAAGTGCCCACTCACTGATTCCTTCTTTTCGAGTGATTTAGTGATAGAAACTTTCGTGGTTGCTCGAGGAGCCGAGGAAAGAAAGAGAGACGTGCTGCGAGGGGAGACGAGCGTTGCAACTTTCCAAAAGCTTCTACAAGGTTCAAGCTTCAAGAAAGGTTAGTAACTTTAATAGCTCATATTGGTTTTTATTTACATGTACATGCTCTTGTCTAGGTTAGTAAAAACTAGTTTTACTTAAAAAGAAAATTTTTAAAATTCCGCCGCTTAACGAAGCGTTAAACTTTTTCTTAAACCCTAGATCGATTCCAACAAATGGTATCAGAGCTATGGTCAAAGGAATGCATGTGCATGTTTTTAAATTATGAGCTTGAAAATCGTTTTCGAAAGTTTACTAATTTTGTGACAAGTTAGAATTGTAATCTTAGATTTTTTTTAATTTATTGCTCTTGTCTCTAAATTAAAAACCATGTTGATTTTCTATGAGTTTGGGATGATGTTAAAACACATTAGAATCAGTTCTAAAAGTTTTTATTTTTTTATATTGAAAAACGTGTTTTAAAGGTTTGAGAATTTTCGAGTAAATTTTGTGACTAGTTTTATTTTCTTGCTAGTTTCGTTTATTTACTTGAATCGTTTTATGCATGTTGTTATTTCTTTTATTCTATGTTATTACCCTGCTAATAAAACACAAATAAAAGCTTTAAACAACATCTTAAAACGTTCCGTTACACTCGATTCTTTTTCGCACCTAAAAGGACGAAGCTTTAATTTATTTCTTTTTCTTCGAGCTGGAATGTAAACCCGCGTTAAAAGCGGCATAACTCTCTGCTCAGAAATCGAAATTTAATGATTCTTGAATCAAATTAAAGCTCTGTCTGTCCTCTGTCCAATGCCACCGGTTTCGACTCAAAAGGACATCAGAGCCGCCAGATATGGCGATTTTACTCCGAGGTGCGCGGCTGTCTGAAACTCCAGTTTTTTAGAAATCCGGATTTTCAAACCCCACTACCATGAGTTATAGAACTCTAATGAGAAAATTTTCTTGAGCAAAAATGTTTTTCATATGATTATAAACATGATGTGTAAAGATTAAAAGTTTTGATTTTTGAAAGATTAATTGAAATTGAATTTTTACAAAACTAGTTTGAATTTTGAAAAACCGTTTTCACTTTCAAACTTGAAAATATTTTGTCATCCAAATCAAATAAGTTTTCAAAATGTTTTCAAAACTATATCTATATCACATATGTTCAAAATCTATATGCTCTTGAAATTTTGAGTGGGAGGTCTCTTTGTAGACAAAGCCGAAAAATAAAAAGATGTGTAATCTCAAACTTTCAAGTGTTCGAGTGAGTTGAAGTTCACACTTCCCTCACGCACTTTCCCGAAATAGAAAATAGGAAAAGATCGAGTATGTCCCTTGTGCCTTTATGCACTAATACTGCTCTGAACATGTCGATCTAGGATTCTCTTCTAGTTGTCCGCTCTGTCGCTCTCTAACTAGGAAATTTGTTTCCGAACTTAAAAGAGTCGATGAACCATCTCCAAAAACTAAGTGGGAGGGTTATACTTGTTGTTTGTAACCCACGATCCCCAACACTAATGAAAAGTGCAAGTGTCGCCGGACTAAGAGTCACCCTCGTGGCCCTCTCTTAAATGAGAGTACTCAAGGGCGCTTTGCTCTGATCATTGCTCAATGAGCTACGTTCGAGAGTGAGACGATGATGACAAGACCTCCCCTCGGCGGATTGTTTTTCAAAGTCAATCTTTTGGACTAAGTGGTTGGTTACACACTTAGACTCAATCCCTAGTAATCCTCCCTCGAGGCCCTGCGAAAGGATGTGAGTGATCAAACCAATTTACAAGGTGGCTAGTCAAAATTGATGTATTGACATCTTGGCTATGCATTAATGATGAGTCATTTACTTATGAAAGGAGACTCGTTGCGGCCTTCCCTCGAAGGAGTAAAGTGTCATTTCGTTCATAACACCTTTGGATTTTACAAAAGTCTTAATGAAACTTAAATCCTAAACCAAAGACTAATCATAAACTTGTTTCAACTTATATAGGCAATATGTCTCTCAACCCTCTCTCTATCTTTCTTTCCTCGAACCAAGTCGAAAACGAAAACTACATAGATTCGAAACATAACCTCGACATAATACCTACCGTTAACAAGCACAAATGGGTACTCACCACCCCGTGTCCTCCTCTGACGAATGATGATTCAACTCAAGAGGACAATGACGCCTTAGCGGCCTGGCTTCGATCCGATGAGATTGTGAGGTGCTATATCTTAGCATCTATGAACAATATGTTGAACAAGCAACATCGTGACATCGAGACTGCCGCTGACATGCTCTACAATCTCCTTGAGAGTTTTGGAGGGCAAAGGCGTCAAGCAAGGCAAAAAGCAGTCCGACAGTTTATGAACTGTCATATGAAGGCTAGGACTCCTGTTAGAGACTTTATGATACTGATCATTAGTTTTCTAAATAAAATGGAAATCCTAGGATCTGAGACTGATGGGAAGAATCTCATAGATATGATCTTAGAAACTCTCCCCGCGTCTCTTGATACCTCCAAGATGAACTACTCCATAAACAAGCTAGAGTACACTGCTACCAAGCTTATGGAGGAACTTCACACTGCTGTAGGTTTCACTAAGAGAAAGAGGAATCAAGGAGAGGCACATGCTACTGAGCGAAAAGCCTCCGCCTCTGAAACTGTGAAGAGACCTTACAAGGCCGTCAAAAAGAACTGTCCCGCCTATCTCAAAGCAAAGGAACATGGTATTGTACTAGTTACCGAAGCATGCTTAGTAGCTGATAATGTATCAACGTGGATTCTTGACTCCGCTGCTACTAACCATATTTGCTGTTCCTTGAATGGTTTCAAGAAAACCAAAAGCTTAGAGGAAGGCGAGTTCTGTTTCAAATGGGGTGATGGGAGCCTGGTGTCTGCAAAGGCTGTGGGATCTGTGACGCTGTCTTTTGAAGACCGCACTTTAAACTTGAATAATGTATATTTTGTTCCTACCTTTGGGAAGAACTTAATATCCGTTGCTCGTCTTCGTGAGCAAGATTATTGTTTAAAGTTCATTAAGAATGGAATTCGTATTTCGTTTCCTGATAATTCTTTTGTCACTGATGCATGTATGAAGAATGCTCTTTTCTACATCTATCCCACTCAACCTTCTCTTTTAGACACCGAAATAGATAATGATCTTATTAGGGAGCCAAAGAGGATCAAACTTTCTGAATCCTCCGATCTAACAAAATCAACACACCTATGGCACTTAAGACTTGGTCATATCAGTCTAGAAAGGATTAAGAGACTTGTGAGGGATGGTCCACTCCAAGCCTCTGCAATAGGTTCACTACCTACTTGTGAATCCTGCATAGAAGGAAAAATGACTAAGCGACCTTTCTCTGATAAAGGTCGAAGAGCCACTGAGTTGCTGGAACTAATACATTCTGATGTATGTGGTCCGCTCAGCCAACAGGCACGTGGAGGATACGAATACTTCGTTACCTTCACTGATGATTACTCACGATATGGGTTTGTCTATTTGCTCAAACACAAATCTGAGACCTTTAACGTATTTAAGGTCTTTAGGGCTTTAGTGGAAAAGCAAACTGGCAAAGTGATCAAAACCCTTCGATCTGATCGAGGTGGTGAGTATATGTCTGGAGAGTTCGACGACTTTCTTAAAGAAGAAGGTATTGCTTCTGAGCTTACCGCACCTGGCACACCTCAACAAAACGGAGTGTCAGAGAGAAGAAACCGAACTCTTATGGAGATGGTTAGATCGATGATGAGTTACTCATCACTCCCGCTTTCCTTTTGGGGATATGCCCTCGAAACAGCCGCTTACATTCTGAACCAAGTTCCGTCTAAAACGGTTCCTGGTACTCCTTATGAAAGATGGACTGGCCGTAAAGTAAGTTTGGGCCACATCCGAATTTGGGGTTGCCCTGCACATGTGCTAAGGCAAAAGACTAGCAAGTTGGCTAGTAGGTCAGAATTGTGCCTGTTTGTAGGATATCCAAAGGAAACCAAAGGTTTCATTTTCTATAGTCCCGAGGACGATAAGACTTTCGTTAGCACGAATGCTCGTTTCCTTGAGGAGGACTTTATGAATGATGCGAAACCTAGAAGCAAAATTGTGCTTGAAGAAAAGTTGGGTGAGGAAGCTTCTACCTCATCTGTAAGAACTGTTCTTACCCCAACTGAAACACAACCTAACTCATCAGAATCTCGTCAAGTAGTACTTCGACGTAGTGGGAGGGCTACTCAAAAGCCTGACAGGTACATGTCTTATGGAGACTCTCTTGTAGCCGTCTCCGACATGGATGACCCTGTTTCCTATAGCCAAGCGATGGCTTGTTCTGAATCAAACCTTTGGCTTGACGCCATGAAAGTTGAAATGCACTCGATGTATGTCAACAAAGTCTGGAAACTTGTAGACCTTCCTGAAGGGATTAAACCCGTAGGGTGTAAGTGGATATACAAGAAGAAAAGGGGTCCTGATGGGAACGTCGAGACGTTCAAAGCACGACTTGTGGCGAAGGGTTATACCCAACAAGAAGGGATTGACTATGAAGAAACCTTCTCGCCAGTCGCGATGCTTAAATCCATCCGCATACTCCTATCCATAGCTGCAGCTCTCGACTATGAGATCTGGCAAATGGATGTCAAGACAGCCTTTCTGAATGGCAATCTTGACGAGCGCATTTACATGGCTCAACCAGACGGTTTCGTGGATAAAGGTCAAGAGGCCAAGGTTTGTGAGTTGCTTAAATCCATTTATGGACTAAAGCAAGCATCTAGGTCATGGAATATTAGATTCGATGAAACTGTAAAAAGCTTTGGCTTTGAACAGTCGATAGATGAGCCTTGTGTTTACAAGTTAATACACGAAGGTAAAGTTGTGTTTCTGGTACTATATGTCGATGATATACTACTCATTGGTAATGACGTGGGTAAGTTATCTGAGGTTAAGGTCTGGCTAGCAAAGCAATTCGATATGAAGGATCTAGGAGAAGCCGCGTACATTCTGGGGATCCAAATCTTTCGAGATAGGAAAAACCGGACCCTGTCGCTCTCTCAAGCATCTTATATTGATAAGGTGATGGATCGCTTCTCGATGCAAGACTGCAAGAGGGGTCAACCACCCTTTAGGCATGGAGTTTCACTCTCTAAGGACCAGTCTCCCAAGACTGCACAAGAGATTGAAGACATGAGGAAAATTCCTTACGCCTCTGCCGTAGGAAGCCTCATGTATGCTATGCTTTGCACCCGACCTGATATATGTTTCGCCGTTGGCGTAGTTAGTCGTTTCCAATCCAACCCTGGACCCGAGCACTGGATTGCTGTTAAGCATGTTCTTAAGTATCTTCGAAGAACTAGGAACTTGATGCTTACATACTCAGGTACTGACCTGACTATGACGGGATATACCGACTCCGATTTTCAAGCGGATAAGGATTCCAGGAAATCCACTTCGGGATCTGTGTTCATCCTTAATGGTGGAGCTGTTGTGTGGAGAAGTATTAAGCAATCTTGCATTGCTGACTCCACAATGGAAGCAGAATATGTGGCTGCTTGTGAAGCATCCAAAGAGGCTGTATGGCTTAAGAAATTCCTTAAGTATTTGGAAGTTGTTCCAAACGTCGACGAGCCCATGACCCTTTATTGTGATAATAGTGGGGCTGTCGCTAACTCAAAGGAACCTAGAAGCCATAAGCGCTCTAAGCATATTGAGAGGAAATACCATTTGATTCGAGAGATCGTGCAGCGCGGAGACGTGGAAGTGAAGAAGATCTCAACGGTGGACAACCTCGCAGATCCATTCACCAAGGCCCTAGCGAACAAGGTCTTCGACCAACATCGTGAGGGATTAGGCATGAAGGACTACACACACCTTCTTTGAGTCAAGTGGGAGTTTGTTGTCAATGGTGCCCACAAGAAGAGTTGTAGTCTTTATTTTGAACATTTGATGTAATAAAGTCTCATGAAGACTCTTGCTTGTAATTGCCTATTCATTCATTAATAAAGTTGAAACGTTCATTCAATCTTCCTTGTCTGAAGCTTTATGATAAAACCATAGTCTTTTAGTCCATAAACAAACTTAACAACTTACGAAGAGACAAATGTAGATTTGCATGAACAAACTCTTCGTAGTTTGCTTAAAACGATATATTCGCAATCTTAGGGTCAAAGGACTATTGACCTCAGTATGATTGTTAGAAGAATCTATGATGTCTGGTTATGAGGCATTGAGAGTTAGGAACTCTATAGTTCTTCTAGGTATCTTCCGAAGGTACTGAATTGACCAGTGCACTTCTAGAGACAAGATAAGAACAAACCATTTAACCTCTTATGTCTCGAAGTCACTATGTATGAATTGCATCATGCTTACCTTAATCCTGAAATGAGACATGCCATTTCACACCTTAGTATTCTCATTTGAGAAAGTCAAAGTTCGGACTCACTATGTGATTCCGAACAAGGCCTATTGGTGAGGTACTAAGTTGTGAGTCTGTCATGAGTAACTTTGTGAAGTTCTCGTAGATATGGAATTCATGTACAAGATTGCTGAAATGCAATGTATGTCACCTCATGCTTTGTTCCTTGGAGTGTGAATAAATGAACTGGCCAGTGTCCAAATTGAGTCCTGACTCTTTTGGATGAAACAATGTGACTTGTTAGCTCCTCGTCAATACATTGTTTCTAACTTATTCACAAGCGACAAAGGAGTTGAGGAAATAACAGCTAGAAGGGTAAAATGGTAATTTAGTAAATCCCGACTAGCTGATGACATTCATGAAGGGTAAACATAGATAATATTCAGTGGATCCGCTCATCATAATTAGGTCGAATTCTTGAGTAGAAAATAAATTCATTTGAACCGAGAGATTTTCAGTGTCAGCTCTTTAGTGGAGTCAGTTGGCATTAAGCTAAACTTGGAAAAGGTTTGTGAACTTTTGAGTCCAAGTGTTTAGCTAAAGCTTTGTTCATTTGGGTCCATGAGGTCACTGTCACGAATCACATCGATAGGAATAGTTAAACTGGAAGCTAAGTCAAAACAAGAACGAAAATAGTGAAAATGGTAATTTTGTCTTTTGAGACATAAGGATGAAATGGATGTCAATAAATTTTGACAAGTTCATTTGATGACTTAATGTCACTCGGCCATAATATGATTAATTGGGCCTTGTGAATTAATTTCATTTCATAAGAATTTTATTGAAAATTCTTAATGGGCCTTTCACATGTTGTCATGAACAAATGAAGAAGCTTCTAGAAGCTCCTTCTAGATGTGAAATGGGCGCCCAAATACCCAAGGGAAAGAGAAATTATTTTGTGCATAAATGTATCAAGATACTTGCCAAAAGAAAAAGAGGAAACAAATTTCCTCTATGAGGAAAGCATAAGTTCGGCCAACACAAGGGAAAGAGAGAGACAAACTAAATGAGGAAACAAATCCAAGGCTTATTGAAGCACATGTTGGACGTGTAAAGCAAGGGAAAAAGGGGAAATAAGATTTCCTCATAAAGGCTTGGAAAATAAGAGGAAACTACTTCTTTCCAAGGCCAACCCTTCTCCTATAAATAGGACCCTCATTCCTCTCATTCTATTCATTCCACATAAGTTAGAGATTGAGAGCTTCTCTCTCTAGACCTTGTGGTGGCCGAAATCCTCTCTCTCTCTCTCTTTCTATTTTATTTTCGATTTTTCTTGTTTTGGCACCTAGGTCCTCACTTGACCTAGCATTTAGCTCTGCGACTTCGAGACTCGTTCTCAAGTCGTAGTGTTTAAAAGTGCCCACTCACTGATTCCTTCTTTTCGAGTGATTTAGTGATAGAAACTTTCGTGGTTGCTCGAGGAGCCGAGGAAAGAAAGAGAGACGTGCTGCGAGGGGAGACGAGCGTTGCAACTTTCCAAAAGCTTCTACAAGGTTCAAGCTTCAAGAAAGGTTAGTAACTTTAATAGCTCATATTGGTTTTTATTTACATGTACATGCTCTTGTCTAGGTTAGTAAAAACTAGTTTTACTTAAAAAGAAAATTTTTAAAATTCCGCCGCTTAACGAAGCGTTAAACTTTTTCTTAAACCCTAGATCGATTCCAACATCTACTCCTCGTGCCGACTCTACATTTCTCCTGGAGTTGAGTTCACTCCTCGAGTCGAGTACCGAGTCCACGAGTCGACAAGCTACTCCTCGTGCTGACTCTACGTTTCTCCTCGAGTTGAGTTCATTCCTCGAGTCGAGTACCGAGCTCACGAGTCGCCAATCTACTCCTCGTGCCGACTCTACATTTCTCCTTGAGTTGAGTTCACTCCTCGAGTCGAGTACCGACCCCACGAGTCGACAAGCTACTCCTCGTGCCGACTCTACGTTTCTCCTCGAGTTGAGTTCACTCCTCGAGTCGAGTACCGAGCCCACGAGTCGACAAGCTACTCCTCGTGCCGACTCTACGTTTCTCCTCGAGTTGAGTTCACTCCTCGAGTTGAGTACCGAGTCCATGGGTCGATAAGCTACTCCTCGTGCCGACTCTACGTTTCTCCTCGAGTTGAGTTCACTCCTCGAGTCTAGTACCGAGTCCACGAGTCGACAAGATACTCCTCGTGCCGACTCTACGTTTCTCCTCGAGTTGAGTTCACTCCTCGAGTCGAGTACCGAGCACACGAGTCGACAAGCTACTCCTCGAGTTGAGTTCACTCCTCGAGTCGAGTACCGACCCCACGAGTCGACAAGCTACTCCTCGTGCCGACTCTACGTTTCTCCTCGAGTTGAGTTCACTCCTCGAGTCGAGTACCGAGTCCACGAGTCGACAAGCTACTCCTCGTGCCGACTCTACGTTTCTCCTCGAGTTGAGTTCACTCCTCGAGTCGAGTACCGAGCCCACTAGTCGACAAGCTACTCCTCGTGCCGACTCTATGTTTCTCCTCGAGTTGAGTTCACTCCTCGAGTCGAGTACCGAGTCCATGGGTCGATAAGCTACTCCTCGTGCCGACTCTACGTTTCTCCTCGAGTTGAGTTCACTCCTCGAGTCTAGTACCGAGTCCACGAGTCGACAAGCTACTCCTCGTGCCGACTCTACGTTTCTCCTCGAGTTGAGTTCACTCCTCGAGTCGAGTACCGAGCACACGAGTCGACAAGCTACTCCTCGTGCCGACTCTACGTTTCTCCTCGAGTTGAGTTCACTCCTCGAGTCGAGTACCGAGCCCACGAGTCGCCAATCTACTCCTCGTGCCGACTCTACATTTCTCCTTGAGTTGACTTCACTCCTGGAGTCGAGTACCGAGTCCATGGGTCGAGAAGCTACTCCTCGTGCCGACTCTACGTTTCTCCTCGAGTTGAGTTCACCCCTCGAGTCGAGTACCGAGTCCACGAGTCGACAAGCTACTCCTCGTGCCGACTCTACGTTTCTCCTCGAGTTGAGTTCACTCCTCGAGTCGAGTACCGAGCCCACGAGTCGACAAGCTACTCCTCGTGCCGACTCTACGTTTCTCCTCGAGTTGAGTTCACTCCTCGAGTCGAGTACCGAGTCCATAGGTCGATAAGCTACTCCTCGTGCCGACTCTACGTTTCTCCTCGAGTTGAGTTCACTCCTCGAGTCGAGTACCAAGTCCACGAGTCGACAAGCTACTCCCCGTGCCGACTCTACGTTTCTCCTCGAGTTGAGTTCACTCCTCGAGTCGAGTACCGAGTCCACGAGTCGACAAGCTACTCCTCGTGCCGACTCTACGTTTCTCCTCGAGTTGAGTTCACTCCTCGAGTCGAGTACCGAGTCCACGAGTCGACAAGCTACTCCTCGTGCCGACTCTACGTTTCTCCTCGAGTTGAGTTCACTCCTCGAGTCGAGTACCGAGTCCATGGGTCGATAAGCTACTCCTCGTGCCGACTCTAAGTTTCTCCTCGAGTTGAGTTTACTCCTCGAGTCGAGTACCAAGTCCACGAGTCGACAAGTTACTCCTCGTGCCGACTCTACGTTTCTCCTCGAGTTGAGTTCACTCCTGGAGTCGAGTACCGAGTCCACGAGTCGACAAGCTACTCCTCGTGCCGACTCTACGTTTCTCCTCGAGTTGAGTTCACTCCTCGAGTCGAGTACCGAGCCCACGAGTCGACAAGCTACTCCTCGTGCCGACTCTACGTTTCTCCTCGAGTTGAGTTCACTCCTCGAGTCGAGTACCGAGCCCACGAGTCGCCAATCTACTCCTCGTGCCGACTCTACATTTCTCCTGGAGTTGAGTTCACTCCTCGAGTCGAGTACCGAGTCCACGAGTCGACAAGCTACTCCTCGTGCTGACTCTACGTTTCTCCTCGAGTTGAGTTCATTCCTCGAGTCGAGTACCGAGCTCACGAGTCGCCAATCTACTCCTCGTGCCGACTCTACATTTCTCCTTGAGTTGAGTTCTCTCCTCGAGTCGAGTACCGACCCCACGAGTCGACAAGCTACTCCTCGTGCCGACTCTACGTTTCTCCTCGAGTTGAGTTCACTCCTCGAGTCGAGTACCGAGCCCACGAGTCGACAAGCTACTCCTCGTGCCGACTCTACGTTTCTCCTCGAGTTGAGTTCACTCCTCGAGTTGAGTACCGAGTCCATGGGTCGATAAGCTACTCCTCGTGCCGACTCTACGTTTCTCCTCGAGTTGAGTTCACTCCTCGAGTCTAGTACCGAGTCCACGAGTCGACAAGATACTCCTCGTGCCGACTCTACGTTTCTCCTCGAGTTGAGTTCACTCCTCGAGTCGAGTACCGAGCACACGAGTCGACAAGCTACTCCTCGAGTTGAGTTCACTCCTCGAGTCGAGTACCGACCCCACGAGTCGACAAGCTACTCCTCGTGCCGACTCTACGTTTCTCCTCGAGTTGAGTTCACTCCTCGAGTCGAGTACCGAGTCCACGAGTCGACAAGCTACTCCTCGTGCCGACTCTACGTTTCTCCTCGAGTTGAGTTCACTCCTCGAGTCGAGTACCGAGCCCACTGGTCGACAAGCTACTCCTCGTGCCGACTCTATGTTTCTCCTCGAGTTGAGTTCACTCCTCGAGTCGAGTACCGAGTCCATGGGTCGATAAGCTACTCCTCGTGCCGACTCTACGTTTCTCCTCGAGTTGAGTTCACTCCTCGAGTCTAGTACCGAGTCCACGAGTCGACAAGCTACTCCTCGTGCCGACTCTACGTTTCTCCTCGAGTTGAGTTCACTCCTCGAGTCGAGTACCGAGCACACGAGTCGACAAGCTACTCCTCGTGCCGACTCTACGTTTCTCCTCGAGTTGAGTTCACTCCTCGAGTCGAGTACCGAGCCCACGAGTCGCCAATCTACTCCTCGTGCCGACTCTACATTTCTCCTTGAGTTGACTTCACTCCTCGAGTCGAGTACCGAGTCCATGGGTCGAGAAGCTACTCCTCGTGCCGACTCTACGTTTCTCCTCGAGTTGAGTTCACCCCTCGAGTCGAGTACCGAGTCCACGAGTCGACAAGCTACTCCTCGTGCCGACTCTACGTTTCTCCTCGAGTTGAGTTCACTCCTCGAGTCGAGTACCGAGCCCACGAGTCGACAAGCTACTCCTCGTGCCGACTCTACGTTTCTCCTCGAGTTGAGTTCACTCCTCGAGTCGAGTACCGAGTCCATAGGTCGATAAGCTACTCCTCGTGCCGACTCTACGTTTCTCCTCGAGTTGAGTTCACTCCTCGAGTCGAGTACCAAGTCCACGAGTCGACAAGCTACTCCCCGTGCCGACTCTACGTTTCTCCTCGAGTTGAGTTCACTCCTCGAGTCGAGTACCGAGTCCACGAGTCGACAAGCTACTCCTCGTGCCGACTCTACGTTTCTCCTCGAGTTGAGTTCACTCCTCGAGTCGAGTACCGAGTCCACGAGTCGACAAGCTACTCCTCGTGCCGACTCTACGTTTCTCCTCGAGTTGAGTTCACTCCTCGAGTCGAGTACCGAACCCACGAGTCGACAAGCTACTCCTCGTGCCGACTCTATGTTTCTCCTCGAGTTGAGTTCACTCCTCGAGTCGAGTACCGAGTCCATGGGTCGATAAGCTACTCCTCGTGCCGACTCTACGTTTCTCCTCGAGTTGAGTTCACTCCTCGAGTCTAGTACCGAGTCCACGAGTCGACAAGCTACTCCTCGTGCCGACTCTACGTTTCTCCTCGAGTTGAGTTCACTCCTCGAGTCGAGTACCGAGCACACGAGTCGACAAGCTACTCCTCGTGCCGACTCTACGTTTCTCCTCGAGTTGAGTTCACTCCTCGAGTCGAGTACCGAGCCCACGAGTCGCCAATCTACTCCTCGTGCCGACTCTACATTTCTCCTTGAGTTGACTTCACTCCTCGAGTCGAGTACCGAGTCCATGGGTCGAGAAGCTACTCCTCGTGCCGACTCTACGTTTCTCCTCGAGTTGAGTTCACCCCTCGAGTCGAGTACCGAGTCCATGAGTCGACAAGCTACTCCTCGTGCCGACTCTACGTTTCTCCTCGAGTTGAGTTCACTCCTCGAGTCGAGTACCGAGCCCACGAGTCGACAAGCTACTCCTCGTGCCGACTCTACGTTTCTCCTCGAGTTGAGTTCACTCCTCGAGTCGAGTACCGAGTCCATAGGTCGATAAGCTACTCCTCGTGCCGACTCTACGTTTCTCCTCGAGTTGAGTTCACTCCTCGAGTCGAGTACCAAGTCCACGAGTCGACAAGCTACTCCCCGTGCCGACTCTACGTTTCTCCTCGAGTTGAGTTCAGTCCTCGAGTCGAGTACCGAGTCCACGAGTCGACAAGCTACTCCTCGTGCCGACTCTACGTTTCTCCTCGAGTTGAGTTCACTCCTCGAGTCGAGTACCGAGCCCACGAGTCGACAAGCTACTCCTCCTGCCGACTCTACGTTTCTCCTCGAGTTGAGTTCACTCCTCGAGTCGAGTACTGAGCCCACGAGTCGCCAATCTACTCCTCGTGCCGACTCTACATTTCTCCTTGAGTTGAGTTCACTCCTCGAGTCGAGTACCGAGTCCACGAGTCGACAAGCTACTCCTCGTGCCGACTCTACGTTTCTCCTCGAGTTGAGTTCACTCCTCGAGTCGAGTACCGAGCCCACGAGTCGAAAAGCTACTCCTCGTGCCGACTCTACGTTTCTCCTCGAGTTGAGTTCACTCCTCGAGTCGAGTACCGAGTCCATGGGTCGATAAGCTACTCCTCGTGCCGACTCTATGTTTCTCCTCGAGTTGAGTTCACTCCTCGAGTCGAGTACCAAGTCCACGAGTCGACAAGTTACTCCTCGTGCCGACTCTACGTTTCTCCTCGAGTTGAGTTCACTCCTGGAGTCGAGTACCGAGTCCACGAGTCGACAAGCTACTCCTCGTGCCGACTCTACGTTTCTCCTCGAGTTGAGTTCACTCCTCGAGTCGAGTACCGAGCACACGAGTCGACAAGCTACTCCTCGTGCCGACTCTACGTTTCTCCTCGAGTTGAGTTCACTCCTCGAGTCGAGTACCGAGCCCACGAGTCGCCAATCTACTCCTCGTGCCGACTCTACATTTCTCCTTGAGTTGACTTCACTCCTCGAGTCGAGTACCGAGTCCATGGGTCGAGAAGCTACTCCTCGTGCCGACTCTACGTTTCTCCTCGAGTTGAGTTCACCCCTCGAGTCGAGTACCGAGTCCATGAGTCGACAAGCTACTCCTCGTGCCGACTCTACGTTTCTCCTCGAGTTGAGTTCACTCCTCGAGTCGAGTACCGAGCCCACGAGTCGACAAGCTACTCCTCGTGCCGACTCTACGTTTCTCCTCGAGTTGAGTTCACTCCTCGAGTCGAGTACCGAGTCCATAGGTCGATAAGCTACTCCTCGTGCCGACTCTACGTTTCTCCTCGAGTTGAGTTCACTCCTCGAGTCGAGTACCAAGTCCACGAGTCGACAAGCTACTCCCCGTGCCGACTCTACGTTTCTCCTCGAGTTGAGTTCACTCCTCGAGTCGAGTACCGAGTCCACGAGTCGACAAGCTACTCCTCGTGCCGACTCTACGTTTCTCCTCGAGTTGAGTTCACTCCTCGAGTCGAGTACCGAGCCCACGAGTCGACAAGCTACTCCTCCTGCCGACTCTACGTTTCTCCTCGAGTTGAGTTCACTCCTCGAGTCGAGTACTGAGCCCACGAGTCGCCAATCTACTCCTCGTGCCGACTCTACATTTCTCCTTGAGTTGAGTTCACTCCTCGAGTCGAGTACCGAGTCCACGAGTCGACAAGCTACTCCTCGTGCCGACTCTACGTTTCTCCTCGAGTTGAGTTCACTCCTCGAGTCGAGTACCGAGCCCACGAGTCGAAAAGCTACTCCTCGTGCCGACTCTACGTTTCTCCTCGAGTTGAGTTCACTCCTCGAGTCGAGTACCGAGTCCATGGGTCGATAAGCTACTCCTCGTGCCGACTCTATGTTTCTCCTCGAGTTGAGTTCACTCCTCGAGTCGAGTACCAAGTCCACGAGTCGACAAGTTACTCCTCGTGCCGACTCTACGTTTCTCCTCGAGTTGAGTTCACTCCTGGAGTCGAGTACCGAGTCCACGAGTCGACAAGCTACTCCTCGTGCCGACTCTACGTTTCTCCTCGAGTTGAGTTCACTCCTCGAGTCGAGTACCGAGCCCACGAGTCGACAAGCTACTCCTCGTGCCGACTCTACGTTTCTCCTCGAGTTGAGTTCACTCCTCGAGTCGAGTACCGAGCCCACGAGTCGCCAATCTACTCCTCGTGCCAACTCTACATTTCTCCTGGAGTTGAGTTCACTCCTCGAGTCGAGTACCGAGTCCACGAGTCGACAAGCTACTCCTCGTGCTGACTCTACGTTTCTCCTCGAGTTGAGTTCACTCCTCGAGTCGAGTACCGAGCTCACGAGTCGCCAATCTACTCCTCATGCCGACTCTACATTTCTCCTTGAGTTGAGTTCACTCCTCGAGTCGAGTACCGACCCCACGAGTCGACAAGCTACTCCTCGTGCCGACTCTACGTTTCTCCTCGAGTTGAGTTCACTCCTCGAGTCGAGTACCGAGCCCACGAGTCGACAAGCTACTCCTCGTGCCGACTCTACGTTTCTCCTCGAGTTGAGTTCACTCCTCGAGTCGAGTACCGAGTCCATGGGTCGATAAGCTACTCCTCATGCCGACTCTACGTTTCTCCTCGAGTTGAGTTCACTCCTCGAGTCTAGTACCGAGTCCACGAGTCGACAAGATACTCCTCGTGCCGACTCTACGTTTCTCCTCGAGTTGAGTTCACTCCTCGAGTCGAGTACCGAGCACACGAGTCGACAAGCTACTCCTCGTGCCGACTCTACGTTTCTCCTCGAGTTGAGTTCACTCCTCGAGTCGAGTACCGACCCCACGAGTCGACAAGCTACTCCTCGTGCCGACTCTACGTTTCTCCTCGAGTTGCGTTCACTCCTCGAGTCGAGTACCGAGTCCACGAGTCGACAAGCTACTCCTCGTGCCGACTCTACGTTTCTCCTCGAGTTGAGTTCACTCCTCGAGTCGAGTACCGAGCCCACGAGTCGACAAGCTACTCCTCGTGCCGACTCTATGTTTCTCCTCGAGTTGAGTTCACTCCTCGAGTCGAGTACCGAGTCCATGGGTCGATAAGCTACTCCTCGTGCCGACTCTACGTTTCTCCTCGAGTTGAGTTCACTCCTCGAGTCTAGTACCGAGTCCACGAGTCGACAAGCTACTCCTCGTGCCGACTCTACGTTTCTCCTCGAGTTGAGTTCACTCCTCGAGTCGAGTACCGAGCACACGAGTCGACAAGCTACTCCTCGTGCCGACTCTACGTTTCTCCTCGAGTTGAGTTCACTCCTCGAGTCGAGTACCGAGCCCACGAGTCGCCAATCTACTCCTCGTGCCGACTCTACATTTCTCCTTGAGTTGACTTCACTCCTCGAGTCGAGTACCGAGTCCATGGGTCGAGAAGCTACTCCTCGTGCCGACTCTACGTTTCTCCTCGAGTTGAGTTCACCCCTCGAGTCGAGTACCGAGTCCACGAGTCGACAAGCTACTCCTCGTGCCGACTCTACGTTTCTCCTCGAGTTGAGTTCACTCCTCGAGTCGAGTACCGAGCCCACGAGTCGACAAGCTACTCCTCGTGCCGACTCTACGTTTCTCCTCGAGTTGAGTTCACTCCTCGAGTCGAGTACCGAGTCCACGAGTCGACAAGCTACTCCTCGTGCCGACTCTACGTTTCTCCTCGAGTTGAGTTCACTCCTCGAGTCGAGTACCGAGTCCATAGGTCGATAAGCTACTCCTCGTGCCGACTCTACGTTTCTCCTCGAGTTGAGTTCACTCCTCGAGTCGAGTACCAAGTCCACGAGTCGACAAGCTACTCCCCGTGCCGACTCTACGTTTCTCCTCGAGTTGAGTTCACTCCTCGAGTCGAGTACCGAGTCCACGAGTCGACAAGCTACTCCTCGTGCCGACTCTACGTTTCTCCTCGAGTTGAGTTCACTCCTCGAGTCGAGTACCGAGTCCACGAGTCGACAAGCTACTCCTCGTGCCGACTCTACGTTTCTCCTCGAGTTGAGTTCACTCCTCGAGTCGAGTACCGAACCCACGAGTCGACAAGCTACTCCTCGTGCCGACTCTATGTTTCTCCTCGAGTTGAGTTCACTCCTCGAGTCGAGTACCGAGTCCATGGGTCGATAAGCTACTCCTCGTGCCGACTCTACGTTTCTCCTCGAGTTGAGTTCACTCCTCGAGTCTAGTACCGAGTCCACGAGTCGACAAGCTACTCCTCGTGCCGACTCTACGTTTCTCCTCGAGTTGAGTTCACTCCTCGAGTCGAGTACCGAGCACACGAGTCGACAAGCTACTCCTCGTGCCGACTCTACGTTTCTCCTCGAGTTGAGTTCACTCCTCGAGTCGAGTACCGAGCCCACGAGTCGCCAATCTACTCCTGTGCCGACTCTACATTTCTCCTTGAGTTGACTTCACTCCTCGAGTCGAGTACCGAGTCCATGGGTCGAGAAGCTACTCCTCGTGCCGACTCTACGTTTCTCCTCGAGTTGAGTTCACCCCTCGAGTCGAGTACCGAGTCCATGAGTCGACAAGCTACTCCTCGTGCCGACTCTACGTTTCTCCTCGAGTTGAGTTCACTCCTCGAGTCGAGTACCGAGCCCACGAGTCGACAAGCTACTCCTCGTGCCGACTCTACGTTTCTCCTCGAGTTGAGTTCACTCCTCGAGTCGAGTACCGAGTCCATAGGTCGATAAGCTACTCCTCGTGCCGACTCTACGTTTCTCCTCGAGTTGAGTTCACTCCTCGAGTCGAGTACCAAGTCCACGAGTCGACAAGCTACTCCCCGTGCCGACTCTACGTTTCTCCTCGAGTTGAGTTCACTCCTCGAGTCGAGTACCGAGTCCACGAGTCGACAAGCTACTCCTCGTGCCGACTCTACGTTTCTCCTCGAGTTGAGTTCACTCCTCGAGTCGAGTACCGAGCCCACGAGTCGACAAGCTACTCCTCCTGCCGACTCTACGTTTCTCCTCGAGTTGAGTTCACTCCTCGAGTCGAGTACTGAGCCCACGAGTCGCCAATCTACTCCTCGTGCCGACTCTACATTTCTCCTTGAGTTGAGTTCACTCCTCGAGTCGAGTACCGAGTCCACGAGTCGACAAGCTACTCCTCGTGCCGACTCTACGTTTCTCCTCGAGTTGAGTTCACTCCTCGAGTCGAGTACTGAGCCCACGAGTCGCCAATCTACTCCTCGTGCCGACTCTACATTTCTCCTTGAGTTGAGTTCACTCCTCGAGTCGAGTACCGAGTCCACGAGTCGACAAGCTACTCCTCGTGCCGACTCTACGTTTCTCCTCGAGTTGAGTTCACTCCTCGAGTCGAGTACCGAGCCCACGAGTCGAAAAGCTACTCCTCGTGCCGACTCTACGTTTCTCCTCGAGTTGAGTTCACTCCTCGAGTCGAGTACCGAGTCCATGGGTCGATAAGCTACTCCTCGTGCCGACTCTATGTTTCTCCTCGAGTTGAGTTCACTCCTCGAGTCGAGTACCAAGTCCACGAGTCGACAAGTTACTCCTCGTGCCGACTCTACGTTTCTCCTCGAGTTGAGTTCACTCCTGGAGTCGAGTACCGAGTCCACGAGTCGACAAGCTACTCCTCGTGCCGACTCTACGTTTCTCCTCGAGTTGAGTTCACTCCTCGAGTCGAGTACCGAGCCCACGAGTCGACAAGCTACTCCTCGTGCCGACTCTACGTTTCTCCTCGAGTTGAGTTCACTCCTCGAGTCGAGTACCGAGCCCACGAGTCGCCAATCTACTCCTCGTGCCAACTCTACATTTCTCCTGGAGTTGAGTTCACTCCTCGAGTCGAGTACCGAGTCCACGAGTCGACAAGCTACTCCTCGTGCTGACTCTACGTTTCTCCTCGAGTTGAGTTCACTCCTCGAGTCGAGTACCGAGCTCACGAGTCGCCAATCTACTCCTCATGCCGACTCTACATTTCTCCTTGAGTTGAGTTCACTCCTCGAGTCGAGTACCGACCCCACGAGTCGACAAGCTACTCCTCGTGCCGACTCTACGTTTCTCCTCGAGTTGAGTTCACTCCTCGAGTCGAGTACCGAGCCCACGAGTCGACAAGCTACTCCTCGTGCCGACTCTACGTTTCTCCTCGAGTTGAGTTCACTCCTCGAGTCGAGTACCGAGTCCATGGGTCGATAAGCTACTCCTCATGCCGACTCTACGTTTCTCCTCGAGTTGAGTTCACTCCTCGAGTCTAGTACCGAGTCCACGAGTCGACAAGATACTCCTCGTGCCGACTCTACGTTTCTCCTCGAGTTGAGTTCACTCCTCGAGTCGAGTACCGAGCACACGAGTCGACAAGCTACTCCTCGTGCCGACTCTACGTTTCTCCTCGAGTTGAGTTCACTCCTCGAGTCGAGTACCGACCCCACGAGTCGACAAGCTACTCCTCGTGCCGACTCTACGTTTCTCCTCGAGTTGCGTTCACTCCTCGAGTCGAGTACCGAGTCCACGAGTCGACAAGCTACTCCTCGTGCCGACTCTACGTTTCTCCTCGAGTTGAGTTCACTCCTCGAGTCGAGTACCGAGCCCACGAGTCGACAAGCTACTCCTCGTGCCGACTCTATGTTTCTCCTCGAGTTGAGTTCACTCCTCGAGTCGAGTACCGAGTCCATGGGTCGATAAGCTACTCCTCGTGCCGACTCTACGTTTCTCCTCGAGTTGAGTTCACTCCTCGAGTCTAGTACCGAGTCCACGAGTCGACAAGCTACTCCTCGTGCCGACTCTACGTTTCTCCTCGAGTTGAGTTCACTCCTCGAGTCGAGTACCGAGCACACGAGTCGACAAGCTACTCCTCGTGCCGACTCTACGTTTCTCCTCGAGTTGAGTTCACTCCTCGAGTCGAGTACCGAGCCCACGAGTCGCCAATCTACTCCTCGTGCCGACTCTACATTTCTCCTTGAGTTGACTTCACTCCTCGAGTCGAGTACCGAGTCCATGGGTCGAGAAGCTACTCCTCGTGCCGACTCTACGTTTCTCCTCGAGTTGAGTTCACCCCTCGAGTCGAGTACCGAGTCCACGAGTCGACAAGCTACTCCTCGTGCCGACTCTACGTTTCTCCTCGAGTTGAGTTCACTCCTCGAGTCGAGTACCGAGCCCACGAGTCGACAAGCTACTCCTCGTGCCGACTCTACGTTTCTCCTCGAGTTGAGTTCACTCCTCGAGTCGAGTACCGAGTCCACGAGTCGACAAGCTACTCCTCGTGCCGACTCTACGTTTCTCCTCGAGTTGAGTTCACTCCTCGAGTCGAGTACCGAGTCCATAGGTCGATAAGCTACTCCTCGTGCCGACTCTACGTTTCTCCTCGAGTTGAGTTCACTCCTCGAGTCGAGTACCAAGTCCACGAGTCGACAAGCTACTCCCCGTGCCGACTCTACGTTTCTCCTCGAGTTGAGTTCACTCCTCGAGTCGAGTACCGAGTCCACGAGTCGACAAGCTACTCCTCGTGCCGACTCTACGTTTCTCCTCGAGTTGAGTTCACTCCTCGAGTCGAGTACCGAGTCCACGAGTCGACAAGCTACTCCTCGTGCCGACTCTACGTTTCTCCTCGAGTTGAGTTCACTCCTCGAGTCGAGTACCGAACCCACGAGTCGACAAGCTACTCCTCGTGCCGACTCTATGTTTCTCCTCGAGTTGAGTTCACTCCTCGAGTCGAGTACCGAGTCCATGGGTCGATAAGCTACTCCTCGTGCCGACTCTACGTTTCTCCTCGAGTTGAGTTCACTCCTCGAGTCTAGTACCGAGTCCACGAGTCGACAAGCTACTCCTCGTGCCGACTCTACGTTTCTCCTCGAGTTGAGTTCACTCCTCGAGTCGAGTACCGAGCACACGAGTCGACAAGCTACTCCTCGTGCCGACTCTACGTTTCTCCTCGAGTTGAGTTCACTCCTCGAGTCGAGTACCGAGCCCACGAGTCGCCAATCTACTCCTGTGCCGACTCTACATTTCTCCTTGAGTTGACTTCACTCCTCGAGTCGAGTACCGAGTCCATGGGTCGAGAAGCTACTCCTCGTGCCGACTCTACGTTTCTCCTCGAGTTGAGTTCACCCCTCGAGTCGAGTACCGAGTCCATGAGTCGACAAGCTACTCCTCGTGCCGACTCTACGTTTCTCCTCGAGTTGAGTTCACTCCTCGAGTCGAGTACCGAGCCCACGAGTCGACAAGCTACTCCTCGTGCCGACTCTACGTTTCTCCTCGAGTTGAGTTCACTCCTCGAGTCGAGTACCGAGTCCATAGGTCGATAAGCTACTCCTCGTGCCGACTCTACGTTTCTCCTCGAGTTGAGTTCACTCCTCGAGTCGAGTACCAAGTCCACGAGTCGACAAGCTACTCCCCGTGCCGACTCTACGTTTCTCCTCGAGTTGAGTTCACTCCTCGAGTCGAGTACCGAGTCCACGAGTCGACAAGCTACTCCTCGTGCCGACTCTACGTTTCTCCTCGAGTTGAGTTCACTCCTCGAGTCGAGTACCGAGCCCACGAGTCGACAAGCTACTCCTCCTGCCGACTCTACGTTTCTCCTCGAGTTGAGTTCACTCCTCGAGTCGAGTACTGAGCCCACGAGTCGCCAATCTACTCCTCGTGCCGACTCTACATTTCTCCTTGAGTTGAGTTCACTCCTCGAGTCGAGTACCGAGTCCACGAGTCGACAAGCTACTCCTCGTGCCGACTCTACGTTTCTCCTCGAGTTGAGTTCACTCCTCGAGTCGAGTACCGAGCCCACGAGTCGAAAAGCTACTCCTCGTGCCGACTCTACGTTTCTCCTCGAGTTGAGTTCACTCCTCGAGTCGAGTACCGAGTCCATGGGTCGATAAGCTACTCCTCGTGCCGACTCTATGTTTCTCCTCGAGTTGAGTTTACTCCTCGAGTCGAGTACCAAGTCCACGAGTCGACAAGTTACTCCTCGTGCCGACTCTACGTTTCTCCTCGAGTTGAGTTCACTCCTGGAGTCGAGTACCGAGTCCACGAGTCGACAAGCTACTCCTCGTGCCGACTCTACGTTTCTCCTCGAGTTGAGTTCACTCCTCGAGTCGAGTACCGAGCACACGAGTCGACAAGCTACTCCTCGTGCCGACTCTACGTTTCTCCTCGAGTTGAGTTCACTCCTCGAGTCGAGTACCGAGCCCACGAGTCGCCAATCTACTCCTCGTGCCGACTCTACATTTCTCCTTGAGTTGACTTCACTCCTCGAGTCGAGTACCGAGTCCATGGGTCGAGAAGCTACTCCTCGTGCCGACTCTACGTTTCTCCTCGAGTTGAGTTCACCCCTCGAGTCGAGTACCGAGTCCATGAGTCGACAAGCTACTCCTCGTGCCGACTCTACGTTTCTCCTCGAGTTGAGTTCACTCCTCGAGTCGAGTACCGAGCCCACGAGTCGACAAGCTACTCCTCGTGCCGACTCTACGTTTCTCCTCGAGTTGAGTTCACTCCTCGAGTCGAGTACCGAGTCCATAGGTCGATAAGCTACTCCTCGTGCCGACTCTACGTTTCTCCTCGAGTTGAGTTCACTCCTCGAGTCGAGTACCAAGTCCACGAGTCGACAAGCTACTCCCCGTGCCGACTCTACGTTTCTCCTCGAGTTGAGTTCACTCCTCGAGTCGAGTACCGAGTCCACGAGTCGACAAGCTACTCCTCGTGCCGACTCTACGTTTCTCCTCGAGTTGAGTTCACTCCTCGAGTCGAGTACCGAGCCCACGAGACGACAAGCTACTCCTCCTGCCGACTCTACGTTTCTCCTCGAGTTGAGTTCACTCCTCGAGTCGAGTACTGAGCCCACGAGTCGCCAATCTACTCCTCGTGCCGACTCTACATTTCTCCTTGAGTTGAGTTCACTCCTCGAGTCGAGTACCGAGTCCACGAGTCGACAAGCTACTCCTCGTGCCGACTCTACGTTTCTCCTCGAGTTGAGTTCACTCCTCGAGTCGAGTACCGAGCCCACGAGTCGAAAAGCTACTCCTCGTGCCGACTCTACGTTTCTCCTCGAGTTGAGTTCACTCCTCGAGTCGAGTACCGAGTCCATGGGTCGATAAGCTACTCCTCGTGCCGACTCTATGTTTCTCCTCGAGTTGAGTTCACTCCTCGAGTCGAGTACCAAGTCCACGAGTCGACAAGTTACTCCTCGTGCCGACTCTACGTTTCTCCTCGAGTTGAGTTCACTCCTGGAGTCGAGTACCGAGTCCACGAGTCGACAAGCTACTCCTCGTGCCGACTCTACGTTTCTCCTCGAGTTGAGTTCACTCCTCGAGTCGAGTACCGAGCCCACGAGTCGACAAGCTACTCCTCGTGCCGACTCTACGTTTCTCCTCGAGTTGAGTTCACTCCTCGAGTCGAGTACCGAGCCCACGAGTCGCCAATCTACTCCTCGTGCCGACTCTACATTTCTCCTGGAGTTGAGTTCACTCCTCGAGTCGAGTACCGAGTCCACGAGTCGACAAGCTACTCCTCGTGCTGACTCTACGTTTCTCCTCGAGTTGAGTTCACTCCTCGAGTCGAGTACCGAGCTCACGAGTCGCCAATCTACTCCTCATGCCGACTCTACATTTCTCCTTGAGTTGAGTTCACTCCTCGAGTCGAGTACCGACCCCACGAGTCGACAAGCTACTCCTCGTGCCGACTCTACGTTTCTCCTCGAGTTGAGTTCACTCCTCGAGTCGAGTACCGAGCCCACGAGTCGACAAGCTACTCCTCGTGCCGACTCTACGTTTCTCCTCGAGTTGAGTTCACTCCTCGAGTCGAGTACCGAGTCCATGGGTCGATAAGCTACTCCTCATGCCGACTCTACGTTTCTCCTCGAGTTGAGTTCACTCCTCGAGTCTAGTACCGAGTCCACGAGTCGACAAGATACTCCTCGTGCCGACTCTACGTTTCTCCTCGAGTTGAGTTCACTCCTCGAGTCGAGTACCGAGCACACGAGTCGACAAGCTACTCCTCGTGCCGACTCTACGTTTCTCCTCGAATTGAGTTCACTCCTCGAGTCGAGTACCGACCCCACGAGTCGACAAGCTACTCCTCGTGCCGACTCTACGTTTCTCCTCGAGTTGAGTTCACTCCTCGAGTCGAGTACCGAGTCCACGAGTCGACAAGCTACTCCTCGTGCCGACTCTACGTTTCTCCTCGAGTTGAGTTCACTCCTCGAGTCGAGTACCGAGCCCACGAGTCGACAAGCTACTCCTCGTGCCGACTCTATGTTTCTCCTCGAGTTGAGTTCACTCCTCGAGTCGAGTACCGAGTCCATGGGTCGATAAGCTACTCCTCGTGCCGACTCTACGTTTCTCCTCGAGTTGAGTTCACTCCTCGAGTCGAGTACCGAGTCCATGGGTCGATAAGCTACTCCTCGTGCCGACTCTACGTTTCTCCTCGAGTTGAGTTCACTCCTCGAGTCTAGTACCGAGTCCACGAGTCGACAAGCTACTCCTCGTGCCGACTCTACGTTTCTCCTCGAGTTGAGTTCACTCCTCGAGTCGAGTACCGAGCACACGAGTCGACAAGCTACTCCTCGTGCCGACTCTACGTTTCTCCTCGAGTTGAGTTCACTCCTCGAGTCGAGTACCGAGCCCACGAGTCGCCAATCTACTCCTCGTGCCGACTCTACATTTCTCCTTGAGTTGACTTCACTCCTCGAGTCGAGTACCGAGTCCATGGGTCGAGAAGCTACTCCTCGTGCCGACTCTACGTTTCTCCTCGAGTTGAGTTCACCCCTCGAGTCGAGTACCTAGTCCACGAGTCGACAAGCTACTCCTCGTGCCGACTCTACGTTTCTCCTCGAGTTGAGTTCACTCCTCGAGTCGAGTACCGAGCCCACGAGTCGACAAGCTACTCCTCGTGCCGACTCTACGTTTCTCCTCGAGTTGAGTTCACTCCTCGAGTCGAGTACCGAGTCCACGAGTCGACAAGCTACTCCTCGTGCCGACTCTACGTTTCTCCTCGAGTTGAGTTCACTCCTCGAGTCGAGTACCGAGCCCACGAGTCGACAAGCTACTCCTCGTGCCGACTCTATGTTTCTCCTCGAGTTGAGTTCACTCCTCGAGTCGAGTACCGAGTCCATGGGTCGATAAGCTACTCCTCGTGCCGACTCTACGTTTCTCCTCGAGTTGAGTTCACTCCTCGAGTCTAGTACCGAGTCCACGAGTCGACAAGCTACTCCTCGTGCCGACTCTACGTTTCTCCTCGAGTTGAGTTCACTCCTCGAGTCGAGTACCGAGCACACGAGTCGACAAGCTACTCCTCGTGCCGACTCTACGTTTCTCCTCGAGTTGAGTTCACTCCTCGAGTCGAGTAACGAGCCCACGAGTCGCCAATCTACTCCTCGTGCCGACTCTACATTTCTCCTTGAGTTGACTTCACTCCTCGAGTCGAGTACCGAGTCCATGGGTCGAGAAGCTACTCCTCGTGCCGACTCTACGTTTCTCCTCGAGTTGAGTTCACCCCTCGAGTCGAGTACCGAGTCCACGAGTCGACAAGCTACTCCTCGTGCCGACTCTACGTTTCTCCTCGAGTTGAGTTCACTCCTCGAGTCGAGTACCGAGCCCACGAGTCGACAAGCTACTCCTCGTGCCGACTCTACGTTTCTCCTCGAGTTGAGTTCACTCCTCGAGTCGAGTACCGAGTCCATGGGTCGATAAGCTACTCCTCGTGCCGACTCTATGTTTCTCCTCGAGTTGAGTTCACTCCTCGAGTCGAGTACCAAGTACACGAGTCGACAAGTTACTCCTCGTGCCGACTCTACGTTTCTCCTCGAGTTGAGTTCACTCCTGGAGTCGAGTACCGAGTCCACGAGTCGACAAGCTACTCCTCGTGCCGACTCTACGTTTCTCCTCGAGTTGAGTTCACTCCTCGAGTCGAGTACCGAGCCCACGAGTCGACAAGCTACTCCTCGTGCCGACTCTACGTTTCTCCTCGAGTTGAGTTCACTCCTCGAGTCGAGTACCGAGCCCACGAGTCGCCAATCTACTCCTCGTGCCGACTCTACATTTCTCCTGGAGTTGAGTTCACTCCTCGAGTCGAGTACCGAGTCCACGAGTCGACAAGCTACTCCTCGTGCTGACTCTACGTTTCTCCTCGAGTTGAGTTCACTCCTCGAGTCGAGTACCGAGCTCACGAGTCGCCAATCTACTCCTCATGCCGACTCTACATTTCTCCTTGAGTTGAGTTCACTCCTCGAGTCGAGTACCGACCCCACGAGTCGACAAGCTACTCCTCGTGCCGACTCTACGTTTCTCCTCGAGTTGAGTTCACTCCTCGAGTCGAGTACCGAGCCCACGAGTCGACAAGCTACTCCTCGTGCCGACTCTACGTTTCTCCTCGAGTTGAGTTCACTCCTCGAGTCGAGTACCGAGTCCATGGGTCGATAAGCTACTCCTCATGCCGACTCTACGTTTCTCCTCGAGTTGAGTTCACTCCTCGAGTCTAGTACCGAGTCCACGAGTCGACAAGATACTCCTCGTGCCGACTCTACGTTTCTCCTCGAGTTGAGTTCACTCCTCGAGTCGAGTACCGAGCACACGAGTCGACAAGCTACTCCTCGTGCCGACTCTACGTTTCTCCTCGAATTGAGTTCACTCCTCGAGTCGAGTACCGACCCCACGAGTCGACAAGCTACTCCTCGTGCCGACTCTACGTTTCTCCTCGAGTTGAGTTCACTCCTCGAGTCGAGTACCGAGTCCACGAGTCGACAAGCTACTCCTCGTGCCGACTCTACGTTTCTCCTCGAGTTGAGTTCACTCCTCGAGTCGAGTACCGAGCCCACGAGTCGACAAGCTACTCCTCGTGCCGACTCTATGTTTCTCCTCGAGTTGAGATCACTCCTCGAGTCGAGTACCGAGTCCATGGGTCGATAAGCTACTCCTCGTGCCGACTCTACGTTTCTCCTCGAGTTGAGTTCACTCCTCGAGTCTAGTACCGAGTCCACGAGTCGACAAGCTACTCCTCGTGCCGACTCTACGTTTCTCCTCGAGTTGAGTTCACTCCTCGAGTCGAGTACCGAGCACACGAGTCGACAAGCTACTCCTCGTGCCGACTCTACGTTTCTCCTCGAGTTGAGTTCACTCCTCGAGTCGAGTACCGAGCCCACGAGTCGCCAATCTACTCCTCGTGCCGACTCTACATTTCTCCTTGAGTTGACTTCACTCCTCGAGTCGAGTACCGAGTCCATGGGTCGAGAAGCTACTCCTCGTGCCGACTCTACGTTTCTCCTCGAGTTGAGTTCACCCCTCGAGTCGAGTACCTAGTCCACGAGTCGACAAGCTACTCCTCGTGCCGACTCTACGTTTCTCCTCGAGTTGAGTTCACTCCTCGAGTCGAGTACCGAGCCCACGAGTCGACAAGCTACTCCTCGTGCCGACTCTACGTTTCTCCTCGAGTTGAGTTCACTCCTCGAGTCGAGTACCGAGTCCACGAGTCGACAAGCTACTCCTCGTGCCGACTCTACGTTTCTCCTCGAGTTGAGTTCACTCCTCGAGTCGAGTACCGAGCCCACGAGTCGACAAGCTACTCCTCGTGCCGACTCTATGTTTCTCCTCGAGTTGAGTTCACTCCTCGAGTCGAGTACCGAGTCCATGGGTCGATAAGCTACTCCTCGTGCCGACTCTACGTTTCTCCTCGAGTTGAGTTCACTCCTCGAGTCTAGTACCGAGTCCACGAGTCGACAAGCTACTCCTCGTGCCGACTCTACGTTTCTCCTCGAGTTGAGTTCACTCCTCGAGTCGAGTACCGAGCACACGAGTCGACAAGCTACTCCTCGTGCCGACTCTACGTTTCTCCTCGAGTTGAGTTCACTCCTCGAGTCGAGTACCGAGCCCACGAGTCGCCAATCTACTCCTCGTGCCGACTCTACATTTCTCCTTGAGTTGACTTCACTCCTCGAGTCGAGTACCGAGTCCATGGGTCGAGAAGCTACTCCTCGTGCCGACTCTACGTTTCTCCTCGAGTTGAGTTCACCCCTCGAGTCGAGTACCGAGTCCACGAGTCGACAAGCTACTCCTCGTGCCGACTCTACGTTTCTCCTCGAGTTGAGTTCACTCCTCGAGTCGAGTACCGAGCCCACGAGTCGACAAGCTACTCCTCGTGCCGACTCTACGTTTCTCCTCGAGTTGAGTTCACTCCTCGAGTCGAGTACCGAGTCCATAGGTCGATAAGCTACTCCTCGTGCCGACTCTACGTTTCTCCTCGAGTTGAGTTCACTCCTCGAGTCGAGTACCAAGTCCACGAGTCGACAAGCTACTCCCCGTGCCGACTCTACGTTTCTCCTCGAGTTGAGTTCACTCCTCGAGTCGAGTACCGAGTCCACGAGTCGACAAGCTACTCCTCGTGCCGACTCTACGTTTCTCCTCGAGTTGAGTTCACTCCTCGAGTCGAGTACCGAGCCCACGAGTTGCCAATCTACTCCTCGTGCCGACTCTACATTTTTCCTTGAGTTGAGTTCACTCCTCGAGTCGAGTACCGACCCCACGAGTCGACAAGCTACTCCTCGTGCCGACTCTACGTTTCTCCTCGAGTTGAGTTCACTCCTCGAGTCGAGTACCGAGCCCACGAGTCGACAAGCTACTCCTCGTGCCGACTCTACGTTTCTCCTCGAGTTGAGTTCACTCTTCGAGTCGAGTACCGAGTCCATGGGTCGATAAGCTACTCCTCGTGCCGACTCTACGTTTCTCCTCGAGTTGAGTTCACTCCTCGAGTCTAGTACCGAGTCCACGAGTCGACAAGATACTCCTCGTGCCGACTCTACGTTTCTCCTCGAGTTGAGTTCACTCCTCGAGTCGAGTACCGAGCACACGAGTCGACAAGCTACTCCTCGTGCCGACTCTACGTTTCTCCTCGAGTTGAGTTCACTCCTCGAGTCGAGTACCGACCCCACGAGTCGACAAGCTACTCCTCGTGCCGACTCTACGTTTCTCCTCGAGTTGAGTTCACTCCTCGAGTCGAGTACCGAGTCCACGAGTCGACAAGCTACTCCTCGTGCCGACTCTACGTTTCTCCTCGAGTTGAGTTCACTCCTCGAGTCGAGTACCGAGCCCACGAGTCGACAAGCTACTCCTCGTGCCGACTCTATGTTTCTCCTCGAGTTGAGTTCACTCCTCGAGTCGAGTACCGAGTCCATGGGTCGATAAGCTACTCCTCGTGCCGACTCTACGTTTCTCCTCGAGTTGAGTTCACTCCTCGAGTCGAGTACCGAGTCCACGAGTCGACAAGCTACTCCTCGTGCCGACTCTACGTTTCTCCTCGAGTTGAGTTCACTCCTCGAGTCGAGTACCGAGCACACGAGTCGACAAGCTACTCCTCGTGCCGACTCTACGTTTCTCCTCGAGTTGAGTTCACTCCTCGAGTCGAGTACCGAGCCCACGAGTCGACAAGCTACTCCTCGTGCCGACTCTACGTTTCTCCTCGAGTTGAGTTCACTCCTCGAGTCGAGTACCGAGCCCACGAGTTGCCAATCTACTCCTCGTGCCGACTCTACATTTCTCCTTGAGTTGAGTTCACTCCTCGAGTCGAGTACCGACCCCACGAGTCGACAAGCTACTCCTCGTGCCGACTCTACGTTTCTCCTCGAGTTGAGTTCACTCCTCGAGTCGAGTACCGAGCCCACGAGTCGACAAGCTACTCCTCGTGCCGACTCTACGTTTCTCCTCGAGTTGAGTTCACTCCTCGAGTCGAGTACCGAGTCCATGGGTCGATAAGCTACTCCTCGTGCCGACTCTACGTTTCTCCTCGAGTTGAGTTCACTCCTCGAGTCTAGTACCGAGTCCACGAGTCGACAAGATACTCCTCGTGCCGACTCTACGTTTCTCCTCGAGTTGAGTTCACTCCTCGAGTCGAGTACCGAGCACACGAGTCGACAAGCTACTCCTCGTGCCGACTCTACGTTTCTCCTCGAGTTGAGTTCACTCCTCGAGTCGAGTACCGACCCCACGAGTCGACAAGCTACTCCTCGTGCCGACTCTACGTTTCTCCTCGAGTTGAGTTCACTCCTCGAGTCGAGTACCGACCCCACGAGTCGACAAGCTACTCCTCGTGCCGACTCTACGTTTCTCCTCGAGTTGAGTTCACTCCTCGAGTCGAGTACCGAGTCCACGAGTCGACAAGCTACTCCTCGTGCCGACTCTACGTTTCTCCTCGAGTTGAGTTCACTCCTCGAGTCGAGTACCGAGCCCACGAGTCGAAAAGCTACTCCTCGTGCCGACTCTATGTTTCTCCTCGAGTTGAGTTCACTCCTCGAGTCGAGTACCGAGTCCATGGGTCGATAAGCTACTCCTCGTGCCGACTCTACGTTTCTCCTCGAGTTGAGTTCACTCCTCGAGTCGAGTACCGAGTCCACGAGTCGACAAGCTACTCCTCGTGCCGACTCTACGTTTCTCCTCGAGTTGAGTTCACTCCTCGAGTCGAGTACCGAGCCCACGAGTCGCCAATCTACTCCTCGTGCCGACTCTACATTTCTCCTTGAGTTGACTTCACTCCTCGAGTCGAGTACCGAGTCCATGGGTCGAGAAGCTACTCCTCGTGCCGACTCTAAGTTTCTCCTCGAGTTGAGTTCACCCCTCGAGTCGAGTACCGAGTCCACGAGTCGACAAGCTACTCCTCGTGCCGACTCTACGTTTCTCCTCGAGTTGAGTTCACTCCTCGAGTCGAGTACCGAGCCCACGAGTCGACAAGCTACTCCTCGTGCCGACTCTACGTTTCTCCTCGAGTTGAGTTCACTCCTCGAGTCGAGTACCGAGTCCATAGGTCGATAAGCTACTCCTCGTGCCGACTCTACGTTTCTCCTCGAGTTGAGTTCACTCCTCGAGTCGAGTACCAAGTCCACGAGTCGACAAGCTACTCCCCGTGCCGACTCTACGTTTCTCCTCGAGTTGAGTTCACTCCTCGAGTCGAGTACCGAGTCCACGAGTCGACAAGCTACTCCTCGTGCCGACTCTACGTTTCTCCTCGAGTTGAGTTCACTCCTCGAGTCGAGTACCGAGCCCACGAGTTGCCAATCTACTCCTCGTGCCGACTCTACATTTCTCCTTGAGTTGAGTTCACTCCTCGAGTCGAGTACCGACCCCACGAGTCGACAAGCTACTCCTCGTGCCGACTCTACGTTTCTCCTCGAGTTGAGTTCACTCCTCGAGTCGAGTACCGAGCCCACGAGTCGACAAGCTACTCCTCGTGCCGACTCTACGTTTCTCCTCGAGTTGAGTTCACTCCTCGAGTCGAGTACCGAGTCCATGGGTCGATAAGCTACTCCTCGTGCCGACTCTACGTTTCTCCTCGAGTTGAGTTCACTCCTCGAGTCTAGTACCGAGTCCACGAGTCGACAAGATACTCCTCGTGCCGACTCTACGTTTCTCCTCGAGTTGAGTTCACTCCTCGAGTCGAGTACCGAGCACACGAGTCGACAAGCTACTCCTCGTG
Organism: Urtica dioica subsp. dioica; assembly: GCF_054948205.1. Classification (NCBI taxonomy): domain Eukaryota; kingdom Viridiplantae; phylum Streptophyta; class Magnoliopsida; order Rosales; family Urticaceae; genus Urtica; species Urtica dioica. The sequence continues at coordinate 15,975,445 of NC_142757.1, forward strand.
CCGACTCTACGTTTCTCCTCGAGTTGAGTTCACTCCTCGAGTCGAGTACCGACCCCACGAGTCGACAAGCTACTCCTCGTGCCGACTCTACGTTTCTCCTCGAGTTGAGTTCACTCCTCGAGTCGAGTACCGAGTCCATGGGTCGATAAGCTACTCCTCGTGCCGACTCTACGTTTCTCCTCGAGTTGAGTTCACTCCTCGAGTCTAGTACCGAGTCCACGAGTCGACAAGCTACTCCTCGTGCCGACTCTACGTTTCTCCTCGAGTTGAGTTCACCCCTCGAGTCGAGTACCGAGTCCACGAGTCGACAAGCTACTCCTCGTGCCGACTCTACGTTTCTCCTCGAGTTGAGTTCACTCCTCGAGTCGAGTACCGAGTCCACGAGTCGACAAGCTACTCCTCGTGCCGACTCTACGTTTCTCCTCGAGTTGAGTTCACTCCTCGAGTCGAGTACCGACCCCACGAGTCGACAAGCTACTCCTCGTGCCGACTCTATGTTTCTCCTCGAGTTGAGTTCACTCCTCGAGTCGAGTACCGACCCCACGAGTCGACAAGCTACTCCTCGTGCCGACTCTACGTTTCTCCTCGAGTTGAGTTCACTCCTCGAGTCGAGTACCGACCCCACGAGTCGACAAGCTACTCCTCGTGCCGACTCTACGTTTCTCCTCGAGTTGAGTTCACTCCTCGAGTCGAGTACCGAGTCCACGAGTCGACAAGCTACTCCTCGTGCCGACTCTACGTTTCTCCTCGAGTTGAGTTCACTCCTCGAGTCGAGTACCGAGCCCACGAGTCGACAAGCTACTCCTCGTGCCGACTCTATGTTTCTCCTCGAGTTGAGTTCACTCCTCGAGTCGAGTACCGAGTCCATGGGTCGATAAGCTACTCCTCGTGCCGACTCTACGTTTCTCCTCGAGTTGAGTTCACTCCTCGAGTCGAGTACCGAGTCCACGAGTCGACAAGCTACTCCTCGTGCCGACTCTACGTTTCTCCTCGAGTTGAGTTCACTCCTCGAGTCGAGTACCGACCCCACGAGTCGACAAGCTACTCCTCGTGCCGACTCTACGTTTCTCCTCGAGTTGAGTTCACTCCTCGAGTCGAGTACCGAGTCCACGAGTCGACAAGCTACTCCTCGTGCCGACTCTACGTTTCTCCTCGAGTTGAGTTCACTCCTCGAGTCGAGTACCGAGCCCACGAGTCGACAAGCTACTCCTCGTGCCGACTCTATGTTTCTCCTCGAGTTGAGTTCACTCCTCGAGTCGAGTACCGAGTCCATGGGTCGATAAGCTACTCCTCGTGCCGACTCTACGTTTCTCCTCGAGTTGAGTTCACTCCTCGAGTCGAGTACCGAGTCCACGAGTCGACAAGCTACTCCTCGTGCCGACTCTACGTTTCTCCTCGAGTTGAGTTCACTCCTCGAGTCGAGTACCGAGCACACGAGTCGACAAGCTACTCCTCGTGCCGACTCTACGTTTCTCCTCGAGTTGAGTTCACTCCTCGAGTCGAGTACCGAGCCCACGAGTCGCCAATCTACTCCTCGTGCCGACTCTACATTTCTCCTTGAGTTGACTTCACTCCTCGAGTCGAGTACCGAGTCCATGGGTCGAGAAGCTACTCCTCGTGCCGACTCTACGTTTCTCCTCGAGTTGAGTTCACCCCTCGAGTCGAGTACCGAGTCCACGAGTCGACAAGCTACTCCTCGTGCCGACTCTACGTTTCTCCTCGAGTTGAGTTCACTCCTCGAGTCGAGTACCGAGCCCACGAGTCGACAAGCTACTCCTCGTGCCGACTCTACGTTTCTCCTCGAGTTGAGTTCACTCCTCGAGTCGAGTACCGAGTCCATAGGTCGATAAGCTACTCCTCGTGCCGACTCTACGTTTCTCCTCGAGTTGAGTTCACCCCTCGAGTCGAGTACCGAGTCCACGAGTCGACAAGCTACTCCTCGTGCCGACTCTACGTTTCTCCTCGAGTTGAGTTCACTCCTCGAGTCGAGTACCGAGTCCACGAGTCGACAAGCTACTCCTCGTGCCGACTCTACGTTTCTCCTCGAGTTGAGTTCACTCCTCGAGTCGAGTACCGAGCCCACGAGTCGACAAGCTACTCCTCTTGCCGACTCTACGTTTCTCCTCGAGTTGAGTTCACTCCTCGAGTCGAGTACCGAGCCCACGAGTCGCCAATCTACTCCTCGTGCCGACTCTACATTTCTCCTGGAGTTGAGTTCACTCCTCGAGTCGAGTACCGAGTCCACGAGTCGACAAGCTACTCCTCGTGCCGACTCTACGTTTCTCCTCGAGTTGAGTTCACTCCTCGAGTCGAGTACCGAGCCCACGAGTCGACAAGCTACTCCTCGTGCCGACTCTACGTTTCTCCTCGAGTTGAGTTCACTCCTCGAGTCGAGTACTGAGCCCACGAGTCGCCAATCTACTCCTCGTGCCGACTCTACATTTCTCCTTGAGTTGAGTTCACTCCTCGAGTCGAGTACCGAGTCCACGAGTCGACAAGCTACTCCTCGTGCCGACTCTACGTTTCTCCTCGAGTTGAGTTCACTCCTCGAGTCGAGTACCGAGCCCACGAGTCGACAAGCTACTCCTCGTGCCGACTCTACGTTTCTCCTCGAGTTGAGTTCACTCCTCGAGTCGAGTACCGAGTCCATGGGTCGATAAGCTACTCCTCGTGCCGACTCTACGTTTCTCCTCGAGTTGAGTTCACTCCTCGAGTCTAGTACCGAGTCCACGAGTCGACAAGCTACTCCTCGTGCCGACTCTACGTTTCTCCTCGAGTTGAGTTCACTCCTCGAGTCGAGTACCGAGCACACGAGTCGACAAGCTACTCCTCGTGCCGACTCTACGTTTCTCCTCGAGTTGAGTTCACTCCTCGAGTCGAGTACCGAGCACACGAGTCGACAAGCTACTCCTCGTGCCGACTCTACGTTTCTCCTCGAGTTGAGTTCACTCCTCGAGTCGAGTACCGACCCCACGAGTCGACAAGCTACTCCTCGTGCCGACTCTACGTTTCTCCTCGAGTTGAGTTCACTCCTCGAGTCGAGTACCGAGCCCACGAGTCGAGAAGCTACTCCTCGTGCCGACTCTACGTTTCTCCTCGAGTTGAGTTCACCCCTCGAGTCGAGTACCGAGTCCACGAGTCGACAAGCTACTCCTCGTGCCGACTCTACGTTTCTCCTCGAGTTGAGTTCACTCCTCGAGTCGAGTAGCGAGCCCACGAGTCGACAAGCTACTCCTCGTGCCGACTCTACGTTTCTCCTCGAGTTGAGTTCACTCCTCGAGTCGAGTACCGTGTCCATGGGTCGATAAGCTACTCCTCGTGCCGACTCTATGTTTCTCCTCGAGTTGAGTTCACTCCTCGAGTCGAGTACCAAGTCCACGAGTCGACAAGTTACTCCTCGTGCCGACTCTACGTTTCTCCTCGAGTTGAGTTCACTCCTCGAGTCGAGTACCGAGTCCACGAGTCGACAAGCTACTCCTCGTGCCGACTCTACGTTTCTCCTCGAGTTGAGTTCACTCCTCGAGTCGAGTACCGAGCCCACGAGTCGACAAGCTACTCCTCGTACCGACTCTACGTTTCTCCTCGAGTTGAGTTCACTCCTCGAGTCGAGTACCGAGCCCACGAGTCGCCAATCTACTCCTCGTGCCGACTCTACATTTCTCCTGGAGTTGAGTTCACTCCTCGAGTCGAGTACCGAGTCCACGAGTCGACAAGCTACTCCTCGTGCCGACTCTACGTTTCTCCTCGAGTTGAGTTCACTCCTCGAGTCGAGTACCGAGCCCACGAGTCGCCAATCTACTCCTCGTGCCGACTCTACGTTTCTCCTCGAGTTGAGTTCACTCCTCGAGTCGAGTACCGAGCCCACGAGTCGACAAGCTACTCCTCGTGCCGACTCTACGTTTCTCCTCGAGTTGAGTTCACTCCTCGAGTCGAGTACCGACCCCACGAGTCGACAAGCTACTCCTCGTGCCGACTCTACGTTTCTCCTCGAGTTGAGTTCACTCCTCGAGTCGAGTACCGAGCCCACGAGTCGACAAGCTACTCCTCGTGCCGACTCTACGTTTCTCCTCGAGTTGAGTTCACTCCTCGAGTCGAGTACCGAGTCCATGGGTCGATAAGCTACTCCTCGTGCCGACTCTACGTTTCTCCTCGAGTTGAGTTCACTCCTCGAGTCGAGTACCGAGTCCATGGGTCGATAAGCTACTCCTCGTGCCGACTCTACGTTTCTCCTCGAGTTGAGTTCACTCCTCGAGTCTAGTACCGAGTCCACGAGTCGACAAGCTACTCCTCGTGCCGACTCTACGTTTCTCCTCGAGTTGAGTTCACTCCTCGAGTCGAGTACCGAGCACACGAGTCGACAAGCTACTCCTCGTGCCGACTCTACGTTTCTCCTCGAGTTGAGTTCACTCCTCGAGTCGAGTACCGACCCCACGAGTCGACAAGCTACTCCTCGTGCCGACTCTACGTTTCTCCTCGAGTTGAGTTCACTCCTCGTGTCGAGTACCGAGTCCACGAGTCGACAAGCTACTCCTCGTGCCGACTCTACGTTTCTCCTCGAGTTGAGTTCACTCCTCGAGTCGAGTACCGAGCCCACGAGTCGACAAGCTACTCCTCGTGCCGACTCTATGTTTCTCCTCGAGTTGAGTTCACTCCTCGAGTCGAGTACCGAGTCCATGGGTCGATAAGCTACTCCTCGTGCCGACTCTACGTTTCTCCTCGAGTTGAGTTCACTCCTCGAGTCTAGTACCGAGTCCACGAGTCGACAAGCTACTCCTCGTGCCGACTCTACGTTTCTCCTCGAGTTGAGTTCACTCCTCGAGTCGAGTACCGAGCACACGAGTCGACAAGCTACTCCTCGTGCCGACTCTACGTTTCTCCTCGAGTTGAGTTCACTCCTCGAGTCGAGTACCGAGCCCACGAGTCGCCAATCTACTCCTCGTGCCGACTCTACATTTCTCCTTGAGTTGACTTCACTCCTTGAGTCGAGTACCGAGTCCATGGGTCGAGAAGCTACTCCTCGTGCCGACTCTACGTTTCTCCTCGAGTTGAGTTCACCCCTCGAGTCGAGTACCGAGTCCACGAGTCGACAAGCTACTCCTCGTGCCGACTCTACGTTTCTCCTCGAGTTGAGTTCACTCCTCGAGTCGAGTACCGAGCCCACGAGTCGACAAGCTACTCCTCGTGCCGACTCTACGTTTCTCCTCGAGTTGAGTTCACTCCTCGAGTCGAGTACCGAATCCATGGGTCGATAAGCTACTCCTCGTGCCGACTCTACGTTTCTCCTCGAGTTGAGTTCACTCCTCGAGTCGAGTACCAAGTCCACGAGCCGACAAGCTACTCCCCGTGCCGACTCTACGTTTCTCCTCGAGTTGAGTTCACTCCTCGAGTCGAGTACCGAGTCCACGAGTCGACAAGCTACTCCTCGTGCCGACTCTACGTTTCTCCTCGAGTTGAGTTCACTCCTCGAGTCGAGTACCGAGTCCATGGGTCGATAAGCTACTCCTCGTGCCGACTCTACGTTTCTCCTCGAGTTGAGTTCACTCCTCGAGTCTAGTACCGAGTCCACGAGTCGACAAGCTACTCCTCGTGCCGACTCTACGTTTCTCCTCGAGTTGAGTTCACTCCTCGAGTCGAGTACCGAGCACACGAGTCGACAAGCTACTCCTCGTGCCGACTCTACGTTTCTCCTCGAGTTGAGTTCACTCCTCGAGTCGAGTACCGACCCCACGAGTCGACAAGCTACTCCTCGTGCCGACTCTACGTTTCTCCTCGAGTTGAGTTCACTCCTCGAGTCGAGTACCGAGTCCACAAGTCGACAAGCTACTCCTCGTGCCGACTCTACGTTTCTCCTCGAGTTGAGTTCACTCCTCGAGTCGAGTACCGAGCCCACGAGTCGACAAGCTACTCCTCGTGCCGACTCTATGTTTCTCCTCGAGTTGAGTTCACTCCTCGAGTCGAGTAACGAGTCCATGGGTCGATAAGCTACTCCTCGTGCCGACTCTACGTTTCTCCTCGAGTTGAGTTCACTCCTCGAGTCTAGTACCGAGTCCACGAGTCGACAAGCTACTCCTTGTGCCGACTCTACGTTTCTCCTCGAGTTGAGTTCACTCCTCGAGTCGAGTACCGAGCCCACGAGTCGACAAGCTACTCCTCGTGCCGACTCTACGTTTCTCCTCGAGTTGAGTTCACTCCTCGAGTCGAGTACCGAGCCCACGAGTCGCCAATCTACTCCTCGTGCCGACTCTACATTTCTCCTTGAGTTGAGTTCACTCCTCGAGTCGAGTACCGAGTCCACGAGTCGACAAGCTACTCCTCGTGCCGCCTCTACGTTTCTCCTCGAGTTGAGTTCACTCCTCGAGTCGAGTACCGAGCCCACGAGTCGACAAGCTACTCCTCGTGCCGACTCTACGTTTCTCCTCGAGTTGAGTTCACTCCTCGAGTCGAGTACCGAGCCCACGAGTCGCCAATCTACTCCTCGTGCCGACTCTACATTTCTCCTCGAGTTGAGTTCACTCCTCGAGTCGAGTACCGAGTCCATGGGTCGATAAGCTACTCCTCGTGCCGACTCTACGTTTCTCCTCGAGTTGAGTTCACTCCTCGAGTCGAGTACCGAGCCCACGAGTCGACAAGCTACTCCTCGTGCCGACTCTACGTTTCTCCTCGAGTCGAGTACCGAATCCATGGGTCAATAAGCTACTCCTCGTGCCGACTCTACGTTTCTCCTCGAGTTGAGTTCACTCCTCGAGTTTAGTACCGAGTCCACGAGTCGACAAGCTACTCCTCGTGCCGACTCTACGTTTCTCCTCGAGTTGAGTTCACTCCTCGAGTCTAGTACCGAGTCCACGAGTCGACAAGCTACTCCTCGTGCCGACTCTACGTTTCTCCTCGAGTCGAGTACCGAGCACACGAGTCGACAAGCTACTCCTCGTGCCGACTCTACGTTTCTCCTCGAGTTGAGTTCACTCCTCGAGTCGAGTACCGACCCCACGAGTCGACAAGCTACTCCTCGTGCCGACTCTACGTTTCTCCTCGAGTTGAGTTCACTCCTCGAGTCGAGTACCGAGCCCACGAGTCGACAAGCTACTCCTCGTGCCGACTCTACGTTTCTCCTCGAGTTGAGTTCACTCCTCGAGTCGAGTACCGAGTCCATGGGTCGATAAGCTACTCCTCGTGCCGACTCTACGTTTCTCCTCGAGTTGAGTTCACTCCTCGAGTCTAGTACCGAGTCCACGAGTCGACAAGCTACTCCTCGTGCCGACTCTACGTTTCTCCTCGAGTTGAGTTCACTCCTCGAGTCGAGTACCGAGCACACGAGTCGACAAGCTACTCCTCGTGCCGACTCTACGTTTCTCCTCGAGTTGAGTTCACTCCTCGAGTCGAGTACCGACCCCACGAGTCGACAAGCTACTCCTCGTGCCGACTCTACGTTTCTCCTCGAGTTGAGTTCACTCCTCGAGTCGAGTACCGAGTCCACAAGTCGACAAGCTACTCCTCGTGCCGACTCTACGTTTCTCCTCGAGTTGAGTTCACTCCTCGAGTCGAGTACCGAGCCCACGAGTCGACAAGCTACTCCTCGTGCCGACTCTATGTTTCTCCTCGAGTTGAGTTCACTCCTCGAGTCGAGTAACGAGTCCATGGGTCGATAAGCTACTCCTCGTGCCGACTCTACGTTTCTCCTCGAGTTGAGTTCACTCCTCGAGTCTAGTACCGAGTCCACGAGTCGACAAGCTACTCCTTGTGCCGACTCTACGTTTCTCCTCGAGTTGAGTTCACTCCTCGAGTCGAGTACCGAGCACACGAGTCGACAAGCTACTCCTCGTGCCGACTCTACGTTTCTCCTCGAGTTGAGTTCACTCCTCGAGTCGAGTACCGAGCCCACGAGTCGCCAATCTACTCCTCGTGCCGACTCTACATTTCTCCTTGAGTTGACTTCACTCCTCGAGTCGAGTACCGAGTCCATGGGTCGATAAGCTACTCCTCGTGCCGACTCTACGTTTCTCCTCGAGTTGAGTTCACCCCTCGAGTCGAGTACCGAGTCCACGAGTCGACAAGCTACTCCTCGTGCCGACTCTACGTTTCTCCTCGAGTTGAGTTCACTCCTCGAGTCGAGTACCAAGTCCACGAGTCGACAAGGTACTCCCCGTGCCGACTCTACGTTTCTCCTCGAGTTGAGTTCACTCCTCGAGTCGAGTACCGAGTCCACGAGTCGACAAGCTACTCCTCGTGCCGACTCTACGTTTCTCCTCGAGTTGAGTTCACTCCTCGAGTCGAGTACCGAGCCCACGAGTCGACAAGCTACTCCTCGTGCCGACTCTACGTTTCTCCTCGAGTTGAGTTCACTCCTCGAGTCGAGTACCGAGCCCACGAGTCGCCAATCTACTCCTCGTGCCGACTCTACATTTCTCCTTGAGTTGAGTTCACTCCTCGAGTCGAGTACCGAGTCCACGAGTCGACAAGCTACTCCTCGTGCCGACTCTACGTTTCTCCTCGAGTTGAGTTCACTCCTCGAGTCGAGTACCGAGCCCACGAGTCGACAAGCTACTCCTCGTGCCGACTCTACGTTTCTCCTCGAGTTGAGTTCACTCCTCGAGTCGAGTACCGAGCCCACGAGTCGCCAATCTACTCCTCGTGCCGACTCTACATTTCTCCTCGAGTTGAGTTCACTCCTCGAGTCGAATACCGAGTCCATGGGTCGATAAGCTACTCCTCGTGCCGACTCTACGTTTCTCCTCGAGTTGAGTTCACCCCTCGAGTCGAGTACCAAGTCCACGAGTCGACAAGCTACTCCTCGTGCCGACTCTACGTTTCTCCTCGAGTTGAGTTCACTCCTCGAGTCGAGTACCGAGTCCACGAGTCGACAAGCTACTCCTCGTGCCGACTCTACGTTTCTCCTCGAGTTAAGTTCACTCCTCGAGTCGAGTACCGAGCCCACGAGTCGACAAGCTACTCCTCGTGCCGACTCTACGTTTCTCCTCGAGTTGAGTTCACTCCTCGAGTCGAGTACCGAGCCCACGAGTCGCCAATCTACTCCTCGTGCTGACTCTACATTTCTCCTTGAGTTGAGTTCACTCCTCGAGTCGAGTACCGACCCCACGAGTCGACAAGCTACTCCTCGTGCCGACTCTACGTTTCTCCTCGAGTTGAGTTCACTCCTCGAGTCGAGTACCGAGCCCACGAGTCGACAAGCTACTCCTCGTGCCGACTCTACGTTTCTCCTCGTGTTGAGTTCACTCCTCGAGTCGAGTACCGAGCCCACGAGTCGCCAATCTACTCCTCGTGCCGACTCTACATTTCTCCTTGAGTTGATTTCACTCCTCGAGTCGAGTACCGAGTCCATGGGTCGATAAGCTACTCCTCGTGCCGACTCTACGTTTCTCCTCGAGTTGAGTTCACCCCTCGAGTCGAGTACCGAGTCCACGAGTCGACAAGCTACTCCTCGTGCCGACTCTACGTTTCTCCTCGAGTTGAGTTCACTCCTCGAGTCGAGTACCGAGCCCACGAGTCGACAAGCTACTCCTCGTGCCGACTCTACGTTTCTCCTCGAGTTGAGTTCACTCCTCGAGTCGAGTACCGAGCCCACGAGTCGCCAATCTACTCCTCGTGCCGACTCTACATTTCTCCTTGAGTTGATTTCACTCCTCGAGTCGAGTACCGAGTCCATGGGTCGATAAGCTACTCCTCGCGCCGACTCTACGTTTCTCCTCGAGTTGAGTTCACCCCTCGAGTCGAGTACCGAGTCCACGAGTCGACAAGCTACTCCTCGTGCCGACTCTACGTTTCTCCTCGAGTTGAGTTCACTCCTCGAGTCGAGTACCAAGCCCACGAGTCGACAAGCTACTCCTCGTGCCGACTCTACGTTTCTCCTCGAGTTGAGTTCACTCCTCGAGTCGAGTACCGAGTCCATGGGTCGATAAGCTACTCCTCGTGCCGACTCTACGTTTCTCCTCGAGTTGAGTTCACGCCTCAAGTCGAGTACCGAGTCCACGAGTCGACAAGCTACTCCTCGTGCCGACTCTACGTTTCTCCTCGAGTTGAGTTCACTCCTCGAGTCGAGTACCGAGTCCACGAGTCGACAAGCTACTCCTCGTGCCGACACTACGTTTCTCCTCGAGTTGAGTTCACTCCTCGAGTCGAGTACCGAGCCCACGAGTCGACAAGCTACTCCTCGTGCCGACTCTACGTTTCTCCTCGAGTTGAGTTCACTCCTTGAGTCGAGTACCGAGCCCACGAGTCGCCAATCTACTCCTCGTGCCGACTCTACATTTCTCCTTGAGTTGAGTTCACTCCTCGAGTCGAGTACCGAGTCCACGAGTCGACAAGCTACTCCTCGTGCCGACTCTACGTTTCTCCTCGAGTTGAGTTCACTCCTCGAGTCGAGTACCAAGTCCACGAGTCGACAAGGTACTCCCCGTGCCGACTCTACGTTTCTCCTCGAGTTGAGTTCACTCCTCGAGTCGAGTACCGAGTCCACGAGTCGACAAGCTACTCCTCGTGCCGACTCTACGTTTCTCCTCGAGTTGAGTTCACTCCTCGAGTCGAGTACCGAGCCCACGAGTCGACAAGCTACTCCTCGTGCCGACTCTACGTTTCTCCTCGAGTTGAGTTCACTCCTCGAGTCGAGTACCGAGCCCACGAGTCGCCAATCTACTCCTCGTGCCGACTCTACATTTCTCCTTGAGTTGAGTTCACTCCTCGAGTCGAGTACCGAGTCCACGAGTCGACAAGCTACTCCTCGTGCCGACTCTACGTTTCTCCTCGAGTTGAGTTCACCCCTCGAGTCGAGTACCGAGTCCACGAGTCGACAAGCTACTCCTCGTGCCGACTCTACGTTTCTCCTCGAGTTGAGTTCACTCCTCGAGACGAGTACCGAGCCCACGAGTCGACAAGCTACTCCTCGTGCCGACTCTACGTTTCTCCTCGAGTTGAGTTCACTCCTCGAGTCGAGTACCGAGTCCATGGGTCGATAAGCTACTCCTCGTGCCGACTCTACGTTTCTCCTCGAGTTGAGTTCACTCCTCGAGTCTAGTACCGAGTCCACGAGTCGACAAGCTACTCCTCGTGCCGACTCTACGTTTCTCCTCGAGTTGAGTTCACTCCTCGAGTCGAGTACCGAGCACACGAGTCGACAAGCTACTCCTCGTGCCGACTCTACGTTTCTCCTCGAGTTGAGTTCACTCCTCGAGTCGAGTACCGAGCCCACGAGTCGACAAGCTACTCCTCGTGCCGACTCTACGTTTCTCCTCGAGTTGAGTTCACTCCTCGAGTCGAGTACCGAGTCCACAAGTCGACAAGCTACTCCTCGTGCCGACTCTACGTTTCTCCTCGAGTTGAGTTCACTCCTCGAGTCGAGTACCGAGCCCACGAGTCGACAAGCTACTCCTCGTGCCGACTCTATGTTTCTCCTCGAGTTGAGTTCACTCCTCGAGTCGAGTAACGAGTCCATGGGTCGATAAGCTACTCCTCGTGCCGACTCTACGTTTCTCCTCGAGTTGAGTTCACTCCTCGAGTCTAGTACCGAGTCCACGAGTCGACAAGCTACTCCTTGTGCCGACTCTACGTTTCTCCTCGAGTTGAGTTCACTCCTCGAGTCGAGTACCGAGCACACGAGTCGACAAGCTACTCCTCGTGCCGACTCTACGTTTCTCCTCGAGTTGAGTTCACTCCTCGAGTCGAGTACCGAGCCCACGAGTCGCCAATCTACTCCTCGTGCCGACTCTACATTTCTCCTTGAGTTGACTTCACTCCTCGAGTCGAGTACCGAGTCCATGGGTCGATAAGCTACTCCTCGTGCCGACTCTACGTTTCTCCTCGAGTTGAGTTCACCCCTCGAGTCGAGTACCGAGTCCACGAGTCGACAAGCTACTCCTCGTGCCGACTCTACGTTTCTCCTCGAGTTGAGTTCACTCCTCGAGTCGAGTACCAAGTCCACGAGTCGACAAGGTACTCCCCGTGCCGACTCTACGTTTCTCCTCGAGTTGAGTTCACTCCTCGAGTCGAGTACCGAGTCCACGAGTCGACAAGCTACTCCTCGTGCCGACTCTACGTTTCTCCTCGAGTTGAGTTCACTCCTCGAGTCGAGTACCGAGCCCACGAGTCGACAAGCTACTCCTCGTGCCGACTCTACGTTTCTCCTCGAGTTGAGTTCACTCCTCGAGTCGAGTACCGAGCCCACGAGTCGCCAATCTACTCCTCGTGCCGACTCTACATTTCTCCTTGAGTTGAGTTCACTCCTCGAGTCGAGTACCGAGTCCACGAGTCGACAAGCTACTCCTCGTGCCGACTCTACGTTTCTCCTCGAGTTGAGTTCACTCCTCGAGTCGAGTACCGAGCCCACGAGTCGACAAGCTACTCCTCGTGCCGACTCTACGTTTCTCCTCGAGTTGAGTTCACTCCTCGAGTCGAGTACCGAGCCCACGAGTCGCCAATCTACTCCTCGTGCCGACTCTACATTTCTCCTCGAGTTGAGTTCACTCCTCGAGTCGAGTACCGAGTCCATGGGTCGATAAGCTACTCCTCGTGCCGACTCTACGTTTCTCCTCGAGTTGAGTTCACCCCTCGAGTCGAGTACCAAGTCCACGAGTCGACAAGCTACTCCTCGTGCCGACTCTACGTTTCTCCTCGAGTTGAGTTCACTCCTCGAGTCGAGTACCGAGTCCACGAGTCGACAAGCTACTCCTCGTGCCGACTCTACGTTTCTCCTCGAGTTAAGTTCACTCCTCGAGTCGAGTACCGAGCCCACGAGTCGACAAGCTACTCCTCGTGCCGACTCTACGTTTCTCCTCGAGTTGAGTTCACTCCTCGAGTCGAGTACCGAGCCCACGAGTCGCCAATCTACTCCTCGTGCTGACTCTACATTTCTCCTTGAGTTGAGTTCACTCCTCGAGTCGAGTACCGACCCCACGAGTCGACAAGCTACTCCTCGTGCCGACTCTACGTTTCTCCTCGAGTTGAGTTCACTCCTCGAGTCGAGTACCGAGCCCACGAGTCGACAAGCTACTCCTCGTGCCGACTCTACGTTTCTCCTCGAGTTGAGTTCACTCCTCGAGTCGAGTACCGAGCCCACGAGTCGCCAATCTACTCCTCGTGCCGACTCTACATTTCTCCTTGAGTTGATTTCACTCCTCGAGTCGAGTACCGAGTCCATGGGTCGATAAGCTACTCCTCGTGCCGACTCTACGTTTCTCCTCGAGTTGAGTTCACCCCTCGAGTCGAGTACCGAGTCCACGAGTCGACAAGCTACTCCTCGTGCCGACTCTACGTTTCTCCTCGAGTTGAGTTCACTCCTCGAGTCGAGTACCGAGCCCACGAGTCGACAAGCTACTCCTCGTGCCGACTCTACGTTTCTCCTCGAGTTGAGTTCACTCCTCGAGTCGAGTACCGAGCCCACGAGTCGCCAATCTACTCCTCGTGACGACTCTACATTTCTCCTTGAGTTGATTTCACTCCTCGAGTCGAGTACCGAGTCCATGGGTCGATAAGCTACTCCTCGCGCCGACTCTACGTTTCTCCTCGAGTTGAGTTCACCCCTCGAGTCGAGTACCGAGTCCACGAGTCGACAAGCTACTCCTCGTGCCGACTCTACGTTTCTCCTCGAGTTGAGTTCACTCCTCGAGTCGAGTACCAAGCCCACGAGTCGACAAGCTACTCCTCGTGCCGACTCTACGTTTCTCCTCGAGTTGAGTTCACTCCTCGAGTCGAGTACCGAGTCCATGGGTCGATAAGCTACTCCTCGTGCCGACTCTACGTTTCTCCTCGAGTTGAGTTCACGCCTCAAGTCGAGTACCGAGTCCACGAGTCGACAAGCTACTCCTCGTGCCGACTCTACGTTTCTCCTCGAGTTGAGTTCACTCCTCGAGTCGAGTACCGAGTCCACGAGTCGACAAGCTACTCCTCGTGCCGACACTACGTTTCTCCTCGAGTTGAGTTCACTCCTCGAGTCGAGTACCGAGCCCACGAGTCGACAAGCTACTCCTCGTGCCGACTCTACGTTTCTCCTCGAGTTGAGTTCACTCCTTGAGTCGAGTACCGAGCCCACGAGTCGCCAATCTACTCCTCGTGCCGACTCTACATTTCTCCTTGAGTTGAGTTCACTCCTCGAGTCGAGTACCGAGTCCACGAGTCGACAAGCTACTCCTCGTGCCGACTCTACGTTTCTCCTCGAGTTGAGTTCACTCCTCGAGTCGAGTACCGAGCCCACGAGTCGCCAATCTACTCCTCGTGCCGACTCTACATTTCTCCTTGAGTTGAGTTCACTCCTCGAGTCGAGTACCGAGTCCATGAGTCGATAAGCTACTCCTCGTGCCGACTCTACGTTTCTCCTCGAGTTGAGTTCACTCCTCGAGTCGAGTACCGAGCCCACGAGTCGACAAGCTACTCCTCGTGCCGACTCTACGTTTCTCCTCGAGTTGAGTTCACTCCTCGGGTCGAGTACCGAGCCCACGAGTCGCCAATCTACTCCTCGTGCCGACTCTACATTTCTCCTCGAGTTGAGTTCACTCCTCGAGTCGAGTACCGAGTCCATGGGTCGATAAGCTACTCCTCGTGCCAACTCTACGTTTCTCCTCGAGTTGAGTTCACCCCTCGAGTCGAGTACCGAGTCCACGAGTCGACAAGCTACTCCTCGTGCCGACTCTACGTTTCTCCTCGAGTTGAGTTCACTCCTCGAGACGAGTACCGAGCCCACGAGTCGACAAGCTACTCCTCGTGCCGACTCTACGTTTCTCCTCGAGTTGAGTTCACTCCTCGAGTCGAATACCGAGTCCATGGGTCGATAAGCTACTCCTCGTGCCGACTCTACGTTTCTCCTCGAGTTGAGTTCACTCCTCGAGTCTAGTACCGAGTCCACGAGTCGACAAGCTACTCCTCGTGCCGACTCTACGTTTCTCCTCGAGTTGAATTCACTCCTCGAGTCGAGTACCGAGCACACGAGTCGACAAGCTACTCCTCGTGCCGACTCTACGTTTCTCCTCGAGTTGAGTTCACTCCTCGAGTCGAGTACCGAGCCCACGAGTCGCCAATCTACTCCTCGTGCCGACTCTACATTTCTCCTTGAGTTGATTTCACTCCTCGAGTCGAGTACCGAGTCCATGGGTCGATAAGCAACTCCTCGTGCCGACTCTACGTTTCTCCTCGAGTTGAGTTCACCCCTCGAGTCGAGTACCGAGTCCACGAGTCGACAAGCTACTCCTCGTGCCGACTCTACGTTTCTTGTCGAGTTGAGTTCACTCCTCGAGTCGAGTACCGAGCCCACGAGTCGACAAGCTACTCCTCGTGCCGACTCTACGTTTCTCCTCGAGTTGAGTTCACTCCTCGAGTCGAGTACCGAGTCCATGGGTCGATAAGCTACTCCTCGTGCCGACTCTACGTTTCTCCTCGAGTTGAGTTCACTCCTCGAGTCGAGTACCGAGCCCACGAGTCGACAAGCTACTCCTCGTGCCGACTCTATGTTTCTCCTCGAGTTGAGTTCACTCCTCGAGTCGAGTACCGAGTCCATGGGTCGATAAGCTACTCCTCGTGCCGACTCTACGTTTCTCCTCGAGTTGAGTTCACTCCTCGAGTCTAGTACCGAGTCCACGAGTCGACAAGCTACTCCTTGTGCCGACTCTACGTTTCTCCTCGAGTTGAGTTCACTCCTCGAGTCGAGTACCGAGCACACGAGTCGACAAGCTACTCCTCGTGCCGACTCTACGTTTCTCCTCGAGTTGAGTTCACTCCTCGAGTCGAGTACCGAGCCCACGAGTCGCCAATCTACTCCTCGTGCCGACTCTACATTTCTCCTTGAGTTGACTTCACTCCTCGAGTCGAGTACCGAGTCCATGGGTCGATAAGCTACTCCTCGTGCCGACTCTACGTTTCTCCTCGAGTTGAGTTCACCCCTCGAGTCGAGTACCGAGTCCACGAGTCGACAAGCTACTCCTCGTGCCGACTCTACGTTTCTCCTCGAGTTGAGTTCACTCCTCGAGTCGAGTACCAAGTCCACGAGTCGACAAGGTACTCCCCGTGCCGACTCTACGTTTCTCCTCGAGTTGAGTTCACTCCTCGAGTCGAGTACCGAGTCCACGAGTCGACAAGCTACTCCTCGTGCCGACTCTACGTTTCTCCTCGAGTTGAGTTCACTCCTCGAGTCGAGTACCGAGCCCACGAGTCGACAAGCTACTCCTCGTGCCGACTCTACGTTTCTCCTCGAGTTGAGTTCACTCCTCGAGTCGAGTACCGAGCCCACGAGTCGCCAATCTACTCCTCGTGCCGACTCTACATTTCTCCTTGAGTTGAGTTCACTCCTCGAGTCGAGTACCGAGTCCACGAGTCGACAAGCTACTCCTCGTGCCGACTCTACGTTTCTCCTCGAGTTGAGTTCACTCCTCGAGTCGAGTACCGAGCCCACGAGTCGACAAGCTACTCCTCGTGCCGACTCTACGTTTCTCCTCGAGTTGAGTTCACTCCTCGAGTCGAGTACTGAGCCCACGAGTCGCCAATCTACTCCTCGTGCCGACTCTACATTTCTCCTCGAGTTGAGTTCACTCCTCGAGTCGAGTACCGAGTCCATGGGTCGATAAGCTACTCCTCGTGCCGACTCTACGTTTCTCCTCGAGTTGAGTTCACCCCTCGAGTCGAGTACCAAGTCCACGAGTCGACAAGCTACTCCTCGTGCCGACTCTACGTTTCTCCTCGAGTTGAGTTCACTCCTCGAGTCCAGTACCGAGTCCACGAGTCGACAAGCTACTCCTCGTGCCGACTCTACGCTTCTCCTCGAGTTGAGTTCACTCCTCGAGTCGAGTACCGAGCCCACGAGTCGACAAGCTACTCCTCGTGCCGACTCTACGTTTCTCCTCGAGTTGAGTTCACTCCTCGAGTCGAGTACCGAGCCCACGAGTCGCCAATCTACTCCTCGTGTTGACTCTACATTTCTCCTTGAGTTGAGTTCACTCCTCGAGTCGAGTACCGACCCCACGAGTCGACAAGCTACTCCTCGTGCCGACTCTACGTTTCTCCTCGAGTTGAGTTCACTCCTCGAGTCGAGTACCGAGCCCACGAGTCGACAAGCTACTCCTCGTGCCGACTCTACGTTTCTCCTCGAGTTGAGTTCACTCCTCGAGTCGAGTACCGAGCCCACGAGTCGACAAGCTACTCCTCGTGCCGACTCTACGTTTCTCCTCGAGTTGAGTTCACTCCTCGAGTCGAGTACCGAGCCCACGAGTCGCCAATCTACTCCTCGTGCCGACTCTACATTTCTCCTTGAGTTGATTTCACTCCTCGAGTCGAGTACCGAGTCCATGGGTCGATAAGCTACTCCTCGTGCCGACTCTACGTTTCTCCTCGAGTTGAGTTCACCCCTCGAGTCGAGTACCGAGTCCACGAGTCGACAAGCTACTCCTCGTGCCGACTCTACGTTTCTCCTCGAGTTGAGTTCACTCCTCGAGTCGAGTACCGAGCCCACGAGTCGACAAGCTACTCCTCGTGCCGACTCTACGTTTCTCCTCGAGTTGAGTTCACTCCTCGAGTCGAGTACCGAGCCCACGAGTCGCCAATCTACTCCTCGTGCCGACTCTACATTTCTCCTTGAGTTGATTTCACTCCTCGAGTCGAGTACCGAGTCCATGGGTCGATAAGCTACTCCTCGTGCCGACTCTACGTTTCTCCTCGAATTGAGTTCACCCCTCGAGTCGAGTACCGAGTCCACGAGTCGACAAGCTACTCCTCGTGCCGACTCTACGTTTCTCCTCGAGTTGAGTTCACTCCTCGAGTCGAGTACCAAGCCCACGAGTCGACAAGCTACTCCTCGTGCCGACTCTACGTTTCTCCTCGAGTTGAGTTCACTCCTCGAGTCGAGTACCGAGTCCATGGGTCGATAAGCTACTCCTCGTGCCGACTCTACGTTTCTCCTCGAGTTGAGTTCACCCCTCGAGTCGAGTACCAAGTCCACGAGTCGACAAGCTACTCCTCGTGCCGACTCTACGTTTCTCCTCGAGTTGAGTTCACTCCTCGAGTCGAGTACCGAGTCCACGAGTCGACAAGCTACTCCTCGTGCCGACTCTACGCTTCTCCTCGAGTTGAGTTCACTCCTCGAGTCGAGTACCGAGCCCACGAGTCGACAAGCTACTCCTCGTGCCGACTCTACGTTTCTCCTCGAGTTGAGTTCACTCCTCGAGTCGAGTACCGAGCCCACGAGTCGCCAATCTACTCCTCGTGTTGACTCTACATTTCTCCTTGAGTTGAGTTCACTCCTCGAGTCGAGTACCGACCCCACGAGTCGACAAGCTACTCCTCGTGCCGACTCTACGTTTCTCCTCGAGTTGAGTTCACTCCTCGAGTCGAGTACCGAGCCCACGAGTCGACAAGCTACTCCTCGTGCCGACTCTACGTTTCTCCTCGAGTTGAGTTCACTCCTCGAGTCGAGTACCGAGCCCACGAGTCGCCAATCTACTCCTCGTGCCGACTCTACATTTCTCCTTGAGTTGATTTCACTCCTCGAGTCGAGTACCGAGTCCATGGGTCGATAAGCTACTCCTCGTGCCGACTCTACGTTTCTCCTCGAGTTGAGTTCACCCCTCGAGTCGAGTACCGAGTCCACGAGTCGACAAGCTACTCCTCGTGCCGACTCTACGTTTCTCCTCGAGTTGAGTTCACTCCTCGAGTCGAGTACCGAGCCCACGAGTCGACAAGCTACTCCTCGTGCCGACTCTACGTTTCTCCTCGAGTTGAGTTCACTCCTCGAGTCGAGTACCGAGCCCACGAGTCGCCAATCTACTCCTCGTGCCGACTCTACATTTCTCCTTGAGTTGATTTCACTCCTCGAGTCGAGTACCGAGTCCATGGGTCGATAAGCTACTCCTCGTGCCGACTCTACGTTTCTCCTCGAATTGAGTTCACCCCTCGAGTCGAGTACCGAGTCCACGAGTCGACAAGCTACTCCTCGTGCCGACTCTACGTTTCTCCTCGAGTTGAGTTCACTCCTCGAGTCGAGTACCAAGCCCACGAGTCGACAAGCTACTCCTCGTGCCGACTCTACGTTTCTCCTCGAGTTGAGTTCACTCCTCGAGTCGAGTACCGAGTCCATGGGTCGATAAGCTACTCCTCATGCCGACTCTACGTTTCTCCTCGAGTTGAGTTCACGCCTCAAGTCGAGTACCGAGTCCACGAGTCGACAAGCTACTCCTCGTGCCGACTCTACGTTTCTCCTCGAGTTGAGTTCACTCCTCGAGTCGAGTACCGAGTCCACGAGTCGACAAGCTACTCCTCGTGCCGACACTACGTTTCTCCTCGAGTTGAGTTCACTCCTCGAGTCGAGTACCGAGCCCACGAGTCGACAAGCTACTCCTCGTGCCGACTCTACGTTTCTCCTCGAGTTGAGTTCACTCCTTGAGTCGAGTACCGAGCCCACGAGTCGCCAATCTACTCCTCGTGCCGACTCTACATTTCTCCTTGAGTTGAGTTCACTCCTCGAGTCGAGTACCGAGTCCACGAGTCGACAAGCTACTCCTCGTGCCGACTCTACGTTTCTCCTCGAGTTGAGTTCACTCCTCGAGTCGAGTACCGAGCCCACGAGTCGCCAATCTACTCCTCGTGCCGACTCTACATTTCTCCTTGAGTTGAGTTCACTCCTCGAGTCGAGTACCGAGTCCATGAGTCGACAAGCTACTCCTCGTGCCGACTCTACGTTTCTCCTCGAGTTGAGTTCACTCCTCGAGTCGAGTACCGAGCCCACGAGTCGACAAGCTACTCCTCGTGCCGACTCTACGTTTCTCCTCGAGTTGAGTTCACTCCTCGGGTCGAGTACCGAGCCCACGAGTCGCCAATCTACTCCTCGTGCCGACTCTACATTTCTCCTCGAGTTGAGTTCACTCCTCGAGTCGAGTACCGAGTCCATGGGTCGATAAGCTACTCCTCGTGCCAACTCTACGTTTCTCCTCGAGTTGAGTTCACCCCTCGAGTCGAGTACCGAGTCCACGAGTCGACAAGCTACTCCTCGTGCCGACTCTACGTTTCTCCTCGAGTTGAGTTCACTCCTCGAGTCGAGTACCGAGCACACGAGTCGACAAGCTACTCCTCGTGCCGACTCTACGTTTCTCCTCGAGTTGAGTTCACTCCTCGAGTCGAGTACCGAGCCCACGAGTCGCCAATCTACTCCTCGTGCCGACTCTACATTTCTCCTTGAGTTGACTTCACTCCTCGAGTCGAGTACCGAGTCCATGGATCGATAAGCTACTCCTCGTGCCGACTCTACGTTTCTCCTCGAGTTGAGTTCACCCCTCGAGTCGAGTACCGAGTCCACGAGTCGACAAGCTACTCCTCGTGCCGACTCTACGTTTCTCCTCGAGTTGAGTTCACTCCTCGAGTCGAGTACCGAGCCCACGAGTCGACAAGGTACTCCTCGTGCCGACTCTACGTTTCTCCTCGAGTTGAGTTCACTCCTCGGGTCGAGTACCGAGCCCACGAGTCGCCAATCTACTCCTCGTGCCGACTCTACATTTCTCCTCGAGTTGAGTTCACTCCTCGAGTCGAGTACCGAGTCCATGGGTCGATAAGCTACTCCTCGTGCCAACTCTACGTTTCTCCTCGAGTTGAGTTCACCCCTCGAGTCGAGTACCGAGTCCACGAGTCGACAAGCTACTCCTCGTGCCGACTCTACGTTTCTCCTCGAGTTGAGTTCACTCCTCGAGACGAGTACCGAGCCCACGAGTCGACAAGCTACTCCTCGTGCCGACTCTACGTTTCTCCTCGAGTTGAGTTCACTCCTCGAGTCGAATACCGAGTCCATGGGTCGATAAGCTACTCCTCGTGCCGACTCTACGTTTCTCCTCGAGTTGAGTTCACTCCTCGAGTCTAGTACCGAGTCCACGAGTCGACAAGCTACTCCTCGTGCCGACTCTACGTTTCTCCTCGAGTTGAATTCACTCCTCGAGTCGAGTACCGAGCACACGAGTCGACAAGCTACTCCTCGTGCCGACTCTACGTTTCTCCTCGAGTTGAGTTCACTCCTCGAGTCGAGTACCGAGCCCACGAGTCGCCAATCTACTCCTCGTGCCGACTCTACATTTCTCCTTGAGTTGATTTCACTGCTCGAGTCGAGTACCGAGTCCATGGGTCGATAAGCAACTCCTCGTGCCGACTCTACGTTTCTCCTCGAGTTGAGTTCACCCCTCGAGTCGAGTACCGAGTCCACGAGTCGACAAGCTACTCCTCGTGCCGACTCTACGTTTCTCCTCGAGTTGAGTTCACTCCTCGAGTCGAGTACCGAGTCCATGGGTCGATAAGCTACTCCTCGTGCCGACTCTACGTTTCTCCTCGAGTTGAGTTCACTCCTCGAGTCTAGTACCGAGTCCATGGGTCGATAAGCTACTCCTCGTGCCGACTCTACGTTTCTCCTCGAGTTGAGTTCACTCCTCGAGTCGAGTACCGAGCCCACGAGTCGACAAGCTACTCCTCGTGCCGACTCTATGTTTCTCCTCGAGTTGAGTTCACTCCTCGAGTCGAGTACCGAGTCCATGGGTCGATAAGCTACTCCTCGTGCCGACTCTACGTTTCTCCTCGAGTTGAGTTCACTCCTCGAGTCTAGTACCGAGTCCACGAGTCGACAAGCTACTCCTTGTGCCGACTCTACGTTTCTCCTCGAGTTGAGTTCACTCCTCGAGTCGAGTACCGAGCACACGAGTCGACAAGCTACTCCTCGTGCCGACTCTACGTTTCTCCTCGAGTTGAGTTCACTCCTCGAGTCGAGTATCGAGCCCACGAGTCGCCAATCTACTCCTCGTGCCGACTCTACATTTCTCCTTGAGTTGACTTCACTCCTCGAGTCGAGTACCGAGTCCATGGGTCGATAAGCTACTCCTCGTGCCGACTCTACGTTTCTCCTCGAGTTGAGTTCACCCCTCGAGTCGAGTACCGAGTCCACGAGTCGACAAGCTACTCCTCGTGCCGACTCTACGTTTCTCCTCGAGTTGAGTTCACTCCTCGAGTCGAGTAACAAGTCCACGAGTCGACAAGGTACTCCCCGTGCCGACTCTACGTTTCTCCTCGAGTTGAGTTCACTCCTCGAGTCGAGTACCGAGTCCACGAGTCGACAAGCTACTCCTCGTGCCGACTCTACGTTTCTCCTCGAGTTGAGTTCACTCCTCGAGTCGAGTACCGAGCCCACGAGTCGACAAGCTACTCCTCGTGCCGACTCTACGTTTCTCCTCGAGTTGAGTTCACTCCTCGAGTCGAGTACCGAGCCCACGAGTCGCCAATCTACTCCTCGTGCCGACTCTACATTTCTCCTTGAGTTGAGTTCACTCCTCGAGTCGAGTACCGAGTCCACGAGTCGACAAGCTACTCCTCGTGCCGACTCTACGTTTCTCCTCGAGTTGAGTTCACTCCTCGAGTCGAGTACCGAGCCCACGAGTCGACAAGCTACTCCTCGTGCCGACGCTACGTTTCTCCTCGAGTTGAGTTCACTCCTCGAGTCGAGTACCGAGCCCACGAGTCGCCAATCTACTCCTCGTGCCGACTCTACATTTCTCCTCGAGTTGAGTTCACTCCTCGAGTCGAGTACCGAGTCCATGGGTCGATAAGCTACTCCTCGTGCCGACTCTACGTTTCTCCTCGAGTTGAGTTCACCCCTCGAGTCGAGTACCAAGTCCACGAGTCGACAAGCTACTCCTCGTGCCGACTCTACGTTTCTCCTCGAGTTGAGTTCACTCCTCGAGTCGAGTACCGAGTCCACGAGTCGACAAGCTACTCCTCGTGCCGACTCTACGCTTCTCCTCGAGTTGAGTTCACTCCTCGAGTCGAGTACCGAGCCCACGAGTCGACAAGCTACTCCTCGTGCCGACTCTACGTTTCTCCTCGAGTTGAGTTCACTCCTCGAGTCGAGTACCGAGCCCACGAGTCGCCAATCTACTCCTCGTGCTGACTCTACATTTCTCCTTGAGTTGAGTTCACTCCTCGAGTCGAGTACCGACCCCACGAGTCGACAAGCTACTCCTCGTGCCGACTCTACGTTTCTCCTCGAGTTGAGTTCACTCCTCGAGTCGAGTACCGAGCCCACGAGTCGACAAGCTACTCCTCGTGCCGACTCTACGTTTCTCCTCGAGTTGAGTTCACTCCTCGAGTCGAGTACCGAGCCCACGAGTCGCCAATCTACTCCTCGTGCCGACTCTACATTTCTCCTTGAGTTGATTTCACTCCTCGAGTCGAGTACCGAGTCCATGGGTCGATAAGCTACTCCTCGTGCCGACTCTACGTTTCTCCTCGAGTTGAGTTCACCCCTCGAGTCGAGTACCGAGTCCACGAGTCGACAAGCTACTCCTCGTGCCGACTCTACGTTTCTCCTCGAGTTGAGTTCACTCCTCGAGTCGAGTACCGAGCCCACGAGTCGACAAGCTACTCCTCGTGACGACTCTACGTTTCTCCTCGAGTTGAGTTCACTCCTCGAGTCGAGTACCGAGCCCACGAGTCGCCAATCTACTCCTCGTGCCGACTCTACATTTCTCCTTGAGTTGATTTCACTCCTCGAGTCGAGTACCGAGTCCATGGGTCGATAAGCTACTCCTCGTGCCGACTCTACGTTTCTCCTCGAGTTGAGTTCACCCCTCGAGTCGAGTACCGAGTCCACGAGTCGACAAGCTACTCCTCGTGCCGACTCTACGTTTCTCCTCGAGTTGAGTTCACTCCTCGAGTCGAGTACCAAGCCCACGAGTCGACAAGCTACTCCTCGTGCCGACTCTACGTTTCTCCTCGAGTTGAGTTCACTCCTCGAGTCGAGTACCGAGTCCATGGGTCGATAAGCTACTCCTCATGCCGACTCTACGTTTCTCCTCGAGTTGAGTTCACGCCTCAAGTCGAGTACCGAGTCCACGAGTCGACAAGCTACTCCTCGTGCCGACTCTACGTTTCTCCTCGAGTTGAGTTCACTCCTCGAGTCGAGTACCGAGTCCACGAGTCGACAAGCTACTCCTCGTGCCGACACTACGTTTCTCCTCGAGTTGAGTTCACTCCTCGAGTCGAGTACCGAGCCCACGAGTCGACAAGCTACTCCTCGTGCCGACTCTACGTTTCTCCTCGAGTTGAGTTCACTCCTTGAGTCGAGTACCGAGCCCACGAGTCGCCAATCTACTCCTCGTGCCGACTCTACATTTCTCCTTGAGTTGAGTTCACTCCTCGAGTCGAGTACCGAGTCCACGAGTCGACAAGCTACTCCTCGTGCCGACTCTACGTTTCTCCTCGAGTTGAGTTCACTCCTCGAGTCGAGTACCGAGCCCACGAGTCGCCAATCTACTCCTCGTGCCGACTCTACATTTCTCCTTGAGTTGAGTTCACTCCTCGAGTCGAGTACCGAGTCCATGAGTCGACAAGCTACTCCTCGTGCCGACTCTACGTTTCTCCTCGAGTTGAGTTCACTCCTCGAGTCGAGTACCGAGCCCACGAGTCGACAAGCTACTCCTCGTGCCGACTCTACGTTTCTCCTCGAGTTGAGTTCACTCCTCGGGTCGAGTACCGAGCCCACGAGTCGCCAATCTACTCCTCGTGCCGACTCTACATTTCTCCTCGAGTTGAGTTCACTCCTCGAGTCGAGTACCGAGTCCATGGGTCGATAAGCTACTCCTCGTGCCAACTCTACGTTTCTCCTCGAGTTGAGTTCACCCCTCTAGTCGAGTACCGAGTCCACGAGTCGACAAGCTACTCCTCGTGCCGACTCTACGTTTCTCCTCGAGTTGAGTTCACTCCTCGAGTCGAGTACCGAGCACACGAGTCGACAAGCTACTCCTCGTGCCGACTCTACGTTTCTCCTCGAGTTGAGTTCACTCCTCGAGTCGAGTACCGAGTCCACGAGTCGACAAGCTACTCCTCGTGCCGACTCTACGTTTCTCCTCGAGTTGAGTTCACTCCTCGAGTCGAGTACCAAGCCCACGAGTCGACAAGCTACTCCTCGTGCCGACTCTACGTTTCTCCTCGAGTTGAGTTCACTCCTCGAGTCGAGTACCGAGTCCATGGGTCGATAAGCTACTCCTCATGCCGACTCTACGTTTCTCCTCGAGTTGAGTTCACGCCTCAAGTCGAGTACCGAGTCCACGAGTCGACAAGCTACTCCTCGTGCCGACTCTACGTTTCTCCTCGAGTTGAGTTCACTCCTCGAGTCGAGTACCGAGTCCACGAGTCGACAAGCTACTCCTCGTGCCGACACTACGTTTCTCCTCGAGTTGAGTTCACTCCTCGAGTCGAGTACCGAGCCCACGAGTCGACAAGCTACTCCTCGTGCCGACTCTACGTTTCTCCTCGAGTTGAGTTCACTCCTCGAGTCGAGTACCGAGCACACGAGTCGACAAGCTACTCCTCGTGCCGACTCTACGTTTCTCCTCGAGTTGAGTTCACTCCTCGAGTCGAGTACCGAGCCCACGAGTCGCCAATCTACTCCTCGTGCCGACTCTACATTTCTCCTTGAGTTGACTTCACTCCTCGAGTCGAGTACCGAGTCCATGGGTCGATAAGCTACTCCTCGTGCCGACTCTATGTTTCTCCTCGAGTTGAGTTCACTCCTCGAGTCGAGTACCGAGTCCATGGGTCGATAAGCTACTCCTCGTGCCGACTCTACGTTTCTCCTCGAGTTGAGTTCACTCCTCGAGTCTAGTACCGAGTCCACGAGTCGACAAGCTACTCCTTGTGCCGACTCTACGTTTCTCCTCGAGTTGAGTTCACTCCTCGAGTCGAGTACCGAGCACACGAGTCGACAAGCTACTCCTCGTGCCGACTCTACGTTTCTCCTCGAGTTGAGTTCACTCCTCGAGTCGAGTACCGAGTCCATGGGTCGATAAGCTACTCCTCGTGCCGACTCTATGTTTCTCCTCGAGTTGAGTTCACTCCTCGAGTCGAGTACCGAGTCCATGGGTCGACAAGCTACTCCTCGTGCCGACTCTATGTTTCTCCTCGAGTTGAGTTCACTCCTCGAGTCGAGTACCGAGTCCATGGGTCGATAAGCTACTCCTCGTGCCGACTCTACGTTTCTCCTCGAGTTGAGTTCACTCCTCGAGTCTAGTACCGAGTCCACGAGTCGACAAGCTACTCCTTGTGCCGACTCTACGTTTCTCCTCGAGTTGAGTTCACTCCTCGAGTCGAGTACCGAGCACACGAGTCGACAAGCTACTCCTCGTGCCGACTCTACGTTTCTCCTCGAGTTGAGTTCACTCCTCGAGTCGAGTACCGAGCCCACGAGTCGCCAATCTACTCCTCGTGCCGACTCTACATTTCTCCTTGAGTTGACTTCACTCCTCGAGTCGAGTACCGAGTCCATGGGTCGATAAGCTACTCCTCGTGCCGACTCTACGTTTCTCCTCGAGTTGAGTTCACCCCTCGAGTCGAGTACCGAGTCCACGAGTCGACAAGCTACTCCTCGTGCCGACTCTACGTTTCTCCTCGAGTTGAGTTCACTCCTCGAGTCGAGTACCAAGTCCACGAGTCGACAAGGTACTCCCCGTGCCGACTCTACGTTTCTCCTCGAGTTGAGTTCACTCCTCGAGTCGAGTACCGAGTCCACGAGTCGACAAGCTACTCCTCGTGCCGACTCTACGTTTCTCCTCGAGTTGAGTTCACTCCTCGAGTCGAGTACCGAGCCCACGAGTCGACAAGCTACTCCTCGTGCCGACTCTACGTTTCTCCTCGAGTTGAGTTCACTCCTCGAGTCGAGTACCGAGCACACGAGTCGACAAGCTACTCCTCGTGCCGACTCTACGTTTCTCCTCGAGTTGAGTTCACTCCTCGAGTCGAGTACCGAGCCCACGAGTCGCCAATCTACTCCTCGTGCCGACTCTACATTTCTCCTTGAGTTGATTTCACTGCTCGAGTCGAGTACCGAGTCCATGGGTCGATAAGCAACTCCTCGTGCCGACTCTACGTTTCTCCTCGAGTTGAGTTCACCCCTCGAGTCGAGTACCGAGTCCACGAGTCGACAAGCTACTCCACGTGCCGACTCTACGTTTCTCCTCGAGTTGAGTTCACTCCTCGAGTCGAGTACCGAGTCCATGGGTCGATAAGCTACTCCTCGTGCCGACTCTACGTTTCTCCTCGAGTTGAGTTCACTCCTCGAGTCTAGTACCGAGTCCATGGGTCGATAAGCTACTCCTCGTGCCGACTCTACGTTTCTCCTCGAGTTGAGTTCACTCCTCGAGTCGAGTACCGAGCCCACGAGTCGACAAGCTACTCCTCGTGCCGACTCTATGTTTCTCCTCGAGTTGAGTTCACTCCTCGAGTCGAGTACCGAGTCCATGGGTCGATAAGCTACTCCTCGTGCCGACTCTACGTTTCTCCTCGAGTTGAGTTCACTCCTCGAGTCTAGTACCGAGTCCACGAGTCGACAAGCTACTCCTTGTGCCGACTCTACGTTTCTCCTCGAGTTGAGTTCACTCCTCGAGTCGAGTACCGAGCACACGAGTCGACAAGCTACTCCTCGTGCCGACTCTACGTTTCTCCTCGAGTTGAGTTCACTCCTCGAGTCGAGTACCGAGCCCACGAGTCGCCAATCTACTCCTCGTGCCGACTCTACATTTCTCCTTGAGTTGACTTCACTCCTCGAGTCGAGTACCGAGTCCATGGGTCGATAAGCTACTCCTCGTGCCGACTCTACGTTTCTCCTCGAGTTGAGTTCACCCCTCGAGTCGAGTACCGAGTCCACGAGTCGACAAGCTACTCCTCGTGCCGACTCTACGTTTCTCCTCGAGTTGAGTTCACTCCTCGAGTCGAGTACCAAGTCCACGAGTCGACAAGGTACTCCCCGTGCCGACTCTACGTTTCTCCTCGAGTTGAGTTCACTCCTCGAGTCGAGTACCGAGTCCACGAGTCGACAAGCTACTCCTCGTGCCGACTCTACGTTTCTCCTCGAGTTGAGTTCACTCCTCGAGTCGAGTACCGAGCCCACGAGTCGACAAGCTACTCCTCGTGCCGACTCTACGTTTCTCCTCGAGTTGAGTTCACTCCTCGAGTCGAGTACCGAGCCCACGAGTCGCCAATCTACTCCTCGTGCCGACTCTACATTTCTCCTTGAGTTGAGTTCACTCCTCGAGTCGAGTACCGAGTCCACGAGTCGACAAGCTACTCCTCGTGCCGACTCTACGTTTCTCCTCGAGTTGAGTTCACTCCTCGAGTCGAGTACCGAGCCCACGAGTCGACAAGCTACTCCTCGTGCCGACGCTACGTTTCTCCTCGAGTTGAGTTCACTCCTCGAGTCGAGTACCGAGCCCACGAGTCGCCAATCTACTCCTCGTGCCGACTCTACATTTCTCCTCGAGTTGAGTTCACTCCTCGAGTCGAGTACCGAGTCCATGGGTCGATAAGCTACTCCTCGTGCCGACTCTACGTTTCTCCTCGAGTTGAGTTCACCCCTCGAGTCGAGTACCAAGTCCACGAGTCGACAAGCTACTCCTCGTGCCGACTCTACGTTTCTCCTCGAGTTGAGTTCACTCCTCGAGTCGAGTACCGAGTCCACGAGTCGACAAGCTACTCCTCGTGCCGACTCTACGCTTCTCCTCGAGTTGAGTTCACTCCTCGAGTCGAGTACCGAGCCCACGAGTCGACAAGCTACTCCTCGTGCCGACTCTACGTTTCTCCTCGAGTTGAGTTCACTCCTCGAGTCGAGTACCGAGCCCACGAGTCGCCAATCTACTCCTCGTGCTGACTCTACATTTCTCCTTGAGTTGAGTTCACTCCTCGAGTCGAGTACCGACCCCACGAGTCGACAAGCTACTCCTCGTGCCGACTCTACGTTTCTCCTCGAGTTGAGTTCACTCCTCGAGTCGAGTACCGAGCCCACGAGTCGACAAGCTACTCCTCGTGCCGACTCTACGTTTCTCCTCGAGTTGAGTTCACTCCTCGAGTCGAGTACCGAGCCCACGAGTCGCCAATCTACTCCTCGTGCCGACTCTACATTTCTCCTTGAGTTGATTTCACTCCTCGAGTCGAGTACCGAGTCCATGGGTCGATAAGCTACTCCTCGTGCCGACTCTACGTTTCTCCTCGAGTTGAGTTCACCCCTCGAGTCGAGTACCGAGTCCACGAGTCGACAAGCTACTCCTCGTGCCGACTCTACGTTTCTCCTCGAGTTGAGTTCACTCCTCGAGTCGAGTACCGAGCCCACGAGTCGACAAGCTACTCCTCGTGACGACTCTACGTTTCTCCTCGAGTTGAGTTCACTCCTCGAGTCGAGTACCGAGCCCACGAGTCGCCAATCTACTCCTCGTGCCGACTCTACATTTCTCCTTGAGTTGATTTCACTCCTCGAGTCGAGTACCGAGTCCATGGGTCGATAAGCTACTCCTCGTGCCGACTCTACGTTTCTCCTCGAGTTGAGTTCACCCCTCGAGTCGAGTACCGAGTCCACGAGTCGACAAGCTACTCCTCGTGCCGACTCTACGTTTCTCCTCGAGTTGAGTTCACTCCTCGAGTCGAGTACCAAGCCCACGAGTCGACAAGCTACTCCTCGTGCCGACTCTACGTTTCTCCTCGAGTTGAGTTCACTCCTCGAGTCGAGTACCGAGTCCATGGGTCGATAAGCTACTCCTCATGCCGACTCTACGTTTCTCCTCGAGTTGAGTTCACGCCTCAAGTCGAGTACCGAGTCCACGAGTCGACAAGCTACTCCTCGTGCCGACTCTACGTTTCTCCTCGAGTTGAGTTCACTCCTCGAGTCGAGTACCGAGTCCACGAGTCGACAAGCTACTCCTTGTGCCGACACTACGTTTCTCCTCGAGTTGAGTTCACTCCTCGAGTCGAGTACCGAGCCCACGAGTCGACAAGCTACTCCTCGTGCCGACTCTACGTTTCTCCTCGAGTTGAGTTCACTCCTTGAGTCGAGTACCGAGCCCACGAGTCGCCAATCTACTCCTCGTGCCGACTCTACATTTCTCCTTGAGTTGAGTTCACTCCTCGAGTCGAGTACCGAGTCCACGAGTCGACAAGCTACTCCTCGTGCCGACTCTACGTTTCTCCTCGAGTTGAGTTCACTCCTCGAGTCGAGTACCGAGCCCACGAGTCGCCAATCTACTCCTCGTGCCGACTCTACATTTCTCCTTGAGTTGAGTTCACTCCTCGAGTCGAGTACCGAGTCCATGAGTCGACAAGCTACTCCTCGTGCCGACTCTACGTTTCTCCTCGAGTTGAGTTCACTCCTCGAGTCGAGTACCGAGCCCACGAGTCGACAAGCTACTCCTCGTGCCGACTCTACGTTTCTCCTCGAGTTGAGTTCACTCCTCGGGTCGAGTACCGAGCCCACGAGTCGCCAATCTACTCCTCGTGCCGACTCTACATTTCTCCTCGAGTTGAGTTCACTCCTCGAGTCGAGTACCGAGTCCATGGGTCGATAAGCTACTCCTCGTGCCAACTCTACGTTTCTCCTCGAGTTGAGTTCACCCCTCGAGTCGAGTACCGAGTCCACGAGTCGACAAGCTACTCCTCGTGCCGACTCTACGTTTCTCCTCGAGTTGAGTTCACTCCTCGAGTCGAGTACCGAGCACACGAGTCGACAAGCTACTCCTCGTGCCGACTCTACGTTTCTCCTCGAGTTGAGTTCACTCCTCGAGTCGAGTACCGAGTCCACGAGTCGACAAGCTACTCCTCGTGCCGACTCTACGTTTCTCCTCGAGTTGAGTTCACTCCTCGAGTCGAGTACCAAGCCCACGAGTCGACAAGCTACTCCTCGTGCCGACTCTACGTTTCTCCTCGAGTTGAGTTCACTCCTCGAGTCGAGTACCGAGTCCATGGGTCGATAAGCTACTCCTCATGCCGACTCTACGTTTCTCCTCGAGTTGAGTTCACGCCTCAAGTCGAGTACCGAGTCCACGAGTCGACAAGCTACTCCTCGTGCCGACTCTACGTTTCTCCTCGAGTTGAGTTCACTCCTCGAGTCGAGTACCGAGTCCACGAGTCGACAAGCTACTCCTCGTGCCGACACTACGTTTCTCCTCGAGTTGAGTTCACTCCTCGAGTCGAGTACCGAGCCCACGAGTCGACAAGCTACTCCTCGTGCCGACTCTACGTTTCTCCTCGAGTTGAGTTCACTCCTTGAGTCGAGTACCGAGCCCACGAGTCGCCAATCTACTCCTCGTGCCGACTCTACATTTCTCCTTGAGTTGAGTTCACTCCTCGAGTCGAGTACCGAGTCCACGAGTCGACAAGCTACTCCTCGTGCCGACTCTACGTTTCTCCTCGAGTTGAGTTCACTCCTCGAGTCGAGTACCGAGCCCACGAGTCGCCAATCTACTCCTCGTGCCGACTCTACATTTCTCCTTGAGTTGAGTTCACTCCTCGAGTCGAGTACCGAGTCCATGAGTCGACAAGCTACTCCTCGTGCCGACTCTACGTTTCTCCTCGAGTTGAGTTCACTCCTCGAGTCGAGTACCGAGCCCACGAGTCGACAAGCTACTCCTCGTGCCGACTCTACGTTTCTCCTCGAGTTGAGTTCACTCCTCGGGTCGAGTACCGAGCCCACGAGTCGCCAATCTACTCCTCGTGCCGACTCTACATTTCTCCTCGAGTTGAGTTCACTCCTCGAGTCGAGTACCGAGTCCATGGGTCGATAAGCTACTCCACGTGCCAACTCTACGTTTCTCCTCGAGTTGAGTTCACCCCTCGAGTCGAGTACCGAGTCCACGAGTCGACAAGCTACTCCTCGTGCCGACTCTACGTTTCTCCTCGAGTTGAGTTCACTCCTCGAGTCGAGTACCGAGCACACGAGTCGACAAGCTACTCCTCGTGCCGACTCTACGTTTCTCCTCGAGTTTAGTTCACTCCTCGAGTCGAGTACCGAGCCCACGAGTCGCCAATCTACTCCTCGTGCCGACTCTACATTTCTCCTTGAGTTGACTTCACTCCTCGAGTCGACAAGGTACTCCTCGTGCCGACTCTACGTTTCTCCTCGAGTTGAGTTCACTCCTCGAGTCGAGTACCGAGCTCACGAGTCGACAAGCTACTCCTCGTGCCGACTCTACGTTTCTCCTCGAGTTGAGTTCACTCCTCGAGTCGAGTACCGAGCCCACGAGTCGCCAATCTACTCCTCGTGCCGACTCTACATTTCTCCTTGAGTTGAGTTCACTCCTCGAGTCGAGTACCGAGTCCACGAGTCGACAAGCTACTCCTCGTGCCGACTCTACGTTTCTCCTCGAGTTGAGTTCACTCCTCGAGTCGAGTACCGAGCCCACGAGTCGACAAGCTACTCCTCGTGCCGACGCTACGTTTCTCCTCGAGTTGAGTTCACTCCTCGAGTCGAGTACCGAGCCCACGAGTCGCCAATCTACTCCTCGTGCCGACTCTACATTTCTCCTCGAGTTGAGTTCACTCCTCGAGTCGAGTACCGAGTCCATGGGTCGATAAGCTACTCCTCGTGCCGACTCTACGTTTCTCCTCGAGTTGAGTTCACCCCTCGAGTCGAGTACCAAGTCCACGAGTCGACAAGCTACTCCTCGTGCCGACTCTACGTTTCTCCTCGAGTTGAGTTCACTCCTCGAGTCGAGTACCGAGTCCACGAGTCGACAAGCTACTCCTCGTGCCGACTCTACGCTTCTCCTCGAGTTGAGTTCACTCCTCGAGTCGAGTACCGAGCCCACGAGTCGACAAGCTACTCCTCGTGCCGACTCTACGTGTCTCCTCGAGTTGAGTTCACTCCTCGAGTCGAGTACCGAGCCCACGAGTCGCCAATCTACTCCTCGTGCTGACTCTACATTTCTCCTTGAGTTGAGTTCACTCCTCGAGTCGAGTACCGACCCCATGAGTCGACAAGCTACTCCTCGTGCCGACTCTACGTTTCTCCTCGAGTTGAGTTCACTCCTCGAGTCGAGTACCGAGCCCACGAGTCGACAAGCTACTCCTCGTGCCGACTCTACGTTTCTCCTCGAGTTGAGTTCACTCCTCGAGTCGAGTACCGAGCCCACGAGTCGCCAATCTACTCCTCGTGCCGACTCTACATTTCTCCTTGAGTTGATTTCACTCCTCGAGTCGAGTACCGAGTCCATGGGTCGATAAGCTACTCCTCGTGCCGACTCTACGTTTCTCCTCGAGTTGAGTTCACCCCTCGAGTCGAGTACCGAGTCCACGAGTCGACAAGCTACTCCTCGTGCCGACTCTACGTTTCTCCTCGAGTTGAGTTCACTCCTCGAGTCGAGTACCGAGCCCACGAGTCGACAAGCTACTCCTCGTGCCGACTCTACGTTTCTCCTCGAGTTGAGTTCACTCCTCGAGTCGAGTACCGAGCCCACGAGTCGCCAATCTACTCCTCGTGCCGACTCTACATTTCTCCTTGAGTTGATTTCACTCCTCGAGTCGAGTACCGAGTCCATGGGTCGATAAGCTACTCCTCGTGCCGACTCTACGTTTCTCCTCGAGTTGAGTTCACCCCTCGAGTCGAGTACCGAGTCCACGATTCGACAAGCTACTCCTCGTGCCGACTCTACGTTTCTCCTCGAGTTGAGTTCACTCCTCGAGTCGAGTACCAAGCCCACGAGTCGACAAGCTACTCCTCGTGCCGACTCTACGTTTCTCCTCGAGTTGAGTTCACTCCTCGAGTCGAGTACCGAGTCCATGGGTCGATAAGCTACTCCTCATGCCGACTCTACGTTTCTCCTCGAGTTGAGTTCACGCCTCAAGTCGAGTACCGAGTCCACGAGTCGACAAGCTACTCCTCGTGCCGACTCTACGTTTCTCCTCGAGTTGAGTTCACTCCTCGAGTCGAGTACCGAGTCCACGAGTCGACAAGCTACTCCTCGTGCCGACACTACGTTTCTCCTCGAGTTGAGTTCACTCCTCGAGTCGAGTACCGAGCCCACGAGTCGACAAGGTACTCCTCGTGCCGACTCTACGTTTCTCCTCGAGTTGAGTTCACTCCTTGAGTCGAGTACCGAGCCCACGAGTCGCCAATCTACTACTCGTGCCGACTCTACATTTCTCCTTGAGTTGAGTTCACTCCTCGAGTCGAGTACCGAGTCCACGAGTCGACAAGCTACTCCTCGTGCCGACTCTACGTTTCTCCTCGAGTTGAGTTCACTCCTCGAGTCGAGTACCGAGCCCACGAGTCGCCAATCTACTCCTCGTGCCGACTCTACATTTCTCCTTGAGTTGAGTTCACTCCTCGAGTCGAGTACCGAGTCCATGAGTCGACAAGCTACTCCTCGTGCCGACTCTACGTTTCTCCTCGAGTTGAGTTCACTCCTCGAGTCGAGTACCGAGCCCACGAGTCGACAAGCTACTCCTCGTGCCGACTCTACGTTTCTCCTCTAGTTGAGTTCACTCCTCGGGTCGAGTACCGAGCCCACGAGTCGCCAATCTACTCCTCGTGCCGACTCTACATTTCTCCTCGAGTTGAGTTCACTCCTCGAGTCGAGTACCGAGTCCATGGGTCGATAAGCTACTCCTCGTGCCAACTCTACGTTTCTCCTCGAGTTGAGTTCACCCCTCGAGTCGAGTACCGAGTCCACGAGTCGACAAGCTACTCCTCGTGCCGACTCTACGTTTCTCCTCGAGTTGAGTTCACTCCTCGAGTCGAGTACCGAGCACACGAGTCGACAAGCTACTCCTCGTGCCGACTCTACGTTTCTCCTCGAGTTGAGTTCACTCCTCGAGTCGAGTACCGAGTCCACGAGTCGACAAGCTACTCCTCGTGCCGACTCTACGTTTCTCCTCGAGTTGAGTTCACTCCTCGAGTCGAGTACCAAGCCCACGAGTCGACAAGCTACTCCTCGTGCGGACTCTACGTTTCTCCTCGAGTTGAGTTCACTCCTCGAGTCGAGTACCGAGTCCATGGGTCGATAAGCTACTCCTCATGCCGACTCTACGTTTCTCCTCGAGTTGAGTTCACGCCTCAAGTCGAGTACCGAGTCCACGAGTCGACAAGCTACTCCTCGTGCCGACTCTACGTTTCTCCTCGAGTTGAGTTCACTCCTCGAGTCGAGTACCGAGTCCACGAGTCGACAAGCTACTCCTCGTGCCGACACTACGTTTCTCCTCGAGTTGAGTTCACTCCTCGAGTCGAGTACCGAGCCCACGAGTCGACAAGCTACTCCTCGTGCCGACTCTACGTTTCTCCTCGAGTTGAGTTCACTCCTTGAGTCGAGTACCGAGCCCACGAGTCGCCAATCTACTCCTCGTGCCGACTCTACATTTCTCCTTGAGTTGAGTTCACTCCTCGAGTCGAGTACCGAGTCCACGAGTCGACAAGCTACTCCTCGTGCCGACTCTACGTTTCTCCTCGAGTTGAGTTCACTCCTCGAGTCGAGTACCGAGCCCACGAGTCGCCAATCTACTCCTCGTGCCGACTCTACATTTCTCCTTGAGTTGAGTTCACTCCTCGAGTCGAGTACCGAGTCCATGAGTCGACAAGCTACTCCTCGTGCCGACTCTACGTTTCTCCTCGAGTTGAGTTCACTCCTCGAGTCGAGTACCGAGCCCACGAGTCGACAAGCTACTCCTCGTGCCGACTCTACGTTTCTCCTCGAGTTGAGTTCACTCCTCGGGTCGAGTACCGAGCCCACGAGTCGCCAATCTACTCCTCGTGCCGACTCTACATTTCTCCTCGAGTTGAGTTCACTCCTCGAGTCGAGTACCGAGTCCATGGGTCGATAAGCTACTCCTCGTGCCAACTCTACGTTTCTCCTCGAGTTGAGTTCACCCCTCGAGTCGAGTACCGAGTCCACGAGTCGACAAGCTACTCCTCGTGCCGACTCTACGTTTCTCCTCGAGTTGAGTTCACTCCTCGAGTCGAGTACCGAGCACACGAGTCGACAAGCTACTCCTCGTGCCGACTCTACGTTTCTCCTCGAGTTGAGTTCACTCCTCGAGTCGAGTACCGAGCCCACGAGTCGCCAATCTACTCCTCGTGCCGACTCTACATTTCTCCTTGAGTTGACTTCACTCCTCGAGTCGAGTACCGAGTCCATGGGTCGATAAGCTACTCCTCGTGCCGACTCTACGTTTCTCCTCGAGTTGAGTTCACCCCTCGAGTCGAGTACCGAGTCCACGAGTCGACAAGCTACTCCTCGTGCCGACTCTACGTTTCTCCTCGAGTTGAGTTCACTCCTCGAGTCGAGTACCGAGTCCACGAGTCGACAAGGTACTCCCCGTGCCGACTCTACGTTTCTCCTCGAGTTGAGTTCACTCCTCGAGTCGAGTACCGAGTCCACGAGTCGACAAGCTACTCCTCGTGCCGACTCTACGTTTCTCCTCGAGTTGAGTTCACTCCTCGAGTCGAGTACCGAGCCCACGAGTCGACAAGCTACTCCTCGTGCCGACTCTACGTTTCTCCTCGAGTTGAGTTCACTCCTCGAGTCGAGTACCGAGCCCACGAGTCGCCAATCTACTCCTCGTGCCGACTCTACATTTCTCCTTGAGTTGAGTTCACTCCTCGAGTCGAGTACCGAGTCCACGAGTCGACAAGCTACTCCTCGTGCCGACTCTACGTTTCTCCTCGAGTTGAGTTCACTCCTCGACTCGAGTACCGAGCCCACGAGTCGACAAGCTACTCCTCGTGCCGACTCTACGTTTCTCCTCGAGTTGAGTTCACTCCTCGAGTCGAGTACCGAGCCCACGAGTCGCCAATCTACTCCTCGTGCCGACTCTACATTTCTCCTCGAGTTGAGTTCACTCCTCGAGTCGAGTACCGAGTCCATGGGTCGATAAGCTACTCCTCGTGCCGACTCTACGTTTCTCCTCGAGTTGAGTTCACCCCTCGAGTCGAGTACCAAGTCCACGAGTCGACAAGCTACTCCTCGTGCCGACTCTACGTTTCTCCTCGAGTTGAGTTCACTCCTCGAGTCGAGTACCGAGTCCACGAGTCGACAAGCTACTCCTCGTGCCGACTCTACGTTTCTCCTCGAGTTGAGTTCACTCCTCGAGTCGAGTACCGAGCCCACGAGTCGACAAGCTACTCCTCGTGCCGACTCTACGTTTCTCCTCGAGTTGAGTTCACTCCTCGAGTCGAGTACCGAGCCCACGAGTCGCCAATCTACTCCTCGTGCTGACTCTACATTTCTCCTTGAGTTGAGTTCACTCCTCGAGTCGAGTACCGACCCCACGAGTCGACAAGCTACTCCTCGTGCCGACTCTACGTTTCTCCTCGAGTTGAGTTCACTCCTCGAGTCGAGTACCGAGCCCACGAGTCGACAAGCTACTCCTCGTGCCGACTCTACGTTTCTCCTCGAGTTGAGTTCACTCCTCGAGTCGAGTACCGAGCCCACGAGTCGCCAATCTACTCCTCGTGCCGACTCTACATTTCTCCTTGAGTTGATTTCACTCCTCGAGTCGAGTACCGAGTCCATGGGTCGATAAGCTACTCCTCGTGCCGACTCTACGTTTCTCCTCGAGTTGAGTTCACCCCTCGAGTCGAGTACCGAGTCCACGAGTCGACAAGCTACTCCTCGTGCCGACTCTACGTTTCTCCTCGAGTTGAGTTCACTCCTCGAGTCGAGTACCGAGCCCACGAGTCGACAAGCTACTCCTCGTGCCGACTCTACGTTTCTCCTCGAGTTGAGTTCACTCCTCGAGTCGAGTACCGAGCCCACGAGTCGCCAATCTACTCCTCGTGCCGACTCTACATTTCTCCTTGAGTTGATTTCACTCCTCGAGTCGAGTACCGAGTCCATGGGTCGATAAGCTACTCCTCGTGCCGACTCTACGTTTCTCCTCGAGTTGAGTTCACCCCTCGAGTCGAGTACCGAGTCCACGAGTCGACAAGCTACTCCTCGTGCCGACTCTACGTTTCTCCTCGAGTTGAGTTCACTCCTCGAGTCGAGTACCGAGCCCACGAGTCGACAAGCTACTCCTCGTGCCGACTCTACGTTTCTCCTCGAGTTGAGTTCACTCCTCGAGTCGAGTACCGAGCCCACGAGTCGCCAATCTACTCCTCGTGCCGACTCTATATTTCTCCTCGAGTTGATTTCACTCCTCGAGTCGAGTACCGAGTCCATGGGTCGATAAGCTACTCCTCGTGCCGACTCTACGTTTCTCCTCGAGTTGAGTTCAACCCTCGAGTCGAGTACCGAGTCCACGAGTCGACAAGCTACTCCTCGTGCCGACTCTACGTTTCTCCTCGAGTTGAGTTCACTCCTCGAGTCGAGTACCAAGCCCACGAGTCGACAAGCTACTCCTCGTGCCGACTCTACGTTTCTCCTCGAGTTGAGTTCACTCCTCGAGTCGAGTACCGAGTCCATGGGTCGATAAGCTACTCCTCGTGCCGACTCTACGTTTCTCCTCGAGTTGAGTTCACGCCTCAAGTCGAGTACCGAGTCCACGAGTCGACAAGCTACTCCTCGTGCCGACTCTACGTTTCTCCTCGAGTTGAGTTCACTCCTCGAGTCGAGTACCGAGTCCACGAGTCGACAAGCTACTCCTCGTGCCGACACTACGTTTCTCCTCGAGTTGAGTTCACTCCTCGAGTCGAGTACCGAGACCACGAGTCGACAAGCTACTCCTCGTGCCGACTCTACGTTTCTCCTCGAGTTGAGTTCACTCCTCGAGACGAGTACCGAGCCCACGAGTCGACAAGCTACTCCTCGTGCCGACTCTACGTTTCTCCTCGAGTTGAGTTCACTCCTCGAGTCGAATACCGAGTCCATGGGTCGATAAGCTACTCCTCGTGCCGACTCTACGTTTCTCCTCGAGTTGAGTTCACTCCTCGAGTCTAGTACCGAGTCCACGAGTCGACAAGCTACTCCTCGTGCCGACTCTACGTTTCTCCTCGAGTTGAATTCACTCCTCGAGTCGAGTACCGAGCACACGAGTCGACAAGCTACTCCTCGTGCCGACTCTACGTTTCTCTTCGAGTTGAGTTCACTCCTCGAGTCGAGTACCGAGCCCACGAGTCGCCAATCTACTCCTCGTGCCGACTCTACATTTCTCCTTGAGTTGATTTCACTCCTCGAGTCGAGTACCGAGTCCATGGGTCGATAAGCAACTCCTCGTGCCGACTCTACGTTGCTCCTCGAGTTGAGTTCACCCCTCGAGTCGAGTACCGAGTCCACGAGTCGACAAGCTACACCTCGTGCCGACTCTACGTTTCTTGTCGAGTTGAGTTCACTCCTCGAGTCGAGTACCGAGCCCACGAGTCGACAAGCTACTCCTCGTGCCGACTCTACGTTTCTCCTCGAGTTGAGTTCACTCCTCGAGTCGAGTACCGAGTCCATGGGTCGATAAGCTACTCCTCGTGCCGAATCTACGTTTCTCCTCGAGTTGAGTTCACTCCTCAAGTCGAGTACCGAGTCCACGAGTCGACAAGCTACTCCTCGTGCCGACTCTACGTTTCTCCTCGACTTGAGTTCACTCCTCGAGTCGAGTACCGAGTCCACGAGTCGACAAGCTACTCCTCGTGCCGACTCTACGTTTCTCCTCGAGTTGAGTTCACTCCTCGAGTCGAGTACCGAGCCCACGAGTCGACAAGCTACTCCTCGTGCCGACTCTACGTTTCTCCTCGAGTTGAGTTCACTCCTCGAGTCGAGTACCGAGCCCACGAGTCGCCAATCTACTCCTCGTGCCGACTCTACATTTCTCCTTGAGTTGAGTTCACTCCTCGAGTCGAGTACCGAGTCCACGAGTCGACAAGCTACTCCTCGTGCCGACTCTACGTTTCTCCTCGAGTTGAGTTCACTCCTCGAGTCGAGTACCGAGCCCACGAGTCGACAAGCTACTCCTCGTGCCGACTCTACGTTTCTCCTCGAGTTGAGTTCACTCCTCGAGTCGAGTACCGAGTCCATGGGTTGATAAGCTACTCCTCGTGCCGACTCTACGTTTCTCCTCGAGTTGAGTTCACTCCTCGAGTCGAGTACCGAGCCCACGAGTCGACAAGCTACTCCTCGTGCCGACTCTACGTTTCTCCTCGAGTTGAGTTCACTCCTCGAGTCGAGTACCGAGCCCACGAGTCGCCAATCTACTCCTCGTGCCGACTCTACATTTCTCCTTGAGTTGAGTTCACTCCTCGAGTCGAGTACCGAGTCCACGAGTCGACAAGCTACTCCTCGTGCCGACTCTACGTTTCTCCTCGAGTTGAGTTCACTCCTCGAGTCGAGTACCGAGCCTACGAGTCGACAAGCTACTCCTCGTGCCGACTCTACGTTTCTCCTCGA
Organism: Urtica dioica subsp. dioica; assembly: GCF_054948205.1. Classification (NCBI taxonomy): domain Eukaryota; kingdom Viridiplantae; phylum Streptophyta; class Magnoliopsida; order Rosales; family Urticaceae; genus Urtica; species Urtica dioica. The sequence goes on from NC_142757.1 coordinate 16,015,506, forward strand.
GTTGAGTTCACTCCTCGAGTCGAGTACCGAGTCCACGAGTCGACAAGCTACTCCTCGTGCCGACTCTACGTTTCTCCTCGAGTTGAGTTCACTCCTCGAGTCGAGTACCGAGCCCACGAGTCGACAAGCTACTCCTCGTGCCGACTCTACGTTTCTCCTCGAGTTGAGTTCACTCCTCGAGTCGAGTACCGAGTCCACGAGTCGACAAGCTACTCCACGTGCCGACTCTACGTTTCTCCTCGAGTTGAGTTCACTCCTCAAGTCGAGTACCGAGTCCACGAGTCGACAAGCTACTCCTCGTGCCGACTCTACGTTTCTCCTCGACTTGAGTTCACTCCTCGAGTCGAGTACCGAGTCCACGAGTCGACAAGCTACTCCTCGTGCCGACTCTACGTTTCTCCTCGAGTTGAGTTCACTCCTCGAGTCGAGTACCGAGCCCACGAGTCCACAAGCTACTCCTCGTGCCGACTCTACGTTTCTCCTCGAGTTGAGTTCACTCCTCGAGTCGAGTACCGAGCCCACGAGTCGCCAATCTACTCCTCGTGCCGACTCTATATTTCTCCTCGAGTTGATTTCACTCCTCGAGTCGAGTACCGAGTCCATGGGTCGATAAGCTACTCCTCGTGCCGACTCTACGTTTCTCCTCGAGTTGAGTTCACCCCTCGAGTCGAGTACCGAGTCCACGAGTCGACAAGCTACTCCTCGTGCCGACTCTACGTTTCTCCTCGAGTTGAGTTCACTCCTCGAGTCGAGTACCAAGCCCACGAGTCGACAAGCTACTCCTCGTGCCGACTCTACGTTTCTCCTCGAGTTGAGTTCACTCCTCGAGTCGAGTACCGAGTCCATGGGTCGATAAGCTACTCCTCGTGCCGACTCTACGTTTCTCCTCGAGTTGAGTTCACGCCTCAAGTCGAGTACCGAGTCCACGAGTCGACAAGCTACTCCTCGTGCCGACTCTACGTTTCTCCTCGAGTTGAGTTCACTCCTCGAGTCGAGTACCGAGTCCACGAGTCGACAAGCTACTCCTCGTGCCGACACTACGTTTCTCCTCGAGTTGAGTTCACTCCTCGAGTCGAGTACCGAGCCCACGAGTCGACAAGCTACTCCTCGTGCCGACTCTACGTTTCTCCTCGAGTTGAGTTCACTCCTCGAGACGAGTACCGAGCCCACGAGTCGACAAGCTACTCCTCGTGCCGACTCTACGTTTCTCCTCGAGTTGAGTTCACTCCTCGAGTCGAATACCGAGTCCATGGGTCGATAAGCTACTCCTCGTGCCGACTCTACGTTTCTCCTCGAGTTGAGTTCACTCCTCGAGTCTAGTACCGAGTCCACGAGTCGACAAGCTACTCCTCGTGCCGACTCTACGTTTCTCCTCGAGTTGAATTCACTCCTCGAGTCGAGTACCGAGCACACGAGTCGACAAGCTACTCCTCGTGCCGACTCTACGTTTCTCTTCGAGTTGAGTTCACTCCTCGAGTCGAGTACCGAGCCCACGAGTCGCCAATCTACTCCTCGTGCCGACTCTACATTTCTCCTTGAGTTGATTTCACTCCTCGAGTCGAGTACCGAGTCCATGGGTCGATAAGCAACTCCTCGTGCCGACTCTACGTTTCTCCTCGAGTTGAGTTCACCCCTCGAGTCGAGTACCGAGTCCACGAGTCGACAAGCTACACCTCGTGCCGACTCTACGTTTCTTGTCGAGTTGAGTTCACTCCTCGAGTCGAGTACCGAGCCCACGAGTCGACAAGCTACTCCTCGTGCCGACTCTACGTTTCTCCTCGAGTTGAGTTCACTCCTCGAGTCGAGTACCGAGTCCATGGGTCGATAAGCTACTCCTCGTGCCGAATCTACGTTTCTCCTCGAGTTGAGTTCACTCCTCAAGTCGAGTACCGAGTCCACGAGTCGACAAGCTACTCCTCGTGCCGACTCTACGTTTCTCCTCGACTTGAGTTCACTCCTCGAGTCGAGTACCGAGTCCACGAGTCGACAAGCTACTCCTCGTGCCGACTCTACGTTTCTCCTCGAGTTGAGTTCACTCCTCGAGTCGAGTACCGAGCCCACGAGTCGACAAGCTACTCCTCGTGCCGACTCTACGTTTCTCCTCGAGTTGAGTTCACTCCTCGAGTCGAGTACCGAGCCCACGAGTCGCCAATCTACTCCTCGTGCCGACTCTACATTTCTCCTTGAGTTGAGTTCACTCCTCGAGTCGAGTACCGAGTCCACGAGTCGACAAGCTACTCCTCGTGCCGACTCTACGTTTCTCCTCGAGTTGAGTTCACTCCTCGAGTCGAGTACCGAGCCCACGAGTCGCCAATCTACTCCTCGTGCCGACTCTACATTTCTCCTTGAGTTGAGTTCACTCCTCGAGTCGAGTACCGAGTCCACGAGTCGACAAGCTACTCCTCGTGCCGACTCTACGTTTCTCCTCGAGTTGAGTTCACTCCTCGAGTCGAGTACCGAGCCCACGAGTCGACAAGCTACTCCTCGTGCCGACTCTACGTTTCTCCTCGAGTTGAGTTCACTCCTCGAGTCGAGTACCGAGTCCATGGGTCGACAAGCTACTCCTCGTGCCGACTCTACATTTCTCCTTGAGTTGAGTTCACTCCTCGAGTCGAGTACCGAGTCCACGAGTCGACAAGCTACTCCTCGTGCCGACTCTACGTTTCTCCTCGAGTTGAGTTCACTCCTCGAGTCGAGTACCGAGCCTACGAGTCGACAAGCTACTCCTCGTGCCGACTCTACGTTTCTCCTCGAGTTGAGTTCACTCCTCGAGTCGAGTACCGAGTCCACGAGTCGACAAGCTACTCCTCGTGCCGACTCTACGTTTCTCCTCGAGTTGAGTTCACTCCTCGAGTCGAGTACCGAGCCCACGAGTCGACAAGCTACTCCTCGTGCCGACTCTACGTTTCTCCTCGAGTTGAGTTCACTCCTCGAGTCGAGTACCGAGTCCACGAGTCGACAAGCTACTCCTCGTGCCGACTCTACGTTTCTCCTCGAGTTGAGTTCACTCCTCAAGTCGAGTACCGAGTCCACGAGTCGACAAGCTACTCCTCGTGCCGACTCTACGTTTCTCCTCGACTTGAGTTCACTCCTCGAGTCGAGTACCGAGTCCACGAGTCGACAAGCTACTCCTCGTGCCAACTCTACGTTTCTCCTCGAGTTGAGTTCACTCCTCGAGTCGAGTACCGAGCCCACGAGTCGACAAGCTACTCCTCGTGCCGACTCTACGTTTCTCCTCGAGTTGAGTTCACTCCTCGAGTCGAGTACCGAGCCCACGAGTCGCCAATCTACTCCTCGTGCCGACTCTATATTTCTCCTCGAGTTGATTTCACTCCTCGAGTCGAGTACCGAGTCCATGGGTCGATAAGCTACTCCTCGTGCCGACTCTACGTTTCTCCTCGAGTTGAGTTCACCCCTCGAGTCGAGTACCGAGTCCACGAGTCGACAAGCTACTCCTCGTGCCGACTCTACGTTTCTCCTCGAGTTGAGTTCACTCCTCGAGTCGAGTACCAAGCCCACGAGTCGACAAGCTACTCCTCGTGCCGACTCTACGTTTCTCCTCGAGTTGAGTTCACTCCTCGAGTCGAGTACCGAGTCCATGGGTCGATAAGCTACTCCTCGTGCCGAATCTACGTTTCTCCTCGAGTTGAGTTCACTCCTCAAGTCGAGTACCGAGTCCACGAGTCGACAAGCTACTCCTCGTGCCGACTCTACGTTTCTCCTCGACTTGAGTTCACTCCTCGAGTCGAGTACCGAGTCCACGAGTCGACAAGCTACTCCTCGTGCCGACTCTACGTTTCTCCTCGAGTTGAGTTCACTCCTCGAGTCGAGTACCGAGCCCACGAGTCGACAAGCTACTCCTCGTGCCGACTCTACGTTTCTCCTCGAGTTGAGTTCACTCCTCGAGTCGAGTACCGAGCCCACGAGTCGCCAATCTACTCCTCGTGCCGACTCTACATTTCTCCTTGAGTTGAGTTCACTCCTCGAGTCGAGTACCGAGTCCACGAGTCGACAAGCTACTCCTCGTGCCGACTCTACGTTTCTCCTCGAGTTGAGTTCACTCCTCGAGTCGAGTACCGAGCCCACGAGTCGCCAATCTACTCCTCGTGCCGACTCTACATTTCTCCTTGAGTTGAGTTCACTCCTCGAGTCGAGTACCGAGTCCACGAGTCGACAAGCTACTCCTCGTGCCGACTCTACGTTTCTCCTCGAGTTGAGTTCACTCCTCGAGTCGAGTACCGAGCCCACGAGTCGACAAGCTACTCCTCGTGCCGACTCTACGTTTCTCCTCGAGTTGAGTTCACTCCTCGAGTCGAGTACCGAGTCCATGGGTCGACAAGCTACTCCTCGTGCCGACTCTACATTTCTCCTTGAGTTGAGTTCACTCCTCGAGTCGAGTACCGAGTCCACGAGTCGACAAGCTACTCCTCGTGCCGACTCTACGTTTCTCCTCGAGTTGAGTTCACTCCTCGAGTCGAGTACCGAGCCTACGAGTCGACAAGCTACTCCTCGTGCCGACTCTACGTTTCTCCTCGAGTTGAGTTCACTCCTCGAGTCGAGTACCGAGTCCACGAGTCGACAAGCTACTCCTCGTGCCGACTCTACGTTTCTCCTCGAGTTGAGTTCACTCCTCGAGTCGAGTACCGAGCCCACGAGTCGACAAGCTACTCCTCGTGCCGACTCTACGTTTCTCCTCGAGTTGAGTTCACTCCTCGAGTCGAGTACCGAGTCCACGAGTCGACAAGCTACTCCTCGTGCCGACTCTACGTTTCTCCTCGAGTTGAGTTCACTCCTCAAGTCGAGTACCGAGTCCACGAGTCGACAAGCTACTCCTCGTGCCGACTCTACGTTTCTCCTCGACTTGAGTTCACTCCTCGAGTCGAGTACCGAGTCCACGAGTCGACAAGCTACTCCTCGTGCCGACTCTACGTTTCTCCTCGAGTTGAGTTCACTCCTCGAGTCGAGTACCGAGCCCACGAGTCGACAAGCTACTCCTCGTGCCGACTCTACGTTTCTCCTCGAGTTGAGTTCACTCCTCGAGTCGAGTACCGAGCCCACGAGTCGCCAATCTACTCCTCGTGCCGACTCTATATTTCTCCTCGAGTTGATTTCACTCCTCGAGTCGAGTACCGAGTCCATGGGTCGATAAGCTACTCCTCGTGCCGACTCTACGTTTCTCCTCGAGTTGAGTTCACCCCTCGAGTCGAGTACCGAGTCCACGAGTCGACAAGCTACTCCTCGTGCCGACTCTACGTTTCTCCTCGAGTTGAGTTCACTCCTCGAGTCGAGTACCAAGCCCACGAGTCGACAAGCTACTCCTCGTGCCGACTCTACGTTTCTCCTCGAGTTGAGTTCACTCCTCGAGTCGAGTACCGAGTCCATGGGTCGATAAGCTACTCCTCGTGCCGACTCTACGTTTCTCCTCGAGTTGAGTTCACGCCTCAAGTCGAGTACCGAGTCCACGAGTCGACAAGCTACTCCTCGTGCCGACTCTACGTTTCTCCTCGAGTTGAGTTCACTCCTCGAGTCGAGTACCGAGTCCACGAGTCGACAAGCTACTCCTCGTGCCGACACTACGTTTCTCCTCGAGTTGAGTTCACTCCTCGAGTCGAGTACCGAGCCCACGAGTCGACAAGCTACTCCTCGTGCCGACTCTACGTTTCTCCTCGAGTTGAGTTCACTCCTCGAGACGAGTACCGAGCCCACGAGTCGACAAGCTACTCCTCGTGCCGACTCTACGTTTCTCCTCGAGTTGAGTTCACTCCTCGAGTCGAATACCGAGTCCATGGGTCGATAAGCTACTCCTCGTGCCGACTCTACGTTTCTCCTCGAGTTGAGTTCACTCCTCGAGTCTAGTACCGAGTCCACGAGTCGACAAGCTACTCCTCGTGCCGACTCTACGTTTCTCCTCGAGTTGAATTCACTCCTCGAGTCGAGTACCGAGCACACGAGTCGACAAGCTACTCCTCGTGCCGACTCTACGTTTCTCTTCGAGTTGAGTTCACTCCTCGAGTCGAGTACCGAGCCCACGAGTCGCCAATCTACTCCTCGTGCCGACTCTACATTTCTCCTTGAGTTGATTTCACTCCTCGAGTCGAGTACCGAGTCCATGGGTCGATAAGCAACTCCTCGTGCCGACTCTACGTTTCTCCTCGAGTTGAGTTCACCCCTCGAGTCGAGTACCGAGTCCACGAGTCGACAAGCTACACCTCGTGCCGACTCTACGTTTCTTGTCGAGTTGAGTTCACTCCTCGAGTCGAGTACCGAGCCCACGAGTCGACAAGCTACTCCTCGTGCCGACTATACGTTTCTCCTCGAGTTGAGTTCACTCCTCGAGTCGAGTACCGAGTCCATGGGTCGATAAGCTACTCCTCGTGCCGAATCTACGTTTCTCCTCGAGTTGAGTTCACTCCTCAAGTCGAGTACCGGGTCCACGAGTCGACAAGCTACTCCTCGTGCCGACTCTACGTTTCTCCTCGACTTGAGTTCACTCCTCGAGTCGAGTACCGAGTCCATGAGTCGACAAGCTACTCCTCGTGCCGACTCTACGTTTCTCCTCGAGTTGAGTTCACTCCTCGAGTCGAGTACCGAGCCCACGAGTCGACAAGCTACTCCTCGTGCCGACTCTACGTTTCTCCTCGAGTTGAGTTCACTCCTCGAGTCGAGTACCGAGCCCACGAGTCGCCAATCTACTCCTCGTGCCGACTCTACATTTCTCCTTGAGTTGAGTTCACTCCTCGAGTCGAGTACCGAGTCCACGAGTCGACAAGCTACTCCTCGTGCCGACTCTACGTTTCTCCTCGAGTTGAGTTCACTCCTCGAGTCGAGTACCGAGCCTACGAGTCGACAAGCTACTCCTCGTGCCGACTCTACGTTTCTCCTCGAGTTGAGTTCACTCCTCGAGTCGAGTACCGAGCCCACGAGTCGCCAATCTACTCCTCGTGCCGACTCTATATTTCTCCTCGAGTTGATTTCACTCCTCGAGTCGAGTACCGAGTCCATGGGTCGATAAGCTACTCCTCGTGCCGACTCTACGTTTCTCCTCGAGTTGAGTTCAACCCTCGAGTCGAGTACCGAGTCCACGAGTCGACAAGCTACTCCTCGTGCCGACTCTACGTTTCTCCTCGAGTTGAGTTCACTCCTCGAGTCGAGTACCAAGCCCACGAGTCGACAAGCTACTCCTCGTGCCGACTCTACGTTTCTCCTCGAGTTGAGTTCACTCCTCGAGTCGAGTACCGAGTCCATGGTTCGATAAGCTACTCCTCGTGCCGACTCTACGTTTCTCCTCGAGTTGAGTTCACGCCTCAAGTCGAGTACCGAGTCCACGAGTCGACAAGCTACTCCTCGTGCCGACTCTACGTTTCTCCTCGAGTTGAGTTCACTCCTCGAGTCGAGTACCGAGTCCACGAGTCGACAAGCTACTCGTCGTGCCGACACTACGTTTCTCCTCGAGTTGAGTTCACTCCTCGAGTCGAGTACCGAGCCCACGAATCGACAAGCTACTCCTCGTGCCGACTCTACGTTTCTCCTCGAGTTGAGTTCACTCCTCGAGACGAGTACCGAGCCCACGAGTCGACAAGCTACTCCTCGTGCCGACTCTACGTTTCTCCTCGAGTTGAGTTCACTCCTCGAGTCGAATACCGAGTCCATGGGTCGATAAGCTACTCCTCGTGCCGACTCTACGTTTCTCCTCGAGTTGAGTTCACTCCTCGAGTCTAGTACCGAGTCCACGAGTCGACAAGCTACTCCTCGTGCCGACTCTACGTTTCTCCTCGAGTTGAATTCACTCCTCGAGTCGAGTACCGAGCACACGAGTCGACAAGCTACTCCTCGTGCCGACTCTACGTTTCTCTTCGAGTTGAGTTCACTCCTCGAGTCGAGTACCGAGCCCACGAGTCGCCAATCTACTCCTCGTGCCGACTCTACATTTCTCCTTGAGTTGATTTCACTCCTCGAGTCGAGTACCGAGTCCATGGGTCGATAAGCAACTCCTCGTGCCGACTCTACGTTTCTCCTCGAGTTGAGTTCACCCCTCGAGTCGAGTACCGAGTCCACGAGTCGACAAGCTACACCTCGTGCCGACTCTACGTTTCTTGTCGAGTTGAGTTCACTCCTCGAGTCGAGTACCGAGCCCACGAGTCGACAAGCTACTCCTCGTGCCGACTATACGTTTCTCCTCGAGTTGAGTTCACTCCTCGAGTCGAGTACCGAGTCCATGGGTCGATAAGCTACTCCTCGTGCCGAATCTACGTTTCTCCTCGAGTTGAGTTCACTCCTCAAGTCGAGTACCGAGTCCACGAGTCGACAAGCTACTCCTCGTGCCGACTCTACGTTTCTCCTCGACTTGAGTTCACTCCTCGAGTCGAGTACCGAGTCCATGAGTCGACAAGCTACTCCTCGTGCCGACTCTACGTTTCTCCTCGAGTTGAGTTCACTCCTCGAGTCGAGTACCGAGCCCACGAGTCGACAAGCTACTCCTCGTGCCGACTCTACGTTTCTCCTCGAGTTGAGTTCACTCCTCGAGTCGAGTACCGAGCCCACGAGTCGCCAATCTACTCCTCGTGCCGACTCTACATTTCTCCTTGAGTTGAGTTCACTCCTCGAGTCGAGTACCGAGTCCACGAGTCGACAAGCTACTCCTCGTGCCGACTCTACGTTTCTCCTCGAGTTGAGTTCACTCCTCGAGTCGAGTACCGAGCCCACGAGTCGACAAGCTACTCCTCGTGCCGACTCTACGTTTCTCCTCGAGTTGAGTTCACTCCTCGAGTCGAGTACCGAGTCCATGGGTCGATAAGCTACTCCTCGTGCCGACTCTACGTTTCTCCTCGAGTTGAGTTCACTCCTCGAGTCGAGTACCGAGCCCACGAGTCGACAAGCTACTCCTCGTGCCGACTCTACGTTTCTCCTCGAGTTGAGTTCACTCCTCGAGTCGAGTACCGAGCCCACGAGTCGCCAATCTACTCCTCGTGCTGACTCTACATTTCTCCTTGAGTTGAGTTCACTCCTCGAGTCGAGTACCGAGTCCACGAGTCGACAAGCTACTCCTCGTGCCGACTCTACGTTTCTCCTCGAGTTGAGTTCACTCCTCGAGTCGAGTACCGAGCCTACGAGTCGACAAGCTACTCCTCGTGCCGACTCTACGTTTCTCCTCGAGTTGAGTTCACTCCTCGAGTCGAGTACCGAGTCCACGAGTCGACAAGCTACTCCTCGTGCCGACTCTACGTTTCTCCTCGAGTTGAGTTCACTCCTCGAGTCGAGTACCGAGCCCACGAGTCGACAAGCTACTCCTCGTGCCGACTCTACGTTTCTCCTCGAGTTGAGTTCACTCCTCGAGTCGAGTACCGAGTCCACGAGTCGACAAGCTACTCCTCGTGCCGACTCTACGTTTCTCCTCGAGTTGAGTTCACTCCTCAAGTCGAGTACCGAGTCCACGAGTCGACAAGCTACTCCTCGTGCCGACTCTACGTTTCTCCTTGACTTGAGTTCACTCCTCGAGTCGAGTACCGAGTCCACGAGTCGACAAGCTACTCCTCGTGCCGACTCTACGTTTCTCCTCGAGTTGAGTTCACTCCTCGAGTCGAGTACCGAGCCCACGAGTCGACAAGCTACTCCTCGTGCCGACTCTACGTTTCTCCTCGAGTTGAGTTCACTCCTCGAGTCGAGTACCGAGCCCACGAGTCGCCAATCTACTCCTCGTGCCGACTCTATATTTCTCCTCGAGTTGATTTCACTCCTCGAGTCGAGTACCGAGTCCATGGGTCGATAAGCTACTCCTCGTGCCGACTCTACGTTTCTCCTCGAGTTGAGTTCACGCCTCAAGTCGAGTACCGAGTCCACGAGTCGACAAGCTACTCCTCGTGTCGACTCTACGTTTCTCCTCGAGTTGAGTTCACTCCTCGAGTCGAGTACCGAGTCCACGAGTCGACAAGCTACTCCTCGTGCCGACACTACGTTTCTCCTCGAGTTGAGTTCACTCCTCGAGTCGAGTACCGAGCCCACGAGTCGACAAGCTACTCCTCGTGCCGACTCTACGTTTCTCCTCGAGTTGAGTTCACTCCTCGAGACGAGTACCGAGCCCACGAGTCGACAAGCTACTCCTCGTGCCGACTCTACGTTTCTCCTCGAGTTGAGTTCACTCCTCGAGTCGAGTACCGAGCCCACGAGTCGCCAATCTACTCCTCGTGCCGACTCTACATTTCTCCTCGAGTTGAGTTCACTCCTCGAGTCGAGTACCGAGTCCATGAGTCGACAAGCTACTCCTCGTGCCGACTCTACGTTTCTCCTCGAGTTGAGTTCACTCCTCGAGTCGAGTACCGAGCCTACGAGTCGACAAGCTACTCCTCGTGCCGACTCTACGTTTCTCCTCGAGTTGAGTTCACTCCTCGGGTCGAGTACCGAGCCCACGAGTCGCCAATCTACTCCTCGTGCCGTCTCTACATTTCTCCTCGAGTTGAGTTCACTCCTCGAGTCGAGTACCGAGTCCATGAGTCGACAAGCTACTCCTCGTGCCGACTCTACGTTTCTCCTCGAGTTGAGTTCACTCCTCGAGTCGAGTACCGAGCCCACGAGTCGACAAGCTACTCCTCGTGCCGACTCTACGTTTCTCCTCGAGTTGAGTTCACTCCTCGGGTCGAGTACCGAGCCCACGAGTCGCCAATCTACTCCTCGTGCCGACTCTACATTTCTCCTCGAGTTGAGTTCACTCCTCGAGTCGAGTACCGAGTCCATGGGTCGATAAGCTACTCCTCGTGCCAACTCTACGTTTCTCCTCGAGTTGAGTTCACCCCTCGAGTCGAGTACCGAGTCCACGAGTCGACAAGCTACTCCTCGTGCCGACTCTACGTTTCTCCTCGAGTTGAGTTCACTCCTCGAGACGAGTACCGAGCCCACGAGTTGACAAGCTACTCCTCGTGCCGACTCTACGTTTCTCCTCGAGTTGAGTTCACTCCTCGAGTCGAATACCGAGTCCATGGGTCGATAAGCTACTCCTCGTGCCGACTCTACGTTTCTCCTCGAGTTGAGTTCACTCCTCGAGTCTAGTACCGAGTCCACGAGTCGACAAGCTACTCCTCGTGCCGACTCTACGTTTCTCCTCGAGTTGAATTCACTCCTCGAGTCGAGTACCGAGCACACGAGTCGACAAGCTACTCCTCGTGCCGACTCTACGTTTCTCTTCGAGTTGAGTTCACTCCTCGAGTCGAGTACCGAGCCCACGAGTCGCCAATCTACTCCTCGTGCCGACTCTACGTTTCTCCTTGAGTTGATTTCACTCCTCGAGTCGAGTACCGAGTCCATGGGTCGATAAGCAACTCCTCGTGCCGACTCTACGTTTCTCCTCGAGTTGAGTTCACCCCTCGAGTCGAGTACCGAGTCCACGAGTTGACAAGCTACACCTCGTGCCGACTCTACGTTTCTTGTCGAGTTGAGTTCACTCCTCGAGTCGAGTACCGAGCCCACGAGTCGACAAGCTACTCCTCGTGCCGACTCTACGTTTCTCCTCGAGTTGAGTTCACTCCTCGAGTCGAGTACCGAGTCCATGGGTCGATAAGCTACTCCTCGTGCCGACTCTACGTTTCTCCTCGAGTTGAGTTCACTCCTCAAGTCGAGTACGGAGTCCACGAGTCGACAAGCTACTCCTCGTGCCGACTCTACGTTTCTCCTCGACTTGAGTTCACTCCTCGAGTCGAGTACCGAGTCCACGAGTCGACAAGCTACTCCTCGTGCCGACTCTACGTTTCTCCTCGAGTTGAGTTCACTCCTCGAGTCGAGTACCGAGCCCACGAGTCGACAAGCTACTCCTCGTGCCGACTCTACGTTTCTCCTCGAGTTGAGTTCACTCCTCGAGTCGAGTACCGAGCCCACGAGTCGCCAATCTACTCCTCGTGCCGACTCTACATTTCTCCTTGAGTTGAGTTCACTCCTCGAGTCGAGTACCGAGTCCACGAGTCGACAAGCTACTCCTCGTGCCGACTCTACGTTTCTCCTCGAGTTGAGTTCACTCCTCGAGTCGAGTACCGAGCCCACGAGTCGACAAGCTACTCCTCGTGCCGACTCTACGTTTCTCCTCGAGTTGAGTTCACTCCTCGAGTCGAGTACCGAGTCCATGGGTCCATAAGCTACTCCTCGTGCCGACTCTACGTTTCTCCTCGAGTTGAGTTCACTCCTCGAGTCGAGTACCGAGCCCACGAGTCGACAAGCTACTCCTCGTGCCGACTCTACGTTTCTCCTCGAGTTGAGTTCACTCCTCGAGTCGAGTACCGAGCCCACGAGTCGCCAATCTACTCCTCGTGCCGACTCTACATTTCTCCTTGAGTTGAGTTCACTCCTCGAGTCGAGTACCGAGTCCACGAGTCGACAAGCTACTCCTCGTGCCGACTCTACGTTTCTCCTCGAGTTGAGTTCACTCCTCGAGTCGAGTACCGAGCCCACGAGTCGACAAGCTACTCCTCGTGCCGACTCTACGTTTCTCCTCGAGTTGAGTTCACTCCTCGAGTCGAGTACCGAGTCCATGGGTCGATTAGCTACTCCTCGTGCCGACTCTACGTTTCTCCTCGAGTTGAGTTCACTCCTCGAGTCGAGTACCGAGCCCACGAGTCGACAAGCTACTCCTCGTGCCGACTCTACGTTTCTCCTCGAGTTGAGTTCACTCCTTGAGTCGAGTACCGAGTCCACGAGTCGACAAGCTACTCCTCGTGCCGACACTACGTTTCTCCTCGAGTTGAGTTCACTCCTCGAGTCGAGTACCGAGCCCACGAGTCGACAAGCTACTCCTCGTGCCGACTCTACGTTTCTCCTCGAGTTGAGTTCACTCCTTGAGTCGAGTACCGAGCCCACGAGTCGCCAATCTACTCCTCGTGCCGACTCTACATTTCTCCTTGAGTTGAGTTCACTCCTCGAGTCGAGTACCGAGTCCACGAGTCGACAAGCTACTCCTCGTGCCGACTCTACGTTTCTCCTCGAGTTGAGTTCACTCCTCGAGTCGAGTACCGAGCCCACGAGTCGCCAATCTACTCCTCGTGCCGACTCTACATTTCTCCTCGAGTTGAGTTCACTCCTCGAGTCGAGTACCGAGTCCATGAGTCGACAAGCTACTCCTCGTGCCGACTCTACGTTTCTCCTCGAGTTGAGTTCACTCCTCGAGTCGAGTACCGAGCCTACGAGTCGACAAGCTACTCCTCGTGCCGACTCTACGTTTCTCCTCGAGTTGAGTTCACTCCTCGGGTCGAGTACCGAGCCCACGAGTCGCCAATCTACTCCTCGTGCCGACTCTACATTTCTCCTCGAGTTGAGTTCACTCCTCGAGTCGAGTACCGAGTCCATGAGTCGACAAGCTACTCCTCGTGCCGACTCTACGTTTCTCCTCGAGTTGAGTTCACTCCTCGAGTCGAGTACCGAGCCCACGAGTCGACAAGCTACTCCTCGTGCCGACTCTACGTTTCTCCTCGAGTTGAGTTCACTCCTCGGGTCGAGTACCGAGCCCACGAGTCGCCAATCTACTCCTCGTGCCGACTCTACATTTCTCCTCGAGTTGAGTTCACTCCTCGAGTCGAGTACCGAGTCCATGGGTCGATAAGCTACTCCTCGTGCCAACTCTACGTTTCTCCTCGAGTTGAGTTCACCCCTCGAGTCGAGTACCGAGTCCACGAGTCGACAAGCTACTCCTCGTGCCGACTCTACGTTTCTCCTCGAGTTGAGTTCACTCCTCGAGACGAGTACCGAGCCCACGAGTTGACAAGCTACTCCTCGTGCCGACTCTACGTTTCTCCTCGAGTTGAGTTCACTCCTCGAGTCGAATACCGAGTCCATGGGTCGATAAGCTACTCCTCGTGCCGACTCTACGTTTCTCCTCGAGTTGAGTTCACTCCTCGAGTCTAGTACCGAGTCCACGAGTCGACAAGCTACTCCTCGTGCCGACTCTACGTTTCTCCTCGAGTTGAATTCACTCCTCGAGTCGAGTACCGAGCACACGAGTCGACAAGCTACTCCTCGTGCCGACTCTACGTTTCTCTTCGAGTTGAGTTCACTCCTCAAGTCGAGTACCGAGCCCACGAGTCGCCAATCTACTCCTCGTGCCGACTCTACGTTTCTCCTTGAGTTGATTTCACTCCTCGAGTCGAGTACCGAGTCCATGGGTCGATAAGCAACTCCTCGTGCCGACTCTACGTTTCTCCTCGAGTTGAGTTCACCCCTCGAGTCGAGTACCGAGTCCACGAGTTGACAAGCTACACCTCGTGCCGACTCTACATTTCTTGTCGAGTTGAGTTCACTCCTCGAGTCGAGTACCGAGCCCACGAGTCGACAAGCTACTCCTCGTGCCGACTCTACGTTTCTCCTCGAGTTGAGTTCACTCCTCGAGTCGAGTACCGAGTCCATGGGTCGATAAGCTACTCCTCGTGCCGACTCTACGTTTCTCCTCGAGTTGAGTTCACTCCTCAAGTCGAGTACGGAGTCCACGAGTCGACAAGCTACTCCTCGTGCCGACTCTACGTTTCTCCTCGACTTGAGTTCACTCCTCGAGTCGAGTACCGAGTCCACGAGTCGACAAGCTACTCCTCGTGCCGACTCTACGTTTCTCCTCGAGTTGAGTTCACTCCTCGAGTCGAGTACCGAGCCCACGAGTCGACAAGCTACTCCTCGTGCCGACTCTACGTTTCTCCTCGAGTTGAGTTCACTCCTCGAGTCGAGTACCGAGCCCACGAGTCGCCAATCTACTCCTCGTGCCGACTCTACATTTCTCCTTGAGTTGAGTTCACTCCTCGAGTCGAGTACCGAGTCCACGAGTCGACAAGCTACTCCTCGTGCCGACTCTACGTTTCTCCTCGAGTTGAGTTCACTCCTCGAGTCGAGTACCGAGCCCACGAGTCGACAAGCTACTCCTCGTGCCGACTCTACGTTTCTCCTCGAGTTGAGTTCACTCCTCGAGTCGAGTACCGAGTCCATGGGTCCATAAGCTACTTCTCGTGCCGACTCTACGTTTCTCCTCGAGTTGAGTTCACTCCTCGAGTCGAGTACCGAGCCCACGAGTCGACAAGCTACTCCTCGTGCCGACTCTACGTTTCTCCTCGAGTTGAGTTCACTCCTCGAGTCGAGTACCGAGCCCACGAGTCGCCAATCTACTCCTCGTGCCGACTCTACATTTCTCCTTGAGTTGAGTTCACTCCTCGAGTCGAGTACCGAGTCCACGAGTCGACAAGCTACTCCTCGTGCCGACTCTACGTTTCTCCTCGAGTTGAGTTCACTCCTCGAGTCGAGTACCGAGCCCACGAGTCGACAAGCTACTCCTCGTGCCGACTCTACGTTTCTCCTCGAGTTGAGTTCACTCCTCGAGTCGAGTACCGAGTCCACGAGTCGACAAGCTACTCCTCGTGCCGACTCTACGTTTCTCCTCGAGTTGAGTTCACTCCTCGAGTCGAGTACCGAGCCCACGAGTCGACAAGCTACTCCTCGTGCCGACTCTACGTTTCTCCTCGAGTTGAGTTCACTCCTCGAGTCGAGTACCGAGTCCATGGGTCGATAAGCTACTCCTCGTGCCGACTCTACGTTTCTCCTCGAGTTGAGTTCACTCCTCGAGTCTAGTACCGAGTCCACGAGTCGACAAGCTACTCCCCGTGCCGACTCTACGTTTCTCCTCGAGTTGAGTTCACTCCTCGAGTTGAGTACCGAGCACACGAGTCGACAAGCTACTCCTCGTGCCGACTCTACGTTTCTCCTCGAGTTGAGTTCACTCCTCGAGACGAGTACCGAGCCCACGAGTCGACAAGCTACTCCTCGTGCCGACTCTACGTTTCTCCTCGAGTTGAGTTCACTCCTCGAGTCGAATACCGAGTCCATGGGTCGATAAGCTACTCCTCGTGCCGACTCTACGTTTCTCCTCGAGTTGAGTTCACTCCTCGAGTCTAGTACCGAGTCCACGAGTCGACAAGCTACTCCTCGTGCCGACTCGACGTTTCTCCTCGAGTTGAATTCACTCCTCGAGTCGAGTACCGAGCACACGAGTCGACAAGCTACTCCTCGTGCCGACTCTACGTTTCTCCTTGAGTTGAGTTCACTCCTCGAGTCGAGTACCGAGCCCACGAGTCGCCAATCTACTCCTCGTGCCGACTCTACATTTCTCCTTGAGTTGATTTCACTCCTCGAGTCGAGTACCGAGTCCATGGGTCGATAAGCAACTCCTCGTGCCGACTCTACGTTTCTCCTCGAGTTGAGTTCACCCCTCGAGTCGAGTACCGAGTCCACGAGTCGACAAGCTACTCCTCGTGCCGACTCTACGTTTCTTGTCGAGTTGAGTTCACTCCTCGAGTTGAGTACCGAGCACACGAGTCGACAAGCTACTCCTCGTGCCGACTCTACGTTTCTCCTCGAGTTGAGTTCACTCCTCGAGTCTAGTACCGAGTCCACGAGTCGACAAGCTACTCCCCGTGCCGACTCTACGTTTCTCCTCGAGTTGAGTTCACTCCTCGAGTTGAGTACCGAGCACACGAGTCGACAAGCTACTCCTCGTGCCGACTCTACGTTTCTCCTCGAGTTGAGTTCACTCCTCGAGACGAGTACCGAGCCCACGAGTCGACAAGCTACTCCTCGTGCCGACTCTACGTTTCTCCTCGAGTTGAGTTCACTCCTCGAGTCGAGTACCGAGTCCATGGGTCGATAAGCTACTCCTCGTGCCGACTCTACGTTTCTCCTCGAGTTGAGTTCACTCCTCAAGTCGAGTACCGAGTCCACGAGTCGACAAGCTACTCCTCGTGCCGACTCTACGTTTCTCCTCGACTTGAGTTCACTCCTCGAGTCGAGTACCGAGTCCACGAGTCGACAAGCTACTCCTCGTGCCGACTCTACGTTTCTCCTCGAGTTGAGTTCACTCCTCGAGTCGAGTACCGAGACCACGAGTCGACAAGCTACTCCTCGTGCCGACTCTACGTTTCTCCTCGAGTTGAGTTCACTCCTCGAGTCGAGTACCGAGCCCACGAGTCGCCAATCTACTCCTCGTGCCGACTCTACATTTCTCCTTGAGTTGAGTTCACTCCTCGAGTCGAGTACCGAGTCCACGAGTCGACAAGCTACTCCTCGTGCCGACTCTACGTTTCTCCTCGAGTTGAGTTCACTCCTCGAGTCGAGTACCGAGCCCACGAGTCGACAAGCTACTCCTCGTGCCGACTCTACGTTTCTCCTCGAGTTGAGTTCACTCCTCGAGTCGAGTACCGAGTCCATGGGTCGATAAGCTACTCCTCGTGCCTACTCTACGTTTCTCCTCGAGTTGAGTTCACTCCTCGAGTCGAGTACCGAGCCCACGAGTCGACAAGCTACTCCTCGTGCCGACTCTACGTTTCTCCTCGAGTTGAGTTCACTCCTCGAGTCGAGTACCGAGCCCACGAGTCGCCAATCTACTCCTCGTGCCGACTCTACATTTCTCCTAGAGTTGAGTTCACTCCTCGAGTCGAGTACCGAGTCCACGAGTCGACAAGCTACTCCTCGTGCCGACTCTACGTTTCTCCTCGAGTTGAGTTCACTCCTCGAGTCGAGTACCGAGCCCACGAGTCGACAAGCTACTCCTCGTGCCGACTCAACGTTTCTCCTCGAGTTGAGTTCACTCCTCGAGTCGAGTACCGAGTCCACGAGTCGACAAGCTACTCCTCGTGCCGACTCTACGTTTCTCCTCGAGTTGAGTTCACTCCTCGAGTCGAGTACCGAGCCCACGAGTCGACAAGCTACTCCTCGTGCCGACTCTACGTTTCTCCTCGAGTTGAGTTCACTCCTCGAGTCGAGTACTGAGTCCATGGGTCGATAAGCTACTCCTCGTGCCGACTCTACGTTTCTCCTCGAGTTGAGTTCACTCCTCGAGTCTAGTACCGAGTCCACGAGTCGACAAGCTATTCCTCGTGCCGACTCTACGTTTCTCCTCGAGTTGAGTTCACTCCTCGAGACGAGTACCGAACCCACGAGTCGACAAGCTACTCCTCGTGCCGACTCTACGTTTCTCCTCGAGTTGAGTTCACTCCTCGAGTCGAATACCGAGTCCATGGGTCGATAAGCTACTCCTCGTGCCGACTCTACGTTTCTCCTCGAGTTGAGTTCACTCCTCGAGTCTAGTACCGAGTCCACGAGTCGACAAGCTACTCCTCGTGCCGACTCTACGTTTCTCCTCGAGTTGAATTCACTCCTCGAGTCGAGTACCGAGCACACGAGTCGACAAGCTACTCCTCGTGCCGACTCTACGTTTCTCCTCGAGTTGAGTTCACTCCTCGAGTCGAGTACCGAGCCCACGAGTCGACAAGCTACTCCTCGTGCCGACTCTACGTTTCTCCTCGAGTTGAGTTCACTCCTCGAGTCGAGTACCGAGTCCACGAGTCGACAAGCTACTCCTCGTGCCGACTCTACGTTTCTCCTCGAGTTGAGTTCACTCCTGGAGTCGAGTACCGAGCCCACGAGTCGACAAGCTACTCCTCGTGCCGACTCTACGTTTCTCCTCGAGTTGAGTTCACTCCTCGAGTCGAGTACCGAGTCCACGAGTCGACAAGCTACTCCTCGTGCCGACTCTACGTTTCTCCTCGAGTTGAGTTCACCCCTCGAGTCGAGTACCGAGTCCACGAGTCGACAAGCTACTCCTCGTGCCGACTCTACGTTTCTTGTCGAGTTGAGTTCAATCCTCGAGTCGAGTACCGAGCCCACGAGTCGACAAGCTACTCCTCGTGCCGACTCTACGTTTCTCCTCGAGTTGAGTTCACTCCTCGAGTCGAGTACCGAGTCCATGGGTATAAGCTACTCCTCGTGCAGACTCTACGTTTCTCCTCGAGTTGAGTTCACTCCTCAAGTCGAGTACCGAGTCCACGAGTCGACAAGCTACTCCTCGTGCCGACTCTACGTTTCTCCTCGACTTGAGTTCACTCCTCGAGTCGAGTACCGAGTCCACGAGTCGACAAGCTACTCCTCGTGCCGACTCTACGTTTCTCCTCGAGTTGAGTTCACTCCTCGAGTCGAGTACCGAGCCCACGAGTCGACAAGCTACTCCTCGTGTCGACTCTACGTTTCTCCTCGAGTTGAGTTCACTCCTCGAGTCGAGTACCGAGCCCACGAGTCGCCAATCTACTCCTCGTGCCGACTCTACATTTCTCCTTGAGTTGAGTTCACTCCTCGAGTCGAGTACCGAGTCCACGAGTCGACAAGCTACTCCTCGTGCCGACTCTACGTTTCTCCTCGAGTTGAGTTCACTCCTCGAGTCGAGTACCGAGCCCACGAGTCGACAAGCTACTCCTCGTGCCGACTCTACGTTTCTCCTCGAGTTGAGTTCACTCCTCGAGTCGAGTACCGAGTCCATAGGTCGATAAGCTACTCCTCGTGCCGACTCTACGTTTCTCCTCGAGTTGAGTTCACTCCTCGAGTCGAGTACCGAGCCCACGAGTCGACAAGCTACTCCTCGTGCCGACTCTACGTTTCTCCTCGAGTTGAGTTCACTCCTCGAGTCGAGTACCGAGCCCACGAGTCGCCAATCTACTCCTCGTGCCGACTCTACATTTCTCCTTGAGTTGAGTTCACTCCTCGAGTCGAGTACCGAGTCCACGAGTTGACAAGCTACTCCTCGTGCCGACTCTACGTTTCTCCTCGAGTTGAGTTCACTCCTCGAGTCGAGTACCGAGCCCACGAGTCGACAAGCTACTCCTCGTGCCGACTCTACGTTTCTCCTCGAGTTGAGTTCACTCCTCGAGTCGAGTACCGAGTCCACGAGTCGACAAGCTACTCCTCGTGCCGACTCTACGTTTCTCCTCGAGTTGAGTTCACTCCTCGAGTCGAGTACCGAGCCCACGAGTCGACAAGCTACTCCTCGTGCCGACTCTACGTTTCTCCTCGAGTTGAGTTCACTCCTCGAGTCGAGTACCGAGTCCATGGGTCGATAAGCTACTCCTCGTGCCGACTCTACGTTTCTCCTCGAGTTGAGTTCACTCCTCGAGTCTAGTACCGAGTCCACGAGTCGACAAGCTACTCCCCGTGCCGACTCTACGTTTCTCCTCGAGTTGAGTTCACTCCTCGAGTCGAGTACCGAGCACACGAGTCGACAAGCTACTCCTCGTGCCGACTCTACGTTTCTCCTCGAGTTGAGTTCACTCCTCGAGACGAGTACCGAGCCCACGAGTCGCTAATCTACTCCTCGTGCCGACTCTACATTTCTCCTTGAGTTGACTTCACTCCTCGAGTCGAGTACCGAGTCAATGGGTCGATAAGCTACTCCTCGTGCCGACTCTACGTTTCTCCTCGAGTTGAGTTCACCCCTCGAGTCGAGTACCGAGTCCACGAGTCGACAAGCTACTCCTCGTGCCGACTCTACGTTTCTCCTCGAGTTGAGTTCACTCCTCGAGTCGAGTACCGAGCCCACGAGTCGACAAGCTACTCCTCGTGCCGACTCTACGTTTCTCCTCGAGTTTAGTTCACTCCTCGAGTCGAGTACCGAGTCCACGAGTCGACAAGCTACTCCTCGTGCCGACTCTACGTTTCTCCTCGAGTTGAGTTCACTCCTCGAGTCGAGTACCGAGTCCACGAGTCGACAAGCTACTCCTCGTGCCGACTCTACGTTTCTCCTCGAGTTGAGTTCACTCCTCGAGTCGAGTACCGAGCCCACGAGTCGACAAGCTACTCCTCGTGCCGACTCTACGTTTCTCCTCGAGTTGAGTTCACTCCTCGAGTCGAGTACCGAGCCCACGAGTCGCCAATCTACTCCTCGTGCCGACTCTACATTTCTCCTCGAGTTGAGTTCACTCCTCGAGTCGAGTACCGAGCCCACGAGTCGACAAGCTACTCCTCGTGCCGACTCTACGTTTCTCCTCGAGTTGAGTTCACTCCTCGAGTCGAGTACCGAGCCCACGAGTCGACAAGCTACTCCTCGTGCCGACTCTACGTTTCTCCTCGAGTTGAGTTCACCCCTCGAGTCGAGTACCGAGTCCACGAGTCGACAAGCTACTCCTCGTGCCGACTCTACGTTTCTCCTCGAGTTGAGTTCACTCCTCGAGTCGAGTACCGAGCCCACGAGTCGACAAGCTACTCCTCGTGCCGACTCTACGTTTCTCCTCGAGTTGAGTTCACTCCTCGAGTCGAGTACCGAGCCCACGAGTCGCCAATCTACTCCTCGTGCCGACTCTACATTTCTCCTGGAGTTGAGTTCACTCCTCGAGTCGAGTACCGAGTCCACGAGTCGACAAGCTACTCCTCGTGCCGACTCTACGTTTCTCCTCGAGTTGAGTTCACTCCTCGAGTCGAGTACCGAGCCCACGAGTCGCCAATCTACTCCTCGTGCCGACTCTACTTTTCTCCTCGAGTTGAGTTCACTCCTCGAGTCGAGTACCGAGCCCACGAGTCGACAAGCTACTCCTCGTGCCGACTCTACGTTTCTCCTCGAGTTGAGTTCACTCCTCGAGTCGAGTACCGAGCCCACGAGTCGCCAATCTACTCCTCGTGCCGACTCTACATTTCTCCTGGAGTTGAGTTCACTCCTCGAGTCGAGTACCGAGTCCACGAGTCGACTAGCTACTCCTCGTGCCGACTCTACGTTTCTCCTCGAGTTGAGTTCACTCCTCGAGTCGAGTACCGAGCCCACGAGTCGCCAATCTACTCCTCGTGCCGACTCTACATTTCTCCTTGAGTTGAGTTCACTCCTCGAGTCGAGTACCGACCCCACGAGTCGACAAGCTACTCCTCGTGCCGACTCTACGTTTCTCCTCGAGTTGAGTTCACTCCTCGAGTCGAGTACCGAGCCCACGAGTCGACAAGCTACTCCTCGTGCCGACTCTACGTTTCTCCTCGAGTTGAGTTCACTCCTCGAGTCGAGTACCGAGTCCATGGGTCGATAAGCTACTCCTCGTGCCGACTCTACGTTTCTCCTCGAGTTGAGTTCACTCCTCGAGTCTAGTACCGAGTCCACGAGTCGACAAGCTACTCCTCGTGCCGACTCTACGTTTCTCCTCGAGTTGAGTTCACTCCTCGAGTCGAGTACCGAGCACACGAGTCAACAAGCTACTCCTCGTGCCGACTCTACGTTTCTCCTCGAGTTGAGTTCACTCCTCGAGTCGAGTACCGACCCCACGAGTCGACAAGCTACTCCTCGTGCCGACTCTACGTTTCTCCTCTAGTTGAGTTCACTCCTCGAGTCGAGTACCGAGTCCACGAGTCGACAAGCTACTCCTCGTGCCGACTCTACGTTTCTCCTCGAGTTGAGTTCACTCCTCGAGTCGAGTACCGAGCCCACGAGTCGACAAGCTACTCCTCGTGCCGACTCTACGTTTCTCCTCGAGTTGAGTTCACTCCTCGAGTCGAGTACCGAGTCCATGTGTCGATAAACTACTCCTCGTGCCGACTCTACGTTTCTCCTCGAGTTGAGTTCACTCCTCGAGTCTAGTACCGAGTCCACGAGTCGACAAGCTACTCCTCGTGCCGACTCTACGTTTCTCCTCGAGTTGAGTTCACTCCTCGAGTCGAGTACCGAGCACACGAGTCGACAAGCTACTCCTCGTGCCGACTCTACATTTCTCCTTGAGTTGAGTTCACTCCTCGAGTCGAGTACCGACCCCACGAGTCGACAAGCTACTCCTCGTGCCGACTCTACGTTTCTCCTCGAGTTGAGTTCACTCCTCGAGTCGAGTACCGAGCCCACGAGTCGACAAGCTACTCCTCGTGCCGACTCTACGTTTCTCCTCGAGTTGAGTTCACTCCTCGAGTCGAGTACCGAGTCCATGGGTCGATAAGCTACTCCTCGTGCCGACTCTACGTTTCTCCTCGAGTTGAGTTCACTCCTCGAGTCGAGTACCGAGCCCACGAGTCGACAAGCTACTCCTCGTGCCGACTCTACGTTTCTCCTCGAGTTGAGTTCACTCCTCGAGTCGAGTACCGAGTCCATGGGTCGATAAACTACTCCTCGTGCCGACTCTACATTTCTCCTTGAGTTGAGTTCACTCCTCGAGTCGAGTACCGAGTCCACGAGTCGACAAGCTACTCCTCGTGCCGACTCTACGTTTCTCCTCGAGTTGAGTTCACTCCTCGAGTCGAGTACCGAGCCCACGAGTCGCCAATCTACTCCTCGTGCCGACTCTACGTTTCTCCTTGAGTTGAGTTCACTCCTCGAGTCGAGTACCGAGTCCATGGGTCGATAAGCTACTCCTCGTGCCGACTCTACGTTTCTCCTCGAGTTGAGTTCACTCCTCGAGTCTAGTACCGAGTCCACGAGTCGACAAGCTACTCCTCGTGCCGACTCTACGTTTCTCCTCGAGTTGAGTTCACTCCTCGAGTCGAGTACCGAGCACACGAGTCGACAAGCTACTCCTCGTGCCGACTCTACGTTTCTCCTCGAGTTGAGTTCACTCCTCGAGTCGAGTACCGAGCACACGAGTCGACAAGCTACTCCTCGTGCCGACTCTACGTTTCTCCTCGAGTTGAGTTCACTCCTCGAGTCGAGTACCGAGTCCACGAGTCGACAAGCTACTCCTCGTGCCGACTCTACGTTTCTCCTCGAGTTGAGTTCACTCCTCGAGTCGAGTACGGACCCCACGAGTCGACAAGCTACTCCTCGTGCCGACTCTACGTTTCTCCTCGAGTTGAGTTCACTCCTCGAGTCGAGTACCGAGCACACGAGTCGACAAGCTACTCCTCGTGCCGACTCTACGTTTCTCCTCGAGTTGAGTTCACTCCTCGAGTCGAGTACCGAGCACACGAGTCGACAAGCTACTCCTCGTGCCGACTCTACGTTTCTCCTCGAGTTGAGTTCACTCCTCGAGTCGAGTACCGAGCACACGAGTCGACAAGCTACTCCTCGTGCCGACTCTACGTTTCTCCTCGAGTTGAGTTCACTCCTCGAGTCGAGTACCGAGTCCACGAGTCGACAAGCTACTCCTCGTGCCGACTCTACGTTTCTCCTCGAGTTGAGTTCACTCCTCGAGTCGAGTACGGACCTCACGAGTCGACAAGCTACTCCTCGTGCCGACTCTACGTTTCTCCTCGAGTTGAGTTCACTCCTCGAGTCGAGTACCGAGCACACGAGTCGACAAGCTACTCCTCGTGCCGACTCTACGTTTCTCCTCGAGTTGAGTTCACTCCTCGAGTCGAGTACCGAGCACACGAGTCGACAAGCTACTCCTCGTGCCGACTCTACGTTTCTCCTCGAGTTGAGTTCACTCCTCGAGTCGAGTACCGAGTCCACGAGTCGACAAGCTACTCCTCGTGCCGACTCTACGTTTCTCCTCGAGTTGAGTTCACTCCTCGAGTCGAGTACGGACCCCACGAGTCGACAAGCTACTCCTCGTGCCGACTCTACGTTTCTCCTCGAGTTGAGTTCACTCCTCGAGTCGAGTACCGAGCCCACGAGTCGACAAGCTACTCCTCGTGCCGACTCTACGTTTCTCCTCGAGTTGAGTTCACTCCTCGAGTCGAGTACCGAGCCCACGAGTCGCCAATCTACTCCTCGTGCCGACTCTACGTTTCTCCTCGAGTTGAGTTCACTCCTCGAGTCGAGTACCGAGCACACGAGTCGACAAGCTACTCCTCGTGCCGACTCTACGTTTCTCCTCGAGTTGAGTTCACTCCTCGAGTCGAGTACCGAGCCCACGAGTCGACAAGCTACTCCTCGTGCCGACTCTACGTTTCTCCTCGAGTTGAGTTCACTCCTCGAGTCGAGTACCGAGCCCACGAGTCGCCAATCTACTCCTCGTGCCGACTCTACATTTCTCCTGGAGTTGAGTTCACTCCTCGAGTCGAGTACCGAGTCCACGAGTCGACTAGCTACTCCTCGTGCCGACTCTACGTTTCTCCTCGAGTTGAGTTCACTCCTCGAGTCGAGTACCGAGCCCACGAGTCGCCAATCTACTCCTCGTGCCGACTCTACATTTCTCCTTGAGTTGAGTTCACTCCTCGAGTCGAGTACCGACCCCACGAGTCGACAAGCTACTCCTCGTGCCGACTCTACGTTTCTCCTCGAGTTGAGTTCACTCCTCGAGTCGAGTACCGAGCCCACGAGTCGACAAGCTACTCCTCGTGCCGACTCTACGTTTCTCCTCGAGTTGAGTTCACTCCTCGAGTCGAGTACCGAGTCCATGGGTCGATAAGCTACTCCTCGTGCCGACTCTACGTTTCTCCTCGAGTTGAGTTCACTCCTCGAGTCTAGTACCGAGTCCACGAGTCGACAAGCTACTCCTCGTGCCGACTCTACGTTTCTCCTCGAGTTGAGTTCACTCCTCGAGTCGAGTACCGAGCACACGAGTCAACAAGCTACTCCTCGTGCCGACTCTACGTTTCTCCTCGAGTTGAGTTCACTCCTCGAGTCGAGTACCGAGCCCACGAGTCGACAAGCTACTCCTCGTGCCGACTCTACGTTTCTCCTCGAGTTGAGTTCACTCCTCGAGTCGAGTACCGAGTCCATGGGTCGATAAGCTACTCCTCGTGCCGACTCTACGTTTCTCCTCGAGTTGAGTTCACTCCTCGAGTCGAGTACCGAGCCCACGAGTCGACAAGCTACTCCTCGTGTCGACTCTACGTTTCTCCTCGAGTTGAGTTCACTCCTCGAGTCGAGTACCGAGTCCATGGGTCGATAAACTACTCCTCGTGCCGACTCTACATTTCTCCTTGAGTTGAGTTCACTCCTCGAGTCGAGTACCGAGTCCACGAGTCGACAAGCTACTCCTCGTGCCGACTCTACGTTTCTCCTCGAGTTGAGTTCACTCCTCGAGTCGAGTACCGAGCCCACGAGTCGCCAATCTACTCCTCGTGCCGACTCTACGTTTCTCCTTTAGTTGAGTTCACTCCTCGAGTCGAGTACCGAGTCCATGGGTCGATAAGCTACTCCTCGTGCCGACTCTACGTTTCTCCTCGAGTTGAGTTCACTCCTCGAGTCTAGTACCGAGTCCACGAGTCGACAAGCTACTCCTCGTGCCGACTCTACGTTTCTCCTCGAGTTGAGTTCACTCCTCGAGTCGAGTACCGAGCACACGAGTCGACAAGCTACTCCTCGTGCCGACTCTACGTTTCTCCTCGAGTTGAGTTCACTCCTCGAGTCGAGTACCGAGCACACGAGTCGACAAGCTACTCCTCGTGCCGACTCTACGTTTCTCCTCGAGTTGAGTTCACTCCTCGAGTCGAGTACCGAGTCCACGAGTCGACAAGCTACTCCTCGTGCCGACTCTACGTTTCTCCTCGAGTTGAGTTCACTCCTCGAGTCGAGTACGGACCCCACGAGTCGACAAGCTACTCCTCGTGCCGACTCTACGTTTCTCCTCGAGTTGAGTTCACTCCTCGAGTCGAGTACCGAGCACACGAGTCGACAAGCTACTCCTCGTGCCGACTCTACGTTTCTCCTCGAGTTGAGTTCACTCCTCGAGTCGAGTACCGAGCACACGAGTCGACAAGCTACTCCTCGTGCCGACTCTACGTTTCTCCTCGAGTTGAGTTCACTCCTCGAGTCGAGTACCGAGCACACGAGTCGACAAGCTACTCCTCGTGCCGACTCTACGTTTCTCCTCGAGTTGAGTTCACTCCTCGAGTCGAGTACCGAGTCCATGGGTCGATAAGCTACTCCTCGTGCCGACTCTACGTTTCTCCTCGAGTTGAGTTCACTCCTCGAGTCGAGTACCGAGCCCACGAGTCGACAAGCTACTCCTCGTGCCGACTCTACGTTTCTCCTCGAGTTGAGTTCACTCCTCGAGTCGAGTACCGAGCACACGAGTCAACAAGCTACTCCTCGTGCCGACTCTACGTTTCTCCTCGAGTTGAGTTCACTCCTCGAGTCGAGTACCGAGCCCACGAGTCGACAAGCTACTCCTCGTGCCGACTCTACATTTCTCCTTGAGTTGAGTTCACTCCTCGAGTCGAGTACCGACCCCACGAGTCGACAAGCTACTCCTCGTGCCGACTCTACGTTTCTCCTCGAGTTGAGTTCACTCCTCGAGTCGAGTACCGAGCCCACGAGTCGCCAATCTACTCCTCGTGCCGACTCTACATTTCTCCTTGAGTTGAGTTCACTCCTCGAGTCGAGTACCGACCCCACGAGTCGACAAGCTACTCCTCGTGCCGACTCTACGTTTCTCCTCGAGTTGAGTTCACTCCTCGAGTCGAGTACGGACCCCACGAGTCGACAAGCTACTCCTCGTGCCGACTCTACGTTTCTCCTCGAGTTGAGTTCACTCCTCGAGTCGAGTACCGAGCACACGAGTCGACAAGCTACTCCTCGTGCCGACTCTACGTTTCTCCTCGAGTTGAGTTCACTCCTCGAGTCGAGTACCGAGCACACGAGTCGACAAGCTACTCCTCGTGCCGACTCTACGTTTCTCCTCGAGTTGAGTTCACTCCTCGAGTCGAGTACCGAGCACACGAGTCGACAAGCTACTCCTCGTGCCGACTCTACGTTTCTCCTCGAGTTGAGTTCACTCCTCGAGTCGAGTACCGAGTCCACGAGTCGACAAGCTACTCCTCGTGCCGACTCTACGTTTCTCCTCGAGTTGAGTTCACTCCTCGAGTCGAGTACGGACCCCACGAGTCGACAAGCTACTCCTCGTGCCGACTCTACGTTTCTCCTCGAGTTGAGTTCACTCCTCGAGTCGAGTACCGAGCACACGAGTCGACAAGCTACTCCTCGTGCCGACTCTACGTTTCTCCTCGAGTTGAGTTCACTCCTCGAGTCGAGTACCGAGTCCACGAGTCGACAAGCTACTCCTCGTGCCGACTCTACGTTTCTCCTCGAGTTGAGTTCACTCCTCGAGTCGAGTACGGACCTCACGAGTCGACAAGCTACTCCTCGTGCCGACTCTACGTTTCTCCTCGAGTTGAGTTCACTCCTCGAGTCGAGTACCGAGCACACGAGTCGACAAGCTACTCCTCGTGCCGACTCTACGTTTCTCCTCGAGTTGAGTTCACTCCTCGTGTCGAGTACCGAGCCCACGAGTCGCCAATCTACTCCTCGTGCCGACTCTACGTTTCTCCTTTAGTTGAGTTCACTCCTCGAGTCGAGTACCGAGTCCATGGGTCGATAAGCTACTCCTCGTGCCGACTCTACGTTTCTCCTCGAGTTGAGTTCACTCCTCGAGTCTAGTACCGAGTCCACGAGTCGACAAGCTACTCCTCGTGCCGACTCTACGTTTCTCCTCGAGTTGAGTTCACTCCTCGAGTCGAGTACCGAGCACACGAGTCGACAAGCTACTCCTCGTGCCGACTCTACGTTTCTCCTCGAGTTGAGTTCACTCCTCGAGTCGAGTACCGAGCACACGAGTCGACAAGCTACTCCTCGTGCCGACTCTACGTTTCTCCTCGAGTTGAGTTCACTCCTCGAGTCGAGTACCGAGTCCACGAGTCGACAAGCTACTCCTCGTGCCGACTCTACGTTTCTCCTCGAGTTGAGTTCACTCCTCGAGTCGAGTACGGACCCCACGAGTCGACAAGCTACTCCTCGTGCCGACTCTACGTTTCTCCTCGAGTTGAGTTCACTCCTCGAGTCGAGTACCGAGCACACGAGTCGACAAGCTACTCCTCGTGCCGACTCTACGTTTCTCCTCGAGTTGAGTTCACTCCTCGAGTCGAGTACCGAGCACACGAGTCGACAAGCTACTCCTCGTGCCGACTCTACGTTTCTCCTCGAGTTGAGTTCACTCCTCGAGTCGAGTACCGAGTCCACGAGTCGACAAGCTACTCCTCGTGCCGACTCTACGTTTCTCCTCGAGTTGAGTTCACTCCTCGAGTCGAGTACCGAGCACACGAGTCGACAAGCTACTCCTCGTGCCGACTCTACGTTTCTCCTCGAGTTGAGTTCACTCCTCGAGTCGAGTACCGAGCACACGAGTCGACAAGCTACTCCTCGTGCCGACTCTACGTTTCTCCTCGAGTTGAGTTCACTCCTCGAGTCGAGTACCGAGTCCACGAGTCGACAAGCTACTCCTCGTGCCGACTCTACGTTTCTCCTCGAGTTGAGTTCACTCCTCGAGTCGAGTACGGACCCCACGAGTCGACAAGCTACTCCTCGTGCCGACTCTACGTTTCTCCTCGAGTTGAGTTCACTCCTCGAGTCGAGTACCGAGCACACGAGTCGACAAGCTACTCCTCGTGCCGACTCTACGTTTCTCCTCGAGTTGAGTTCACTCCACGAGTCGAGTACCGAGCACACGAGTCGACAAGCTACTCCTCGTGCCGACTCTACGTTTCTCCTCGAGTTGAGTTCACTCCTCGAGTCGAGTACCGAGCACACGAGTCGACAAGCTACTCCTCGTGCCGACTCTACGTTTCTCCTCGAGTTGAGTTCACTCCTCGAGTCGAGTACCGAGTCCACGAGTCGACAAGCTACTCCTCGTGCCGACTCTACGTTTCTCCTCGAGTTGAGTTCACTCCTCGAGTCGAGTACGGACCCCACGAGTCGACAAGCTACTCCTCGTGCCGACTCTACGTTTCTCCTCGAGTTGAGTTCACTCCTCGAGTCGAGTACCGAGCACACGAGTCGACAAGCTACTCCTCGTGCCGACTCTACGTTTCTCCTCGAGTTGAGTTCACTCCTCGAGTCGAGTACCGAGCCCACGAGTCGCCAATCTACTCCTCGTGCCGACTCTACATTTCTCCTGGAGTTGAGTTCACTCCTCGAGTCGAGTACCGAGTCCACGAGTCGACTAGCTACTCCTCGTGCCGACTCTACGTTTCTCCTCGAGTTGAGTTCACTCCTCGAGTCGAGTACCGAGCCCACGAGTCGCCAATCTACTCCTCGTGCCGACTCTACATTTCTCCTTGAGTTGAGTTCACTCCTCGAGTCGAGTACCGACCCCACGAGTCGACAAGCTACTCCTCGTGCCGACTCTACGTTTCTCCTCGAGTTGAGTTCACTCCTCGAGTCGAGTACCGAGCCCACGAGTCGACAAGCTACTCCTCGTGCCGACTCTACGTTTCTCCTCGAGTTGAGTTCACTCCTCGAGTCGAGTACCGAGTCCATGGGTCGATAAGCTACTCCTCGTGCCGACTCTACGTTTCTCCTCGAGTTGAGTTCACTCCTCGAGTCGAGTACGGACCCCACGAGTCGACAAGCTACTCCTCGTGCCGACTCTACGTTTCTCCTCGAGTTGAGTTCACTCCTCGAGTCGAGTACCGAGCACACGAGTCGACAAGCTACTCCTCGTGCCGACTCTACGTTTCTCCTCGAGTTGAGTTCACTCCTCGAGTCGAGTACCGAGCACACGAGTCGACAAGCTACTCCTCGTGCCGACTCTACGTTTCTCCTCGAGTTGAGTTCACTCCTCGAGTCGAGTACCGAGTCCACGAGTCGACAAGCTACTCCTCGTGCCGACTCTACGTTTCTCCTCGAGTTGAGTTCACTCCTCGAGTCGAGTACGGACCCCACGAGTCGACAAGCTACTCCTCGTGCCGACTCTACGTTTCTCCTCGAGTTGAGTTCACTCCTCGAGTCGAGTACCGAGCCCACGAGTCGACAAGCTACTCCTCGTGCCGACTCTACGTTTCTCCTCGAGTTGAGTTCACTCCTCGAGTCGAGTACCGAGCCCACGAGTCGCCAATCTACTCCTCGTGCCTACTCTACGTTTCTCCTCGAGTTGAGTTCACTCCTCGAGTCGAGTACCGAGCACACGAGTCGACAAGCTACTCCTCGTGCCGACTCTACGTTTCTCCTCGAGTTGAGTTCACTCCTCGAGTCGAGTACCGAGCCCACGAGTCGACAAGCTACTCCTCGTGCCGACTCTACGTTTCTCCTCGAGTTGAGTTCACTCCTCGAGTCGAGTACCGAGCCCACGAGTCGCCAATCTACTCCTCGTGCCGACTCTACATTTCTCCTGGAGTTGAGTTCACTCCTCGAGTCGAGTACCGAGTCCACGAGTCGACTAGCTACTCCTCGTGCCGACTCTACGTTTCTCCTCGAGTTGAGTTCACTCCTCGAGTCGAGTACCGAGCCCACGAGTCGCCAATCTACTCCTCGTGCCGACTCTACATTTCTCCTTGAGTTGAGTTCACTCCTCGAGTCGAGTACCGACCCCACGAGTCGACAAGCTACTCCTCGTGCCGACTCTACGTTTCTCCTCGAGTTGAGTTCACTCCTCGAGTCGAGTACCGAGCCCACGAGTCGACAAGCTACTCCTCGTGCCGACTCTACGTTTCTCCTCGAGTTGAGTTCACTCCTCGAGTCGAGTACCGAGTCCATGGGTCGATAAGCTACTCCTCGTGCCGACTCTACGTTTCTCCTCGAGTTGAGTTCACTCCTCGAGTCTAGTACCGAGTCCACGAGTCGACAAGCTACTCCTCGTGCCGACTCTACGTTTCTCCTCGAGTTGAGTTCACTCCTCGAGTCGAGTACCGAGCACACGAGTCGACAAGCTACTCCTCGTGCCGACTCTACGTTTCTCCTCGAGTTGAGTTCACTCCTCGAGTCGAGTACCGAGCACACGAGTCGACAAGCTACTCCTCGTGCCGACTCTACGTTTCTCCTCGAGTTGAGTTCACTCCTCGAGTCGAGTACCGAGTCCACGAGTCGACAAGCTACTCCTCGTGCCGACTCTACGTTTCTCCTCGAGTTGAGTTCACTCCTCGAGTCGAGTACGGACCCCACGAGTCGACAAGCTACTCCTCGTGCCGACTCTACGTTTCTCCTCGAGTTGAGTTCACTCCTCGAGTCGAGTACCGAGCACACGAGTCGACAAGCTACTCCTCGTGCCGACTCTACGTTTCTCCTCGAGTTGAGTTCACTCCTCGAGTCGAGTACCGAGCACACGAGTCGACAAGCTACTCCTCGTGCCGACTCTACGTTTCTCCTCGAGTTGAGTTCACTCCTCGAGTCGAGTACCGAGCACACGAGTCGACAAGCTACTCCTCGTGCCGACTCTACGTTTCTCCTCGAGTTGAGTTCACTCCTCGAGTCGAGTACCGAGTCCACGAGTCGACAAGCTACTCCTCGTGCCGACTCTACGTTTCTCCTCGAGTTGAGTTCACTCCTCGAGTCGAGTACGGACCCCACGAGTCGACAAGCTACTCCTCGTGCCGACTCTACGTTTCTCCTCGAGTTGAGTTCACTCCTCGAGTCGAGTACCGAGCACACGAGTCGACAAGCTACTCCTCGTGCCGACTCTACGTTTCTCCTCGAGTTGAGTTCACTCCTCGAGTCGAGTACCGAGCCCACGAGTCGCCAATCTACTCCTCGTGCCGACTCTACATTTCTCCTGGAGTTGAGTTCACTCCTCGAGTCGAGTACCGAGTCCACGAGTCGACTAGCTACTCCTCGTGCCGACTCTACGTTTCTCCTCGAGTTGAGTTCACTCCTCGAGTCGAGTACCGAGCCCACGAGTCGCCAATCTACTCCTCGTGCCGACTCTACATTTCTCCTTGAGTTGAGTTCACTCCTCGAGTCGAGTACCGACCCCACGAGTCGACAAGCTACTCCTCGTGCCGACTCTACGTTTCTCCTCGAGTTGAGTTCACTCCTCGAGTCGAGTACCGAGCCCACGAGTCGACAAGCTACTCCTCGTGCCGACTCTACGTTTCTCCTCGAGTTGAGTTCACTCCTCGAGTCGAGTACCGAGTCCATGGGTCGATAAGCTACTCCTCGTGCCGACTCTACGTTTCTCCTCGAGTTGAGTTCACTCCTCGAGTCGAGTACGGACCCCACGAGTCGACAAGCTACTCCTCGTGCCGACTCTACGTTTCTCCTCGAGTTGAGTTCACTCCTCGAGTCGAGTACCGAGCACACGAGTCGACAAGCTACTCCTCGTGCCGACTCTACGTTTCTCCTCGAGTTGAGTTCACTCCTCGAGTCGAGTACCGAGCACACGAGTCGACAAGCTACTCCTCGTGCCGACTCTACGTTTCTCCTCGAGTTGAGTTCACTCCTCGAGTCGAGTACCGAGTCCACGAGTCGACAAGCTACTCCTCGTGCCGACTCTACGTTTCTCCTCGAGTTGAGTTCACTCCTCGAGTCGAGTACGGACCCCACGAGTCGACAAGCTACTCCTCGTGCCGACTCTACGTTTCTCCTCGAGTTGAGTTCACTCCTCGAGTCGAGTACCGAGCCCACGAGTCGACAAGCTACTCCTCGTGCCGACTCTACGTTTCTCCTCGAGTTGAGTTCACTCCTCGAGTCGAGTACCGAGCCCACGAGTCGCCAATCTACTCCTCGTGCCTACTCTACGTTTCTCCTCGAGTTGAGTTCACTCCTCGAGTCGAGTACCGAGCACACGAGTCGACAAGCTACTCCTCGTGCCGACTCTACGTTTCTCCTCGAGTTGAGTTCACTCCTCGAGTCGAGTACCGAGCCCACGAGTCGACAAGCTACTCCTCGTGCCGACTCTACGTTTCTCCTCGAGTTGAGTTCACTCCTCGAGTCGAGTACCGAGCCCACGAGTCGCCAATCTACTCCTCGTGCCGACTCTACATTTCTCCTGGAGTTGAGTTCACTCCTCGAGTCGAGTACCGAGTCCACGAGTCGACTAGCTACTCCTCGTGCCGACTCTACGTTTCTCCTCGAGTTGAGTTCACTCCTCGAGTCGAGTACCGAGCCCACGAGTCGCCAATCTACTCCTCGTGCCGACTCTACATTTCTCCTTGAGTTGAGTTCACTCCTCGAGTCGAGTACCGACCCCACGAGTCGACAAGCTACTCCTCGTGCCGACTCTACGTTTCTCCTCGAGTTGAGTTCACTCCTCGAGTCGAGTACCGAGCCCACGAGTCGACAAGCTACTCCTCGTGCCGACTCTACGTTTCTCCTCGAGTTGAGTTCACTCCTCGAGTCGAGTACCGAGTCCATGGGTCGATAAGCTACTCCTCGTGCCGACTCTACGTTTCTCCTCGAGTTGAGTTCACTCCTCGAGTCTAGTACCGAGTCCACGAGTCGACAAGCTACTCCTCGTGCCGACTCTACGTTTCTCCTCGAGTTGAGTTCACTCCTCGAGTCGAGTACCGAGCACACGAGTCAACAAGCTACTCCTCGTGCCGACTCTACGTTTCTCCTCGAGTTGAGTTCACTCCTCGAGTCGAGTACCGAGCCCACGAGTCGACAAGCTACTCCTCGTGCCGACTCTACGTTTCTCCTCGAGTTGAGTTCACTCCTCGAGTCGAGTACCGAGTCCATGGGTCGATAAGCTACTCCTCGTGCCGACTCTACGTTTCTCCTCGAGTTGAGTTCACTCCTCGAGTCGAGTACCGAGCCCACGAGTCGACAAGCTACTCCTCGTGCCGACTCTACGTTTCTCCTCGAGTTGAGTTCACTCCTCGAGTCGAGTACCGAGTCCATGGGTCGATAAACTACTCCTCGTGCCGACTCTACATTTCTCCTTGAGTTGAGTTCACTCCTCGAGTCGAGTACCGAGTCCACGAGTCGACAAGCTACTCCTCGTGCCGACTCTACGTTTCTCCTCGAGTTGAGTTCACTCCTCGAGTCGAGTACCGAGCCCACGAGTCGACAAGCTACTCCTCGTGCCGACTCTACGTTTCTCCTCGAGTTGAGTTCACTCCTCGAGTCGAGTACCGAGTCCATGGGTCGATAAGCTACTCCTCGTGCCGACTCTACGTTTCTCCTCGAGTTGAGTTCACTCCTCGAGTCGAGTACCGAGCCCACGAGTCGCCAATCTACTCCTCGTGCCGACTTTACGTTTCTCCTTGAGTTGAGTTCACTCCTCGAGTCGAGTACCGAGTCCATGGGTCGATAAGCTACTCCTCGTGCCGACTCTACGTTTCTCCTCGAGTTGAGTTCACTCCTCGAGTCGAGTACCGAGCCCACGAGTCGACAAGCTACTCCTCGTGCCGACTCTACGTTTCTCCTCGAGTTGAGTTCACTCCTCGAGTCGAGTACCGAGTCCATGGGTCGATAAGCTACTCCTCGTGCCGACTCTACGTTTCTCCTCGAGTTGAGTTCACTCCTCGAGTCGAGTACCGAGCCCACGAGTCGCCAATCTACTCCTCGTGCCGACTTTACGTTTCTCCTTGAGTTGAGTTCACTCCTCGAGTCGAGTACCGAGTCCATGGGTCGATAAGCTACTCCTCGTGCCGACTCTACGTTTCTCCTCGAGTTGAGTTCACTCCTCGAGTCTAGTACCGAGTCCACGAGTCGACAAGCTACTCCTCGTGCCGACTCTACGTTTCTCCTCGAGTTGAGTTCACTCCTCGAGTCGAGTACCGAGCACACGAGTCGACAAGCTACTCCTCGTGCCGACTCTACGTTTCTCCTCGAGTTGAGTTCACTCCTCGAGTCGAGTACCGAGCACACGAGTCGACAAGCTACTCCTCGTGCCGACTCTACGTTTCTCCTCGAGTTGAGTTCACTCCTCGAGTCGAGTACCGAGTCCACGAGTCGACAAGCTACTCCTCGTGCCGACTCTACGTTTCTCCTCGAGTTGAGTTCACTCCTCGAGTCGAGTACGGACCCCACGAGTCGACAAGCTACTCCTCGTGCCGACTCTACGTTTCTCCTCGAGTTGAGTTCACTCCTCGAGTCGAGTACCGAGCACACGAGTCGACAAGCTACTCCTCGTGCCGACTCTACGTTTCTCCTCGAGTTGAGTTCACTCCTCGAGTCGAGTACCGAGCACACGAGTCGACAAGCTACTCCTCGTGCCGACTCTACGTTTCTCCTCGAGTTGAGTTCACTCCTCGAGTCGAGTACCGAGCACACGAGTCGACAAGCTACTCCTCGTGCCGACTCTACGTTTCTCCTCGAGTTGAGTTCACTCCTCGAGTCGAGTACCGAGTCCACGAGTCGACAAGCTACTCCTCGTGCCGACTCTACGTTTCTCCTCGAGTTGAGTTCACTCCTCGAGTCGAGTACGGACCCCACGAGTCGACAAGCTACTCCTCGTGCCGACTCTACGTTTCTCCTCGAGTTGAGTTCACTCCTCGAGTCGAGTACCGAGCACACGAGTCGACAAGCTACTCCTCGTGCCGACTCTACGTTTCTCCTCGAGTTGAGTTCACTCCTCGAGTCGAGTACCGAGCACACGAGTCGACAAGCTACTCCTCGTGCCGACTCTACGTTTCTCCTCGAGTTGAGTTCACTCCTCGAGTCGAGTACCGA
Source organism: Urtica dioica subsp. dioica (assembly GCF_054948205.1). NCBI lineage: Eukaryota > Viridiplantae > Streptophyta > Magnoliopsida > Rosales > Urticaceae > Urtica > Urtica dioica. The sequence continues at coordinate 16,051,498 of NC_142757.1, forward strand.
GTCCACGAGTCGACAAGCTACTCCTCGTGCCGACTCTACGTTTCTCCTCGAGTTGAGTTCACTCCTCGAGTCGAGTACGGACCCCACGAGTCGACAAGCTACTCCTCGTGCCGACTCTACGTTTCTCCTCGAGTTGAGTTCACTCCTCGAGTCGAGTACCGAGCCCACGAGTCGACAAGCTACTCCTCGTGCCGACTCTACGTTTCTCCTCGAGTTGAGTTCACTCCTCGAGTCGAGTACCGAGCCCACGAGTCGCCAATCTACTCCTCGTGCCGACTCTACGTTTCTCCTCGAGTTGAGTTCACTCCTCGAGTCGAGTACCGAGCACACGAGTCGACAAGCTACTCCTCGTGCCGACTCTACGTTTCTCCTCGAGTTGAGTTCACTCCTCGAGTCGAGTACCGAGCCCACGAGTCGACAAGCTACTCCTCGTGCCGACTCTACGTTTCTCCTCGAGTTGAGTTCACTCCTCGAGTCGAGTACCGAGCCCACGAGTCGCCAATCTACTCCTCGTGCCGACTCTACATTTCTCCTGGAGTTGAGTTCACTCCTCGAGTCGAGTACCGAGTCCACGAGTCGACTAGCTACTCCTCGTGCCGACTCTACGTTTCTCCTCGAGTTGAGTTCACTCCTCGAGTCGAGTACCGAGCCCACGAGTCGCCAATCTACTCCTCGTGCCGACTCTACATTTCTCCTTGAGTTGAGTTCACTCCTCGAGTCGAGTACCGACCCGACGAGTCGACAAGCTACTCCTCGTGCCGACTCTACGTTTCTCCTCGAGTTGAGTTCACTCCTCGAGTCGAGTACCGAGCCCACGAGTCGACAAGCTACTCCTCGTGCCGACTCTACGTTTCTCCTCGAGTTGAGTTCACTCCTCGAGTCGAGTACCGAGTCCATGGGTCGATAAGCTACTCCTCGTGCCGACTCTACGTTTCTCCTCGAGTTGAGTTCACTCCTCGAGTCTAGTACCGAGTCCACGAGTCGACAAGCTACTCCTCGTGCCGACTCTACGTTTCTCCTCGAGTTGAGTTCACTCCTCGAGTCGAGTACCGAGCACACGAGTCAACAAGCTACTCCTCGTGCCGACTCTACGTTTCTCCTCGAGTTGAGTTCACTCCTCGAGTCGAGTACCGACCCCACGAGTCGACAAGCTACTCCTCGTGCCGACTCTACGTTTCTCCTCTAGTTGAGTTCACTCCTCGAGTCGAGTACCGAGTCCACGAGTCGACAAGCTACTCCTCGTGCCGACTCTACGTTTCTCCTCGAGTTGAGTTCACTCCTCGAGTCGAGTACCGAGCCCACGAGTCGACAAGCTACTCCTCGTGCCGACTCTACGTTTCTCCTCGAGTTGAGTTCACTCCTCGAGTCGAGTACCGAGTCCATGTGTCGATAAACTACTCCTCGTGCCGACTCTACGTTTCTCCTCGAGTTGAGTTCACTCCTCGAGTCTAGTACCGAGTCCACGAGTCGACAAGCTACTCCTCGTGCCGACTCTACGTTTCTCCTCGAGTTGAGTTCACTCCTCGAGTCGAGTACCGAGCACACGAGTCGACAAGCTACTCCTCGTGCCGACTCTACATTTCTCCTTGAGTTGAGTTCACTCCTCGAGTCGAGTACCGACCCCACGAGTCGACAAGCTACTCCTCGTGCCGACTCTACGTTTCTCCTCGAGTTGAGTTCACTCCTCGAGTCGAGTACCGAGCACACGAGTCGACAAGCTACTCCTCGTGCCGACTCTACGTTTCTCCTCGAGTTGAGTGCACTCCTCGAGTCGAGTACCGAGCCCACGAGTCGACAAGCTACTCCTCGTGCCGACTCTACGTTTCTCCTCGAGTTGAGTTCACTCCTCGAGTCGAGTACCGAGTCCATGGGTCGATAAACTACTCCTCGTGCCGACTCTACATTTCTCCTTGAGTTGAGTTCACTCCTCGAGTCGAGTACCGAGTCCACGAGTCGACAAGCTACTCCTCGTGCCGACTCTACGTTTCTCCTCGAGTTGAGTTCACTCCTCGAGTCGAGTACCGAGCCCACGAGTCGCCAATCTACTCCTCGTGCCGACTTTACGTTTCTCCTTGAGTTGAGTTCACTCCTCGAGTCGAGTACCGAGTCCATGGGTCGATAAGCTACTCCTCGTGCCGACTCTACGTTTCTCCTCGAGTTGAGTTCACTCCTCGAGTCTAGTACCGAGTCCACGAGTCGACAAGCTACTCCTCGTGCCGACTCTACGTTTCTCCTCGAGTTGAGTTCACTCCTCGAGTCGAGTACCGAGCACACGAGTCGACAAGCTACTCCTCGTGCCGACTCTACGTTTCTCCTCGAGTTGAGTTCACTCCTCGAGTCGAGTACCGAGCACACGAGTCGACAAGCTACTCCTCGTGCCGACTCTACGTTTCTCCTCGAGTTGAGTTCACTCCTCGAGTCGAGTACCGAGTCCACGAGTCGACAAGCTACTCCTCGTGCCGACTCTACGTTTCTCCTCGAGTTGAGTTCACTCCTCGAGTCGAGTACGGACCCCACGAGTCGACAAGCTACTCCTCGTGCCGACTCTACGTTTCTCCTCGAGTTGAGTTCACTCCTCGAGTCGAGTACCGAGCCCACGAGTCGACAAGCTACTCCTCGTGCCGACTCTACGTTTCTCCTCGAGTTGAGTTCACTCCTCGAGTCGAGTACCGAGCACACGAGTCGACAAGCTACTCCTCGTGCCGACTCTACGTTTCTCCTCGAGTTGAGTTCACTCCTCGAGTCGAGTACCGAGCACACGAGTCGACAAGCTACTCCTCGTGCCGACTCTACGTTTCTCCTCGAGTTGAGTTCACTCCTCGAGTCGAGTACCGAGCACACGAGTCGACAAGCTACTCCTCGTGCCGACTCTACGTTTCTCCTCGAGTTGAGTTCACTCCTCGAGTCGAGTACCGAGCACACGAGTCGACAAGCTACTCCTCGTGCCGACTCTACGTTTCTCCTCGAGTTGAGTTCACTCCTCGAGTCGAGTACCGAGTCCACGAGTCGACAAGCTACTCCTCGTGCCGACTCTACGTTTCTCCTCGAGTTGAGTTCACTCCTCGAGTCGAGTACGGACCCCACGAGTCGACAAGCTACTCCTCGTGCCGACTCTACGTTTCTCCTCGAGTTGAGTTCACTCCTCGAGTCGAGTACCGAGCACACGAGTCGACAAGCTACTCCTCGTGCCGACTCTATGTTTCTCCTCGAGTTGAGTTCACTCCTCGAGTCGAGTACCGAGCACACGAGTCGACAAGCTACTCCTCGTGCCGACTCTACGTTTCTCCTCGAGTTGAGTTCACTCCTCGAGTCGAGTACCGAGTCCACGAGTCGACAAGCTACTCCTCGTGCCGACTCTACGTTTCTCCTCGAGTTGAGTTCACTCCTCGAGTCGAGTACGGACCCCACGAGTCGACAAGCTACTCCTCGTGCCGACTCTACGTTTCTCCTCGAGTTGAGTTCACTCCTCGAGTCGAGTACCGAGCCCACGAGTCGACAAGCTACTCCTCGTGCCGACTCTACGTTTCTCCTCGAGTTGAGTTCACTCCTCGAGTCGAGTACCGAGCCCACGAGTCGCCAATCTACTCCTCGTGCCGACTCTACGTTTCTCCTCGAGTTGAGTTCACTCCTCGAGTCGAGTACCGAGCACACGAGTCGACAAGCTACTCCTCGTGCCGACTCTACGTTTCTCCTCGAGTTGAGTTCACTCCTCGAGTCGAGTACCGAGCCCACGAGTCGACAAGCTACTCCTCGTGCCGACTCTACGTTTCTCCTCGAGTTGAGTTCACTCCTCGAGTCGAGTACCGAGCCCACGAGTCGCCAATCTACTCCTCGTGCCGACTCTACATTTCTCCTGGAGTTGAGTTCACTCCTCGAGTCGAGTACCGAGTCCACGAGTCGACTAGCTACTCCTCGTGCCGACTCTACGTTTCTCCTCGAGTTGAGTTCACTCCTCGAGTCGAGTACCGAGCCCACGAGTCGCCAATCTACTCCTCGTGCCGACTCTACATTTCTCCTTGAGTTGAGTTCACTCCTCGAGTCGAGTACCGACCCGACGAGTCGACAAGCTACTCCTCGTGCCGACTCTACGTTTCTCCTCGAGTTGAGTTCACTCCTCGAGTCGAGTACCGAGCCCACGAGTCGACAAGCTACTCCTCGTGCCGACTCTACGTTTCTCCTCGAGTTGAGTTCACTCCTCGAGTCGAGTACCGAGTCCATGGGTCGATAAGCTACTCCTCGTGCCGACTCTACGTTTCTCCTCGAGTTGAGTTCACTCCTCGAGTCTAGTACCGAGTCCACGAGTCGACAAGCTACTCCTCGTGCCGACTCTACGTTTCTCCTCGAGTTGAGTTCACTCCTCGAGTCGAGTACCGAGCACACGAGTCAACAAGCTACTCCTCGTGCCGACTCTACGTTTCTCCTCGAGTTGAGTTCACTCCTCGAGTCGAGTACCGACCCCACGAGTCGACAAGCTACTCCTCGTGCCGACTCTACGTTTCTCCTCTAGTTGAGTTCACTCCTCGAGTCGAGTACCGAGTCCACGAGTCGACAAGCTACTCCTCGTGCCGACTCTACGTTTCTCCTCGAGTTGAGTTCACTCCTCGAGTCGAGTACCGAGCCCACGAGTCGACAAGCTACTCCTCGTGCCGACTCTACGTTTCTCCTCGAGTTGAGTTCACTCCTCGAGTCGAGTACCGAGTCCATGTGTCGATAAACTACTCCTCGTGCCGACTCTACGTTTCTCCTCGAGTTGAGTTCACTCCTCGAGTCTAGTACCGAGTCCACGAGTCGACAAGCTACTCCTCGTGCCGACTCTACGTTTCTCCTCGAGTTGAGTTCACTCCTCGAGTCGAGTACCGAGCACACGAGTCGACAAGCTACTCCTCGTGCCGACTCTACATTTCTCCTTGAGTTGAGTTCACTCCTCGAGTCGAGTACCGACCCCACGAGTCGACAAGCTACTCCTCGTGCCGACTCTACGTTTCTCCTCGAGTTGAGTTCACTCCTCGAGTCGAGTACCGAGCCCACGAGTCGACAAGCTACTCCTCGTGCCGACTCTACGTTTCTCCTCGAGTTGAGTTCACTCCTCGAGTCGAGTACCGAGTCCACGAGTCGACAAGCTACTCCTCGTGCCGACTCTACGTTTCTCCTCGAGTTGAGTTCACTCCTCGAGTCGAGTACGGACCCCACGAGTCGACAAGCTACTCCTCGTGCCGACTCTACGTTTCTCCTCGAGTTGAGTTCACTCCTCGAGTCGAGTACCGAGCACACGAGTCGACAAGCTACTCCTCGTGCCGACTCTACGTTTCTCCTCGAGTTGAGTTCACTCCTCGAGTCGAGTACCGAGCACACGAGTCGACAAGCTACTCCTCGTGCCGACTCTACGTTTCTCCTCGAGTTGAGTTCACTCCTCGAGTCGAGTACCGAGCACACGAGTCGACAAGCTACTCCTCGTGCCGACTCTACGTTTCTCCTCGAGTTGAGTTCACTCCTCGAGTCGAGTACCGAGTCCACGAGTCGACAAGCTACTCCTCGTGCCGACTCTACGTTTCTCCTCGAGTTGAGTTCACTCCTCGAGTCGAGTACGGACCCCACGAGTCGACAAGCTACTCCTCGTGCCGACTCTACGTTTCTCCTCGAGTTGAGTTCACTCCTCGAGTCGAGTACCGAGCCCACGAGTCGACAAGCTACTCCTCGTGCCGACTGTACGTTTCTCCTCGAGTTGAGTTCACTCCTCGAGTCGAGTACCGAGCCCACGAGTCGCCAATCTACTCCTCGTGCCGACTCTACGTTTCTCCTCGAGTTGAGTTCACTCCTCGAGTCGAGTACCGAGCACACGAGTCGACAAGCTACTCCTCGTGCCGACTCTACGTTTCTCCTCGAGTTGAGTTCACTCCTCGAGTCGAGTACCGAGCCCACGAGTCGACAAGCTACTCCTCGTGCCGACTCTACGTTTCTCCTCGAGTTGAGTTCACTCCTCGAGTCGAGTACCGAGCCCACGAGTCGCCAATCTACTCCTCGTGCCGACTCTACATTTCTCCTGGAGTTGAGTTCACTCCTCGAGTCGAGTACCGAGTCCACGAGTCGACTAGCTACTCCTCGTGCCGACTCTACGTTTCTCCTCGAGTTGAGTTCACTCCTCGAGTCGAGTACCGAGCCCACGAGTCGACAAGCTACTCCTCGTGCCGACTCTACGTTTCTCCTCGAGTTGAGTTCACTCCTCGAGTCGAGTACCGAGTCCATGTGTCGATAAACTACTCCTCGTGCCGACTCTACGTTTCTCCTCGAGTTGAGTTCACTCCTCGAGTCTAGTACCGAGTCCACGAGTCGACAAGCTACTCCTCGTGCCGACTCTACGTTTCTCCTCGAGTTGAGTTCACTCCTCGAGTCGAGTACCGAGCACACGAGTCGACAAGCTACTCCTCGTGCCGACTCTACATTTCTCCTTGAGTTGAGTTCACTCCTCGAGTCGAGTACCGACCCCACGAGTCGACAAGCTACTCCTCGTGCCGACTCTACGTTTCTCCTCGAGTTGAGTTCACTCCTCGAGTCGAGTACCGAGCCCACGAGTCGACAAGCTACTCCTCGTGCCGACTCTACGTTTCTCCTCGAGTTGAGTTCACTCCTCGAGTCGAGTACCGAGTCCATGGGTCGATAAGCTACTCCTCGTGCCGACTCTACGTTTCTCCTCGAGTTGAGTTCACTCCTCGAGTCTAGTACCGAGTCCACGAGTCGACAAGCTACTCCTCGTGCCGACTCTACGTTTCTCCTCGAGTTGAGTTCACTCCTCGAGTCGAGTACCGAGCACACGAGTCAACAAGCTACTCCTCGTGCCGACTCTACGTTTCTCCTCGAGTTGAGTTCACTCCTCGAGTCGAGTACCGACCCCACGAGTCGACAAGCTACTCCTCGTGCCGACTCTACGTTTCTCCTCTAGTTGAGTTCACTCCTCGAGTCGAGTACCGAGTCCACGAGTCGACAAGCTACTCCTCGTGCCGACTCTACGTTTCTCCTCGAGTTGAGTTCACTCCTCGAGTCGAGTACCGAGCCCACGAGTCGACAAGCTACTCCTCGTGCCGACTCTACGTTTCTCCTCGAGTTGAGTTCACTCCTCGAGTCGAGTACCGAGTCCATGTGTCGATAAACTACTCCTCGTGCCGACTCTACGTTTCTCCTCGAGTTGAGTTCACTCCTCGAGTCTAGTACCGAGTCCACGAGTCGACAAGCTACTCCTCGTGCCGACTCTACGTTTCTCCTCGAGTTGAGTTCACTCCTCGAGTCGAGTACCGAGCACACGAGTCGACAAGCTACTCCTCGTGCCGACTCTACATTTCTCCTTGAGTTGAGTTCACTCCTCGAGTCGAGTACCGACCCCACGAGTCGACAAGCTACTCCTCGTGCCGACTCTACGTTTCTCCTCGAGTTGAGTTCACTCCTCGAGTCGAGTACCGAGCCCACGAGTCGACAAGCTACTCCTCGTGCCGACTCTACGTTTCTCCTCGAGTTGAGTTCACTCCTCGAGTCGAGTACCGAGTCCATGGGTCGATAAGCTACTCCTCGTGCCGACTCTACGTTTCTCCTCGAGTTGAGTTCACTCCTCGAGTCGAGTACCGAGCCCACGAGTCGACAAGCTACTCCTCGTGCCGACTCTACGTTTCTCCTCGAGTTGAGTTCACTCCTCGAGTCGAGTACCGAGTCCATGGGTCGATAAACTACTCCTCGTGCCGACTCTACATTTCTCCTTGAGTTGAGTTCACTCCTCGAGTCGAGTACCGAGTCCACGAGTCGACAAGCTACTCCTCGTGCCGACTCTACGTTTCTCCTCGAGTTGAGTTCACTCCTCGAGTCGAGTACCGAGCCCACGAGTCGCCAATCTACTCCTCGTGCCGACTCTACGTTTCTCCTTGAGTTGAGTTCACTCCTCGAGTCGAGTACCGAGTCCATGGGTCGATAAGCTACTCCTCGTGCCGACTCTACGTTTCTCCTCGAGTTGAGTTCACTCCTCGAGTCTAGTACCGAGTCCACGAGTCGACAAGCTACTCCTCGTGCCGACTCTACGTTTCTCCTCGAGTTGAGTTCACTCCTCGAGTCGAGTACCGAGCACACGAGTCGACAAGCTACTCCTCGTGCCGACTCTACGTTTCTCCTCGAGTTGAGTTCACTCCTCGAGTCGAGTACCGAGCACACGAGTCGACAAGCTACTCCTCGTGCCGACTCTACGTTTCTCCTCGAGTTGAGTTCACTCCTCGAGTCGAGTACCGAGTCCACGAGTCGACAAGCTACTCCTCGTGCCGACTCTACGTTTCTCCTCGAGTTGAGTTCACTCCTCGAGTCGAGTACGGACCCCACGAGTCGACAAGCTACTCCTCGTGCCGACTCTACGTTTCTCCTCGAGTTGAGTTCACTCCTCGAGTCGAGTACCGAGCACACGAGTCGACAAGCTACTCCTCGTGCCGACTCTACGTTTCTCCTCGAGTTAAGTTCACTCCTCGAGTCGAGTACCGAGCACACGAGTCGACAAGCTACTCCTCGTGCCGACTCTACGTTTCTCCTCGAGTTGAGTTCACTCCTCGAGTCGAGTACCGAGCACACGAGTCGACAAGCTACTCCTCGTGCCGACTCTACGTTTCTCCTCGAGTTGAGTTCACTCCTCGAGTCGAGTACCGAGTCCACGAGTCGACAAGCTACTCCTCGTGCCGACTCTACGTTTCTCCTCGAGTTGAGTTCATCCCTCGAGTCGAGTACCGAGCCCACGAGTCGACAAGCTACTCCTCGTGCCGACTCTACGTTTCTCCTCGAGTTGAGTTCACTCCTCGAGTCGAGTACCGAGTCCATGGGTCGATTAGCTACTCCTCGTGCCGACTCTACGTTTCTCCTCGAGTTGAGTTCACTCCTCGAGTCGAGTACCAAGCCCACGAGTCGCCAATCTACTCCTCGTGCCGACTCTACATTTCTCCTTGAGTTGAGTTCACTCCTCGAGTCGAGTACCGAGCACACGAGTCGACAAGCTACTCCTCGTGCCGACTCTACGTTTCTCCTCGAGTTGAGTTCACTCCTCGAGTCGAGTACCGACCCCACGAGTCGACAAGCTACTCCTCGTGCCGACTCTACGTTTCTCCTCGAGTTGAGTTCACTCCTCGAGTCGAGTACCGAGCCCACGAGTCGACAAGCTACTCCTCGTGCCGACTCTACGTTTCTCCTCGAGTTGAGTTCACTCCTCGAGTCGAGTACCGAGCCCACGAGTCGCCAATCTACTCCTCGTGCCGACTCTACATTTCTCCTGGAGTTGAGTTCACTCCTCGAGTCGAGTACCGAGTCCACGAGTCGACTAGCTACTCCTCGTGCCGACTCTACGTTTCTCCTCGAGTTGAGTTCACTCCTCGAGTCGAGTACCGAGCCCACGAGTCGCCAATCTACTCCTCGTGCCGACTCTACATTTCTCCTTGAGTTGAGTTCACTCCTCGAGTCGAGTACCGACCCCACGAGTCGACAAGCTACTCCTCGTGCCGACTCTACGTTTCTCCTCGAGTTGAGTTCACTCCTCGAGTCGAGTACCGAGCCCACGAGTCGACAAGCTACTCCTCGTGCCGACTCTACGTTTCTCCTCGAGTTGAGTTCATCCCTCGAGTCGAGTACCGAGTCCACGAGTCGACAAGCTACTCCTCGTGCCGACTCTACGTTTCTCCTCGAGTTGAGTTCACTCCTCGAGTCGAGTACCGAGCCCACGAGTCGACAAGCTACTCCTCGTGCCGACTCTACGTTTCTCCTCGAGTTGAGTTCACTCCTCGAGTCGAGTACCGAGTCCATGGGTCGATTAGCTACTCCTCGTGCCGACTCTACGTTTCTCCTCGAGTTGAGTTCACTCCTCGAGTCGAGTACCAAGCCCACGAGTCGCCAATCTACTCCTCGTGCCGACTCTACATTTCTCCTTGAGTTGAGTTCACTCCTCGAGTCGAGTACCGAGCACACGAGTCGACAAGCTACTCCTCGTGCCGACTCTACGTTTCTCCTCGAGTTGAGTTCACTCCTCGAGTCGAGTACCGACCCCACGAGTCGACAAGCTACTCCTCGTGCCGACTCTACGTTTCTCCTCGAGTTGAGTTCACTCCTCGAGTCGAGTACGGACCCCACGAGTCGACAAGCTACTCCTCGTGCCGACTCTACGTTTCTCCTCGAGTTGAGTTCACTCCTCGAGTCGAGTACCAAGCCCACGAGTCGCCAATCTACTCCTCGTGCCGACTCTACATTTCTCCTTGAGTTGAGTTCACTCCTCGAGTCGAGTACCGAGCACACGAGTCGACAAGCTACTCCTCGTGCCGACTCTACGTTTCTCCTCGAGTTGAGTTCACTCCTCGAGTCGAGTACCGACCCCACGAGTCGACAAGCTACTCCTCGTGCCGACTCTACGTTTCTCCTCGAGTTGAGTTCACTCCTCGAGTCGAGTACCAAGCCCACGAGTCGACAAGCTACTCCTCGTGCCGACTCTACGTTTCTCCTCGAGTTGAGTTCATCCCTCGAGTCGAGTACCGAGTCCACGAGTCGACAAGCTACTCCTCGTGCCGACTCTACGTTTCTCCTCGAGTTGAGTTCACTCCTCGAGTCGAGTACCGAGCCCACGAGTCGACAAGCTACTCCTCGTGCCGACTCTACGTTTCTCCTCGAGTTGAGTTCACTCCTCGAGTCGAGTACCGAGTCCATGGGTCGATTAGCTACTCCTCGTGCCGACTCTACGTTTCTCCTCGAGTTGAGTTCACTCCTCGAGTCGAGTACCGAGCCCACGAGTCGACAAGCTACTCCTCGTGCCGACTCTACGTTTCTCCTCGAGTTGAGTTCACTCCTCGAGTCGAGTACCGAATCCATGGGTCAATAAGCTACTCCTCGTGCCGATTCTGCGTTTCTCCTCGAGTTGAGTTCACTCCTCGAGTCGAGTACCGACCCCACGAGTCGACAAGCTACTCCTCGTGCCGACTCTACGTTTCTCCTCGAGTTGAGTTCACTCCTCGAGTCGAGTACCGAGCACACGAGTCGACAAGCTACTCCTCGTGCCGACTCTACGTTTCTCCTCGAGTTGAGTTCACTCCTCGAGTCGAGTACCGAGCACACGAGTCGACAAGCTACTCCTCGTGCCGACTCTACGTTTCTCCTCGAGTTGAGTTCACTCCTCGAGTCGAGTACCGAGCACACGAGTCGACAAGCTACTCCTCGTGCCGACTCTACGTTTCTCCTCGAGTTGAGTTCACTCCTCGAGTCGAGTACCGAGTCCACGAGTCGACAAGCTACTCCTCGTGCCGACTCTACGTTTCTCCTCGAGTTGAGTTCACTCCTCGAGTCGAGTACGGACCCCACGAGTCGACAAGCTACTCCTCGTGCCGACTCTACGTTTCTCCTCGAGTTGAGTTCACTCCTCGAGTCGAGTACCAAGCCCACGAGTCGCCAATCTACTCCTCGTGCCGACTCTACATTTCTCCTTGAGTTGAGTTCACTCCTCGAGTCGAGTACCGAGCACACGAGTCGACAAGCTACTCCTCGTGCCGACTCTACGTTTCTCCTCGAGTTGAGTTCACTCCTCGAGTCGAGTACCGACCCCACGAGTCGACAAGCTACTCCTCGTGCCGACTCTACGTTTCTCCTCGAGTTGAGTTCACTCCTCGAGTCGAGTACCAAGCCCACGAGTCGACAAGCTACTCCTCGTGCCGACTCTACGTTTCTCCTCGAGTTGAGTTCATCCCTCGAGTCGAGTACCGAGTCCACGAGTCGACAAGCTACTCCTCGTGCCGACTCTACGTTTCTCCTCGAGTTGAGTTCACTCCTCGAGTCGAGTACCGAGCCCACGAGTCGACAAGCTACTCCTCGTGCCGACTCTACGTTTCTCCTCGAGTTGAGTTCACTCCTCGAGTCGAGTACCGAGTCCATGGGTCGATTAGCTACTCCTCGTGCCGACTCTACGTTTCTCCTCGAGTTGAGTTCACTCCTCGAGTCGAGTACCAAGCCCACGAGTCGCCAATCTACTCCTCGTGCCGACTCTACATTTCTCCTTGAGTTGAGTTCACTCCTCGAGTCGAGTACCGAGCACACGAGTCGACAAGCTACTCCTCGTGCCGACTCTACGTTTCTCCTCGAGTTGAGTTCACTCCTCGAGTCGAGTACCGACCCCACGAGTCGACAAGCTACTCCTCGTGCCGACTCTACGTTTCTCCTCGAGTTGAGTTCACTCCTCGAGTCGAGTACCGAGCCCACGAGTCGACAAGCTACTCCTCGTGCCGACTCTACGTTTCTCCTCGAGTTGAGTTCACTCCTCGAGTCGAGTACCGAGCCCACGAGTCGCCAATCTACTCCTCGTGCCGACTCTACGTTTCTCCTCGAGTTGAGTTCACTCCTCGAGTCGAGTACCGAGTCCATGGGTCGATAAGCTACTCCTCGTGCCGACTCTACGTTTCTCCTCGAGTTGAGTTCACTCCTCGAGTCTAGTACCGAGTCCACGAGTCGACAAGCTACTCCTCGTGCCGACTCTACGTTTCTCCTCGAGTTGAGTTCACTCCTCGAGTCGAGTACCGAGCACACGAGTCGACAAGCTACTCCTCGTGCCGACTCTACGTTTCTCCTCGAGTTGAGTTCACTCCTCGAGTCGAGTACCGAGCACACGAGTCGACAAGCTACTCCTCGTGCCGACTCTACGTTTCTCCTTGAGTTGAGTTCACTCCTCGAGTCGAGTACCGAGCACACGAGTCGACAAGCTACTCCTCGTGCCGACTCTACGTTTCTCCTCGAGTTGAGTTCACTCCTCGAGTCGAGTACCGAGTCCACGAGTCGACAAGCTACTCCTCGTGCCCACTCTACGTTTCTCCTCGAGTTGAGTTCACTCCTCGAGTCGAGTACGGACCCCACGAGTCGACAAGCTACTCCTCGTGCCGACTCTACGTTTCTCCTCGAGTTGAGTTCACTCCTCGAGTCGAGTACCAAGCCCACGAGTCGACAAGCTACTCCTCGTGCCGACTCTACGTTTCTCCTCGAGTTGAGTTCATCCCTCGAGTCGAGTACCGAGTCCACGAGTCGACAAGCTACTCCTCGTGCCGACTCTACGTTTTTTCCTCGAGTTGAGTTCACTCCTCGAGTCGAGTACCGAGCCCACGAGTCGACAAGCTACTCCTCGTGCCGACTCTACGTTTCTCCTCGAGTTGAGTTCACTCCTCGAGTCGAGTACCGAGTCCATGGGTCGATTAGCTACTCCTCGTGCCGACTCTACGTTTCTCCTCGAGTTGAGTTCACTCCTCGAGTCGAGTACCGAGCCCACGAGTCGACAAGCTACTCCTCGTGCCGACTCTACGTTTCTCCTCGAGTTGAGTTCACTCCTCGAGTCGAGTACCGAGCCCACGAGTCGACAAGCTACTCCTCGTGCCGACTCTACGTTTCTCCTGAGTTCACTCCTCGAGTCGAGTACCGACCCCACGAGTCGACAAGCTACTCCTCGTGCCGACTCTGCGTTTCTCCTCGAGTTGAGTTCACTCCTCGAGTCGAGTACCGACCCCACGAGTCGACAAGCTACTCCTCGTGCCGACTCTACGTTTCTCCTCGAGTTGAGTTCACTCCTCGAGTCGAGTACCGAGCCCACGAGTCGACAAGCTACTCCTCGTGCCGACTCTACGTTTCTCCTCGAGTTGAGTTCACTCCTCGAGTCGAGTACCGAGTCCATGGGTCGACAAGCTACTCCTCGTGCCGACTCTACGTTTCTCCTCGAGTTGAGTTCACTCCTCGAGTCGAGTACCGAGCCCACGAGTCGCCAATCTACTCCTCGTGCCGACTCTACGTTTCTCCTCGAGTTGAGTTCACTCCTCGAGTCGAGTACCGAGCACACGAGTCGACAAGCTATTTCTCGTGCCGACTCTACGTTTCTCCTCGAGTTGAGTTCACTCCTCGAGTCGAGTACCGAGCATACGAGTCGACAAGCTACTCCTCGTGCCGACTCTACGTTTCTCCTCGAGTTGAGTTCACTCCTCGAGTCGAGTACCGAGCCCACGAGTCGACAAGCTACTCCTCGTGCCGACTCTACGTTTCTCCTCGAGTTGAGTTCACTCCTCGAGTCGAGTACCGAGCCCACGAGTCGACAAGCTACTCCTCGTGCCGACTCTACGTTTCTCCTCGAGTTGAGTTCACCCCTCGAGTCGAGTACCGAGTCCACGAGTCGACAAGCTACTCCTCGTGCCGACTCTACGTTTCTCCTCGAGTTGAGTTCACTCCTCGAGTCGAGTACCGAGTCCATGGGTCGATTAGCTACTCCTCGTGCCGACTCTACGTTTCTCCTCGAGTTGAGTTCACTCCTCGAGTCGAGTACCAAGCCCACGAGTCGCCAATCTACTCCTCGTGCCGACTCTACATTTCTCCTTGAGTTGAGTTCACTCCTCGAGTCGAGTACCGAGCACACGAGTCGACAAGCTACTCCTCGTGCCGACTCTACGTTTCTCCTCGAGTTGAGTTCACTCCTCGAGTCGAGTACCGACCCCACGAGTCGACAAGCTACTCCTCGTGCCGACTCTACGTTTCTCCTCGAGTTGAGTTCACTCCTCGAGTCGAGTACCGAGCCCACGAGTCGACAAGCTACTCCTCGTGCCGACTCTACGTTTCTCCTCGAGTTGAGTTCACTCCTCGAGTCGAGTACCGAGCCCACGAGTCGACAAGCTACTCCTCGTGCCGACTCTACGTTTCTCCTCGAGTTGAGTTCACTCCTCGAGTCGAGTACCGAGTCCATGGGTCGATAAGCTACTCCTCGTGCCGACTCTACGTTTCTCCTCGAGTTGAGTTCACTCCTCGAGTCTAGTACCTAGTCCACGAGTCGACAAGCTACTCCTCGTGCCGACTCTACGTTTCTCCTCGAGTTGAGTTCACTCCTCGAGTCGAGTACCGAGCACACGAGTCGACAAGCTACTCCTCGTGCCGACTCTACGTTTCTCCTCGAGTTGAGTTCACTCCTCGAGTCGAGTACCGAGCACACGAGTCGACAAGCTACTCCTCGTGCCGACTCTACGTTTCTCCTCGAGTTGAGTTCACTCCTCGAGTCGAGTACCGAGCACACGAGTCGACAAGCTACTCCTCGTGCCGACTCTACGTTTCTCCTCGAGTTGAGTTCACTCCTCGAGTCGAGTACCGAGTCCACGAGTCGACAAGCTACTCCTCGTGCCGACTCTACGTTTCTCCTCGAGTTGAGTTCACTCCTCGAGTCGAGTACGGACCCCACGAGTCGACAAGCTACTCCTCGTGCCGACTCTACGTTTCTCCTCGAGTTGAGTTCACTCCTCGAGTCGAGTACCAAGCCCACGAGTCGACAAGCTACTCCTCGTGCCGACTCTACGTTTCTCCTCGAGTTGAGTTCATCCCTCGAGTCGAGTACCGAGTCCACGAGTCGACAAGCTACTCCTCGTGCCGACTCTACGTTTCTCCTCGAGTTGAGTTCACTCCTCGAGTCGAGTACCGAGCCCACGAGTCGACAAGCTACTCCTCGTGCCGACTCTACGTTTCTCCTCGAGTTGAGTTCACTCCTCGAGTCGAGTACCGAGTCCATGGGTCGATTAGCTACTCCTCGTGCCGACTCTACGTTTCTCCTCGAGTTGAGTTCACTCCTCGAGTCGAGTACCGAGCCCACGAGTCGACAAGCTACTCCTCGTGCCGACTCTACGTTTCTCCTCGAGTTGAGTTCACTCCTCGAGTCGAGTACCGAATCCATGGGTCAATAAGCTACTCCTCGTGCCGACTCTGCGTTTCTCCTCGAGTTGAGTTCACTCCTCGAGTCGAGTACCGACCCCACGAGTCGACAAGCTACTCCTCGTGCCGACTCTACGTTTCTCCTCGAGTTGAGTTCACTCCTCGAGTCGAGTACCGAGCCCACGAGTCGACAAGCTACTCCTCGTGCCGACTCTACGTTTCTCCTCGAGTTGAGTTCACTCCTCGAGTCGAGTACCGAGTCCATGGGTCGACAAGCTACTCCTCGTGCCGACTCTACGTTTCTCCTCGAGTTGAGTTCACTCCTCGAGTCGAGTACCGAGCCCACGAGTCGCCAATCTACTCCTCGTGCCGACTCTACGTTTCTCCTCGAGTTGAGTTCACTCCTCGAGTCGAGTACCGAGCACACGAGTCGACAAGCTACTCCTCGTGCCGACTCTACGTTTCTCCTCGAGTTGAGTTCACTCCTCGAGTCGAGTACCGAGCACACGAGTCGACAAGCTACTCCTCGTGCCGACTCTACGTTTCTCCTCGAGTTGAGTTCACTCCTCGAGTCGAGTACCGAGCCCACGAGTCGACAAGCTACTCCTCGTGCCGACTCTACGTTTCTCCTCGAGTTGAGTTCACTCCTCGAGTCGAGTACCGAGCCCACGAGTCGACAAGCTACTCCTCGTGCCGACTCTACGTTTCTCCTCGAGTTGAGTTCACCCCTCGAGTCGAGTACCGAGCCCACGAGTCGACAAGCTACTCCTCGTGCCGACTCTACGTTTCTCCTCGAGTTGAGTTCACTCCTCGAGTCGAGTACCGAGCACACGAGTCGACAAGCTACTCCTCGTGCCGACTCTACGTTTCTCCTCGAGTTGAGTTCACTCCTCGAGTCGAGTACCGACCCCACGAGTCGACAAGCTACTCCTCGTGCCGACTCTACGTTTCTCCTCGAGTTGAGTTCACTCCTCGAGTCGAGTACCAAGCCCACGAGTCGACAAGCTACTCCTCGTGCCGACTCTACGTTTCTCCTCGAGTTGAGTTCATCCCTCGAGTCGAGTACCGAGTCCACGAGTCGACAAGCTACTCCTCGTGCCGACTCTACGTTTCTCCTCGAGTTGAGTTCACTCCTCGAGTCGAGTACCGAGCCCACGAGTCGACAAGCTACTCCTCGTGCCGACTCTACGTTTCTCCTCGAGTTGAGTTCACTCCTCGAGTCGAGTACCGAGTCCATGGGTCGATTAGCTACTCCTCGTGCCGACTCTACGTTTCTCCTCGAGTTGAGTTCACTCCTCGAGTCGAGTACCAAGCCCACGAGTCGCCAATCTACTCCTCGTGCCGACTCTACATTTCTCCTTGAGTTGAGTTCACTCCTCGAGTCGAGTACCGAGCACACGAGTCGACAAGCTACTCCTCGTGCCGACTCTACGTTTCTCCTCGAGTTGAGTTCACTCCTCGAGTCGAGTACCGACCCCACGAGTCGACAAGCTACTCCTCGTGCCGACTCTACGTTTCTCCTCGAGTTGAGTTCACCCCTCGAGTCGAGTACCGAGTCCACGAGTCGACAAGCTACTCCTCGTGCCGACTCTACGTTTCTCCTCGAGTTGAGTTCACTCCTCGAGTCGAGTACCGAGTCCATGGGTCGATTAGCTACTCCTCGTGCCGACTCTACGTTTCTCCTCGAGTTGAGTTCACTCCTCGAGTCGAGTACCAAGCCCACGAGTCGCCAATCTACTCCTCGTGCCGACTCTACATTTCTCCTTGAGTTGAGTTCACTCCTCGAGTCGAGTACCGAGCACACGAGTCGACAAGCTACTCCTCGTGCCGACTCTACGTTTCTCCTCGAGTTGAGTTCACTCCTCGAGTCGAGTACCGACCCCACGAGTCGACAAGCTACTCCTCGTGCCGACTCTACGTTTCTCCTCGAGTTGAGTTCACTCCTCGAGTCGAGTACCGAGCCCACGAGTCGACAAGCTACTCCTCGTGCCGACTCTACGTTTCTCCTCGAGTTGAGTTCACTCCTCGAGTCGAGTACCGAGCCCACGAGTCGACAAGCTACTCCTCGTGCCGACTCTACGTTTCTCCTCGAGTTGAGTTCACTCCTCGAGTCGAGTACCGAGTCCATGGGTCGATAAGCTACTCCTCGTGCCGACTCTACGTTTCTCCTCGAGTTGAGTTCACTCCTCGAGTCTAGTACCGAGTCCACGAGTCGACAAGCTACTCCTCGTGCCGACTCTACGTTTCTCCTCGAGTTGAGTTCACTCCTCGAGTCGAGTACCGAGCACACGAGTCGACAAGCTACTCCTCGTGCCGACTCTACGTTTCTCCTCGAGTTGAGTTCACTCCTCGAGTCGAGTACCGAGCACACGAGTCGACAAGCTACTCCTCGTGCCGACTCTACGTTTCTCCTCGAGTTGAGTTCACTCCTCGAGTCGAGTACCGAGCACACGAGTCGACAAGCTACTCCTCGTGCCGACTCTACGTTTCTCCTCGAGTTGAGTTCACTCCTCGAGTCGAGTACCGAGTCCACGAGTCGACAAGCTACTCCTCGTGCCGACTCTACGTTTCTCCTCGAGTTGAGTTCACTCCTCGAGTCGAGTACGGACCCCACGAGTCGACAAGCTACTCCTCGTGCCGACTCTACGTTTCTCCTCGAGTTGAGTTCACTCCTCGAGTCGAGTACCAAGCCCACGAGTCGACAAGCTACTCCTCGTGCCGACTCTACGTTTCTCCTCGAGTTGAGTTCACTCCTCGAGTCGAGTACCGAGCCCACGAGTCGACAAGCTACTCCTCGTGCCGACTCTACGTTTCTCCTCGAGTTGAGTTCATCCCTCGAGTCGAGTACCGAGTCCACGAGTCGACAAGCTACTCCTCGTGCCGACTCTACGTTTCTCCTCGAGTTGAGTTCACTCCTCGAGTCGAGTACCGAGCCCACGAGTCGACAAGCTACTCCTCGTGCCGACTCTACGTTTCTCCTCGAGTTGAGTTCACTCCTCGAGTCGAGTACCGAGTCCATGGGTCGATTAGCTACTCCTCGTGCCGACTCTACGTTTCTCCTCGAGTTGAGTTCACTCCTCGAGTCGAGTACCGAGCCCACGAGTCGACAAGCTACTCCTCGTGCCGACTCTACGTTTCTCCTCGAGTTGAGTTCACTCCTCGAGTCGAGTACCGAATCCATGGGTCAATAAGCTACTCCTCGTGCCGACTCTGCGTTTCTCCTCGAGTTGAGTTCACTCCTCGAGTCGAGTACCGACCCCACGAGTCGACAAGCTACTCCTCGTGCCGACTCTACGTTTCTCCTCGAGTTGAGTTCACTCCTCGAGTCGAGTACCGAGCCCACGAGTCGACAAGCTACTCCTCGTGCCGACTCTACGTTTCTCCTCGAGTTGAGTTCACTCCTCGAGTCGAGTACCGAGTCCATGGGTCGACAAGCTACTCCTCGTGCCGACTCTACGTTTCTCCTCGAGTTGAGTTCACTCCTCGAGTCGAGTACCGAGCCCACGAGTCGCCAATCTACTCCTCGTGCCGACTCTACGTTTCTCCTCGAGTTGAGTTCACTCCTCGAGTCGAGTACCGAGCACACGAGTCGACAAGCTACTCCTCGTGCCGACTCTACGTTTCTCCTCGAGTTGAGTTCACTCCTCGAGTCGAGTACCGAGCACACGAGTCGACAAGCTACTCCTCGTGCCGACTCTACGTTTCTCCTCGAGTTGAGTTCACTCCTCGAGTCGAGTACCGAGCCCACGAGTCGACAAGCTACTCCTCGTGCCGACTCTACGTTTCTCCTCGAGTTGAGTTCACTCCTCGAGTCGAGTACCGAGCCCACGAGTCGACAAGCTACTCCTCGTGCCGACTCTACGTTTCTCCTCGAGTTGAGTTCACCCCTCGAGTCGAGTACCGAGCCCACGAGTCGACAAGCTACTCCTCGTGCCGACTCTACGTTTCTCCTCGAGTTGAGTTCACTCCTCGAGTCGAGTACCGAGCACACGAGTCGACAAGCTACTCCTCGTGCCGACTCTACGTTTCTCCTCGAGTTGAGTTCACTCCTCGAGTCGAGTACCGAGCACACGAGTCGACAAGCTACTCCTCGTGCCGACTCTACGTTTCTCCTCGAGTTGAGTTCACTCCTCGAGTCGAGTACCGAGCCCACGAGTCGACAAGCTACTCCTCGTGCCGACTCTACGTTTCTCCTCGAGTTGAGTTCACTCCTCGAGTCGAGTACCGAGCCCACGAGTCGACAAGCTACTCCTCGTGCCGACTCTACGTTTCTCCTCGAGTTGAGTTCACCCCTCGAGTCGAGTACCGAGCCCACGAGTCGACAAGCTACTCCTCGTGCCGACTCTACGTTTCTCCTCGAGTTGAGTTCACTCCTCGAGTCGAGTACCGAGCACACGAGTCGACAAGCTACTCCTCGTGCCGACTCTACGTTTCTCCTCGAGTTGAGTTCACTCCTCGAGTCGAGTACCGACCCCACGAGTCGACAAGCTACTCCTCGTGCCGACTCTACGTTTCTCCTCGAGTTGAGTTCACTCCTCGAGTCGAGTACCAAGCCCACGAGTCGACAAGCTACTCCTCGTGCCGACTCTACGTTTCTCCTCGAGTTGAGTTCATCCCTCGAGTCGAGTACCGAGTCCACGAGTCGACAAGCTACTCCTCGTGCCGACTCTACGTTTCTCCTCGAGTTGAGTTCACTCCTCGAGTCGAGTACCGAGCCCACGAGTCGACAAGCTACTCCTCGTGCCGACTCTACGTTTCTCCTCGAGTTGAGTTCACTCCTCGAGTCGAGTACCGAGTCCATGGGTCGATTAGCTACTCCTCGTGCCGACTCTACGTTTCTCCTCGAGTTGAGTTCACTCCTCGAGTCGAGTACCAAGCCCACGAGTCGCCAATCTACTCCTCGTGCCGACTCTACATTTCTCCTTGAGTTGAGTTCACTCCTCGAGTCGAGTACCGAGCACACGAGTCGACAAGCTACTCCTCGTGCCGACTCTACGTTTCTCCTCGAGTTGAGTTCACTCCTCGAGTCGAGTACCGACCCCACGAGTCGACAAGCTACTCCTCGTGCCGACTCTACGTTTCTCCTCGAGTTGAGTTCACTCCTCGAGTCGAGTACCGAGCCCACGAGTCGACAAGCTACACCTCGTGCCGACTCTACGTTTCTCCTCGAGTTGAGTTCACTCCTCGAGTCGAGTACCGAGCCCACGAGTCGCCAATCTACTCCTCGTGCCGACTCTACATTTCTCCTGGAGTTGAGTTCACTCCTCGAGTCGAGTACCGAGTCCACGAGTCGACAAGCTACTCCTCGTGCCGACTCTACGTTTCTCCTCGAGTTGAGTTCACTCCTCGAGTCTAGTACCGAGCCCACGAGTCGACAAGCTACTCCTCGTGCCGACTCTACGTTTTTCCTCGAGTTGAGTTCACTCCTCGAGTCGAGTACCGAGTCCATGGGTCGATAAGCTACTCCTCGTGCCGACTCTACGTTTCTCCTCGAGTTGAGTTCACTCCTCGAGTCTAGTACCGAGTCCACGAGTCGACAAGCTACTCCTCGTGCCGACTCTACGTTTCTCCTCGAGTTGAGTTCACTCCTCGAGTCGAGTACCGAGCACACGAGTCGACAAGCTACTCCTCGTGCCGACTCTACATTTCTCCTTGAGTTGACTTCACTCCTCGAGTCGAGTACCGAGTCCATGGGTCGATAAGCTACTCCTCGTGCCGACTCTACGTTTCTCCTCGAGTTGAGTTCACCCCTCGAGTCGAGTACCGAGTCCACGAGTCGACAAGCTACTCCTCGTGCCGACTCTACGTTTCTCCTCGAGTTGAGTTCACTCCTCGAGTCGAGTACCGAGCCCACGAGTCGACAAGCTACTCCTCGTGCCGACTCTACGTTTCTCCTCGAGTTGAGTTCACTCCTCGAGTCGAGTACCGAGTCCATGGGTCGACAAGCTACTCCTCGTGCCGACTCTACGTTTCTCCTCGAGTTGAGTTCACTCCTCGAGTCGAGTACCGAGCCCACGAGTCGCCAATCTACTCCTCGTGCCGACTCTACGTTTCTCCTCGAGTTGAGTTCACTCCTCGAGTCGAGTACCGAGCACACGAGTCGACAAGCTACTCCTCGTGCCGACTCTACGTTTCTCCTCGAGTTGAGTTCACTCCTCGAGTCGAGTACCGAGCACACGAGTCGACAAGCTACTCCTCGTGCCGACTCTACGTTTCTCCTCGAGTTGAGTTCACTCCTCGAGTCGAGTACCGAGCCCACGAGTCGACAAGCTACTCCTCGTGCCGACTCTACGTTTCTCCTCGAGTTGAGTTCACTCCTCGAGTCGAGTACCGAGCCCACGAGTCGACAAGCTACTCCTCGTGCCGACTCTACGTTTCTCCTCGAGTTGAGTTCACCCCTCGAGTCGAGTACCGAGCCCACGAGTCGACAAGCTACTCCTCGTGCCGACTCTACGTTTCTCCTCGAGTTGAGTTCACTCCTCGAGTCGAGTACCGAGCACACGAGTCGACAAGCTACTCCTCGTGCCGACTCTACGTTTCTCCTCGAGTTGAGTTCACTCCTCGAGTCGAGTACCGACCCCACGAGTCGACAAGCTACTCCTCGTGCCGACTCTACGTTTCTCCTCGAGTTGAGTTCACTCCTCGAGTCGAGTACCAAGCCCACGAGTCGACAAGCTACTCCTCGTGCCGACTCTACGTTTCTCCTCGAGTTGAGTTCATCCCTCGAGTCGAGTACCGAGTCCACGAGTCGACAAGCTACTCCTCGTGCCGACTCTACGTTTCTCCTCGAGTTGAGTTCACTCCTCGAGTCGAGTACCGAGCCCACGAGTCGACAAGCTACTCCTCGTGCCGACTCTACGTTTCTCCTCGAGTTGAGTTCACTCCTCGAGTCGAGTACCGAGTCCATGGGTCGATTAGCTACTCCTCGTGCCGACTCTACGTTTCTCCTCGAGTTGAGTTCACTCCTCGAGTCGAGTACCAAGCCCACGAGTCGCCAATCTACTCCTCGTGCCGACTCTACATTTCTCCTTGAGTTGAGTTCACTCCTCGAGTCGAGTACCGAGCACACGAGTCGACAAGCTACTCCTCGTGCCGACTCTACGTTTCTCCTCGAGTTGAGTTCACTCCTCGAGTCGAGTACCGACCCCACGAGTCGACAAGCTACTCCTCGTGCCGACTCTACGTTTCTCCTCGAGTTGAGTTCACTCCTCGAGTCGAGTACCGAGCCCACGAGTCGACAAGCTACACCTCGTGCCGACTCTACGTTTCTCCTCGAGTTGAGTTCACTCCTCGAGTCGAGTACCGAGCCCACGAGTCGCCAATCTACTCCTCGTGCCGACTCTACATTTCTCCTGGAGTTGAGTTCACTCCTCGAGTCGAGTACCGAGTCCACGAGTCGACAAGCTACTCCTCGTGCCGACTCTACGTTTCTCCTCGAGTTGAGTTCACTCCTCGAGTCGAGTACCGAGCCCACGAGTCGACAAGCTACTCCTCGTGCCGACTCTACGTTTTTCCTCGAGTTGAGTTCACTCCTCGAGTCGAGTACCGAGTCCATGGGTCGATAAGCTACTCCTCGTGCCGACTCTACGTTTCTCCTAGAGTTGAGTTCACTCCTCGAGTCTAGTACCGAGTCCACGAGTCGACAAGCTACTCCTCGTGCCGACTCTACGTTTCTCCTCGAGTTGAGTTCACTCCTCGAGTCGAGTACCGAGCACACGAGTCGACAAGCTACTCCTCGTGCCGACTCTACATTTCTCCTTGAGTTGACTTCACTCCTCGAGTCGAGTACCGAGTCCATGGGTCGATAAGCTACTCCTCGTGCCGACTCTACGTTTCTCCTCGAGTTGAGTTCACCCCTCGAGTCGAGTACCGAGTCCACGAGTCGACAAGCTACTCCTCGTGCCGACTCTACGTTTCTCCTCGAGTTGAGTTCACTCCTCGAGTCGAGTACCGAGCCCACGAGTCGACAAGCTACTCCTCGTGCCGACTCTACGTTTCTCCTCGAGTTGAGTTCACTCCTCGAGTCGAGTACCGAGTCCATGGGTCGATAAGCTACTCCTCGTGCCGACTCTACGTTTCTCCTCGAGTTGAGTTCACTCCTCGAGTCGAGTACCAAGTCCACGAGTCGACAAGCTACTCCCCGTGCCGACTCTACGTTTCTCCTCGAGTTGAGTTCACTCCTCGAGTCGAGTACCGAGTCCACGAGTCGACAAGCTACTCCTCGTGCCGACTCTATGTTTCTCCTCGAGTTGAGTTCACTCCTCGAGTCGAGTACCGAGCCCACGAGTCGACAAGCTACTCCTCGTGCCGACTCTACGTTTCTCCTCGAGTTGAGTTCACTCCTCGAGTCGAGTACCGAGCCCACGAGTCGCCAATCTACTCCTCGTGCCGACTCTACATTTCTCCTGGAGTTGAGTTCACTCCTCGAGTCGAGTACCGAGTCCACGAGTCGACAAGCTACTCCTCGTGCCGACTCTACGTTTCTCCTCGAGTTGAGTTCACTCCTCGAGTCGAGTACCAAGCCCACGAGTCGCCAATCTACTCCTCGTGCCGACTCTACATTTCTCCTTGAGTTGAGTTCACTCCTCGAGTCGAGTACCGACCCCACGAGTCGACAAGCTACTCGTCGTGCCGACTCTACGTTTCTCCTCGAGTTGAGTTCACTCCTCGAGTCTAGTACCGAGTCCACGAGTCGACAAGCTACTCCTCGTGCCGACTCTACGTTTCTCCTCGAGTTGAGTTCACTCCTCGAGTCGAGTACCGAGCACACGAGTCGACAAGCTACTCCTCGTGCCGACTCTACGTTTCTCCTCGAGTTGAGTTCACTCCTCGAGTCGAGTACCGAGCACACGAGTCGACAAGCTACTCCTCGTGCCGACTCTACGTTTCTCCTCGAGTTGAGTTCACTCCTCGAGTCGAGTACCGAGCACACGAGTCGACAAGCTACTCCTCGTGCCGACTCTACGTTTCTCCTCGAGTTGAGTTCACTCCTCGAGTCGAGTACCGAGTCCACGAGTCGACAAGCTACTCCTCGTGCCGACTCTACGTTTCTCCTCGAGTTGAGTTCACTCCTCGAGTCGAGTACGGACCCCACGAGTCGACAAGCTACTCCTCGTGCCGACTCTACGTTTCTCCTCGAGTTGAGTTCACTCCTCGAGTCGAGTACCAAGCCCACGAGTCGACAAGCTACTCCTCGTGCCGACTCTACGTTTCTCCTCGAGTTGAGTTCATCCCTCGAGTCGAGTACCGAGTCCACGAGTCGACAAGCTACTCCTCGTGCCGACTCTACGTTTCTCCTCGAGTTGAGTTCACTCCTCGAGTCGAGTACCGAGCCCACGAGTCGACAAGCTACTCCTCGTGCCGACTCTACGTTTCTCCTCGAGTTGAGTTCACTCCTCGAGTCGAGTACCGAGTCCATGGGTCGATTAGCTACTCCTCGTGCCGACTCTACGTTTCTCCTCGAGTTGAGTTCACTCCTCGAGTCGAGTACCGAGCCCACGAGTCGACAAGCTACTCCTCGTGCCGACTCTACGTTTCTCCTCGAGTTGAGTTCACTCCTCGAGTCGAGTACCGAATCCATGGGTCAATAAGCTACTCCTCGTGCCGACTCTGCGTTTCTCCTCGAGTTGAGTTCACTCCTCGAGTCGAGTACCGACCCCACGAGTCGACAAGCTACTCCTCGTGCCGACTCTACGTTTCTCCTCGAGTTGAGTTCACTCCTCGAGTCGAGTACCGAGCACACGAGTCGACAAGCTACTCCTCGTGCCGACTCTACGTTTCTCCTCGAGTTGAGTTCACTCCTCGAGTCGAGTACCGAGCCCACGAGTCGACAAGCTACTCCTCGTGCCGACTCTACGTTTCTCCTCGAGTTGAGTTCACTCCTCGAGTCGAGTACCGAGCCCACGAGTCGACAAGCTACTCCTCGTGCCGACTCTACGTTTCTCCTCGAGTTGAGTTCACCCCTCGAGTCGAGTACCGAGCCCACGAGTCGACAAGCTACTCCTCGTGCCGACTCTACGTTTCTCCTCGAGTTGAGTTCACTCCTCGAGTCGAGTACCGAGCACACGAGTCGACAAGCTACTCCTCGTGCCGACTCTACGTTTCTCCTCGAGTTGAGTTCACTCCTCGAGTCGAGTACCGACCCCACGAGTCGACAAGCTACTCCTCGTGCCGACTCTACGTTTCTCCTCGAGTTGAGTTCACTCCTCGAGTCGAGTACCAAGCCCACGAGTCGACAAGCTACTCCTCGTGCCGACTCTACGTTTCTCCTCGAGTTGAGTTCATCCCTCGAGTCGAGTACCGAGTCCACGAGTTGACAAGCTACTCCTCGTGCCGACTCTACGTTTCTCCTCGAGTTGAGTTCACTCCTCGAGTCGAGTACCGAGCCCACGAGTCGACAAGCTACTCCTCGTGCCGACTCTACGTTTCTCCTCGAGTTGAGTTCACTCCTCGAGTCGAGTACCGAGTCCATGGGTCGATTAGCTACTCCTCGTGCCGACTCTACGTTTCTCCTCGAGTTGAGTTCACTCCTCGAGTCGAGTACCAAGCCCACGAGTCGCCAATCTACTCCTCGTGCCGACTCTACATTTCTCCTTGAGTTGAGTTCACTCCTCGAGTCGAGTACCGAGCACACGAGTCGACAAGCTACTCCTCGTGCCGACTCTACGTTTCTCCTCGAGTTGAGTTCACTCCTCGAGTCGAGTACCGACCCCACGAGTCGACAAGCTACTCCTCGTGCCGACTCTACGTTTCTCCTCGAGTTGAGTTCACTCCTCGAGTCGAGTACCGAGCCCACGAGTCGACAAGCTACTCCTCGTGCCGACTCTACGTTTCTCCTCGAGTTGAGTTCACTCCTCGAGTCGAGTACCGAGCCCACGAGTCGCCAATCTACTCCTCGTGCCGACTCTACATTTCTCCTGGAGTTGAGTTCACTCCTCGAGTCGAGTACCGAGTCCACGAGTCGACAAGCTACTCCTCGTGCCGACTCTACGTTTCTCCTCGAGTTGAGTTCACTCCTCGAGTCGAGTACCGAGCCCACGAGTCGACAAGCTACTCCTCGTGCCGACTCTACGTTTTTCCTCGAGTTGAGTTCACTCCTCGAGTCGAGTACCGAGTCCATGGGTCGATAAGCTACTCCTCGTGCCGACTCTACGTTTCTCCTCGAGTTGAGTTCACTCCTCGAGTCTAGTACCGAGTCCACGAGTCGACAAGCTACTCCTCGTGCCGACTCTACGTTTCTCCTCGAGTTGAGTTCACTCCTCGAGTCGAGTACCGAGCACACGAGTCGACAAGCTACTCCTCGTGCCGACTCTACATTTCTCCTTGAGTTGACTTCACTCCTCGAGTCGAGTACCGAGTCCATGGGTCGATAAGCTACTCCTCGTGCCGACTCTACGTTTCTCCTCGAGTTGAGTTCACCCCTCGAGTCGAGTACCGAGTCCACGAGTCGACAAGCTACTCCTCGTGCCGACTCTACGTTTCTCCTCGAGTTGAGTTCACTCCTCGAGTCGACAAGCTACTCCTCGTGCCGACTCTACGTTTCTCCTCGAGTTGAGTTCACTCCTCGAGTCGAGTACCGAGTCCATGGGTCGATAAGCTACTCCTCGTGCCGACTCTACGTTTCTCCTCGAGTTGAGTTCACTCCTCGAGTCGAGTACCAAGTCCACGAGTCGACAAGCTACTCCCCGTGCCGACTCTACGTTTCTCCTCGAGTTGAGTTCACTCCTCGAGTCGAGTACCGAGTCCACGAGTCGACAAGCTACTCCTCGTGCCGACTCTATGTTTCTCCTCGAGTTGAGTTCACTCCTCGAGTCGAGTACCGAGCCCACGAGTCGACAAGCTACTCCTCGTGCCGACTCTACGTTTCTCCTCGAGTTGAGTTCACTCCTCGAGTCGAGTACCGAGCCCACGAGTCGCCAATCTACTCCTCGTGCCGACTCTACATTTCTCCTGGAGTTGAGTTCACTCCTCGAGTCGAGTACCGAGTCCACGAGTCGACAAGCTACTCCTCGTGCCGACTCTACGTTTCTCCTCGAGTTGAGTTCACTCCTCGAGTCGAGTACCAAGCCCACGAGTCGCCAATCTACTCCTCGTGCCGACTCTACATTTCTCCTTGAGTTGAGTTCACTCCTCGAGTCGAGTACCGACCCCACGAGTCGACAAGCTACTCGTCGTGCCGACTCTACGTTTCTCCTCGAGTTGAGTTCACTCCTCGAGTCTAGTACCGAGTCCACGAGTCGACAAGCTACTCCTCGTGCCGACTCTACGTTTCTCCTCGAGTTGAGTTCACTCCTCGAGTCGAGTACCGAGCACACGAGTCGACAAGCTACTCCTCGTGCCGACTCTACGTTTCTCCTCGAGTTGAGTTCACTCCTCGAGTCGAGTACCGAGCACACGAGTCGACAAGCTACTCCTCGTGCCGACTCTACGTTTCTCCTCGAGTTGAGTTCACTCCTCGAGTCGAGTACCGAGCACACGAGTCGACAAGCTACTCCTCGTGCCGACTCTACGTTTCTCCTCGAGTTGAGTTCACTCCTCGAGTCGAGTACCGAGTCCACGAGTCGACAAGCTACTCCTCGTGCCGACTCTACGTTTCTCCTCGAGTTGAGTTCACTCCTCGAGTCGAGTACGGACCCCACGAGTCGACAAGCTACTCCTCGTGCCGACTCTACGTTTCTCCTCGAGTTGAGTTCACTCCTCGAGTCGAGTACCAA
Organism: Urtica dioica subsp. dioica; assembly: GCF_054948205.1. Classification (NCBI taxonomy): domain Eukaryota; kingdom Viridiplantae; phylum Streptophyta; class Magnoliopsida; order Rosales; family Urticaceae; genus Urtica; species Urtica dioica. The sequence continues at coordinate 16,079,904 of NC_142757.1, forward strand.
GCCCACGAGTCGACAAGCTACTCCTCGTGCCGACTCTACGTTTCTCCTCGAGTTGAGTTCATCCCTCGAGTCGAGTACCGAGTCCACGAGTCGACAAGCTACTCCTCGTGCCGACTCTACGTTTCTCCTCGAGTTGAGTTCACTCCTCGAGTCGAGTACCGAGCCCACGAGTCGACAAGCTACTCCTCGTGCCGACTCTACGTTTCTCCTCGAGTTGAGTTCACTCCTCGAGTCGAGTACCGAGTCCATGGGTCGATTAGCTACTCCTCGTGCCGACTCTACGTTTCTCCTCGAGTTGAGTTCACTCCTCGAGTCGAGTACCGAGCCCACGAGTCGACAAGCTACTCCTCGTGCCGACTCTACGTTTCTCCTCGAGTTGAGTTCACTCCTCGAGTCGAGTACCGAATCCATGGGTCAATAAGCTACTCCTCGTGCCGACTCTGCGTTTCTCCTCGAGTTGAGTTCACTCCTCGAGTCGAGTACCGACCCCACGAGTCGACAAGCTACTCCTCGTGCCGACTCTACGTTTCTCCTCGAGTTGAGTTCACTCCTCGAGTCGAGTACCGAGCACACGAGTCGACAAGCTACTCCTCGTGCCGACTCTACGTTTCTCCTCGAGTTGAGTTCACTCCTCGAGTCGAGTACCGAGCCCACGAGTCGACAAGCTACTCCTCGTGCCGACTCTACGTTTCTCCTCGAGTTGAGTTCACTCCTCGAGTCGAGTACCGAGCCCACGAGTCGACAAGCTACTCCTCGTGCCGACTCTACGTTTCTCCTCGAGTTGAGTTCACCCCTCGAGTCGAGTACCGAGCCCACGAGTCGACAAGCTACTCCTCGTGCCGACTCTACGTTTCTCCTCGAGTTGAGTTCACTCCTCGAGTCGAGTACCGAGCACACGAGTCGACAAGCTACTCCTCGTGCCGACTCTACGTTTCTCCTCGAGTTGAGTTCACTCCTCGAGTCGAGTACCGACCCCACGAGTCGACAAGCTACTCCTCGTGCCGACTCTACGTTTCTCCTCGAGTTGAGTTCACTCCTCGAGTCGAGTACCAAGCCCACGAGTCGACAAGCTACTCCTCGTGCCGACTCTACGTTTCTCCTCGAGTTGAGTTCATCCCTCGAGTCGAGTACCGAGTCCACGAGTTGACAAGCTACTCCTCGTGCCGACTCTACGTTTCTCCTCGAGTTGAGTTCACTCCTCGAGTCGAGTACCGAGCCCACGAGTCGACAAGCTACTCCTCGTGCCGACTCTACGTTTCTCCTCGAGTTGAGTTCACTCCTCGAGTCGAGTACCGAGTCCATGGGTCGATTAGCTACTCCTCGTGCCGACTCTACGTTTCTCCTCGAGTTGAGTTCACTCCTCGAGTCGAGTACCAAGCCCACGAGTCGCCAATCTACTCCTCGTGCCGACTCTACATTTCTCCTTGAGTTGAGTTCACTCCTCGAGTCGAGTACCGAGCACACGAGTCGACAAGCTACTCCTCGTGCCGACTCTACGTTTCTCCTCGAGTTGAGTTCACTCCTCGAGTCGAGTACCGACCCCACGAGTCGACAAGCTACTCCTCGTGCCGACTCTACGTTTCTCCTCGAGTTGAGTTCACTCCTCGAGTCGAGTACCGAGCCCACGAGTCGACAAGCTACTCCTCGTGCCGACTCTACGTTTCTCCTCGAGTTGAGTTCACTCCTCGAGTCGAGTACCGAGCCCACGAGTCGCCAATCTACTCCTCGTGCCGACTCTACATTTCTCCTGGAGTTGAGTTCACTCCTCGAGTCGAGTACCGAGTCCACGAGTCGACAAGCTACTCCTCGTGCCGACTCTACGTTTCTCCTCGAGTTGAGTTCACTCCTCGAGTCGAGTACCGAGCCCACGAGTCGACAAGCTACTCCTCGTGCCGACTCTACGTTTTTCCTCGAGTTGAGTTCACTCCTCGAGTCGAGTACCGAGTCCATGGGTCGATAAGCTACTCCTCGTGCCGACTCTACGTTTCTCCTCGAGTTGAGTTCACTCCTCGAGTCTAGTACCGAGTCCACGAGTCGACAAGCTACTCCTCGTGCCGACTCTACGTTTCTCCTCGAGTTGAGTTCACTCCTCGAGTCGAGTACCGAGCACACGAGTCGACAAGCTACTCCTCGTGCCGACTCTACATTTCTCCTTGAGTTGACTTCACTCCTCGAGTCGAGTACCGAGTCCATGGGTCGATAAGCTACTCCTCGTGCCGACTCTACGTTTCTCCTCGAGTTGAGTTCACCCCTCGAGTCGAGTACCGAGTCCACGAGTCGACAAGCTACTCCTCGTGCCGACTCTACGTTTCTCCTCGAGTTGAGTTCACTCCTCGAGTCGAGTACCGAGCCCACGAGTCGACAAGCTACTCCTCGTGTCGACTCTACGTTTCTCCTCGAGTTGAGTTCACTCCTCGAGTCGAGTACCGAGTCCATGGGTCGATAAGCTACTCCTCGTGCCGACTCTACGTTTCTCCTCGAGTTGAGTTCACTCCTCGAGTCGAGTACCAAGTCCACGAGTCGACAAGCTACTCCCCGTGCCGACTCTACGTTTCTCCTCGAGTTGAGTTCACTCCTCGAGTCGAGTACCGAGTCCACGAGTCGACAAGCTACTCCTCGTGCCGACTCTACGTTTCTCCTCGAGTTGAGTTCACTCCTCGAGTCGAGTACCGAGCCCACGAGTCGACAAGCTACTCCTCGTGCCGACTCTACGTTTCTCCTCGAGTTGAGTTCACTCCTCGAGTCGAGTACCGAGCCCACGAGTCGCCAATCTACTCCTCGTGCCGACTCTACATTTCTCCTGGAGTTGAGTTCACTCCTCGAGTCGAGTACCGAGTCCACGAGTCGACAAGCTACTCCTCGTGCCGACTCTACGTTTCTCCTCGAGTTGAGTTCACTCCTCGAGTCGAGTACCGAGCACACGAGTCGACAAGCTACTCCTCGTGCCGACTCTACGTTTCTCCTCGAGTTGAGTTCACTCCTCGAGTCGAGTACCGAGCCCACGAGTCGACAAGCTACTCCTCGTGCCGACTCTACGTTTCTCCTCGAGTTGAGTTCACTCCTCGAGTCGAGTACCGAGCCCACGAGTCGACAAGCTACTCCTCGTGCCGACTCTACGTTTCTCCTCGAGTTGAGTTCACCCCTCGAGTCGAGTACCGAGCCCACGAGTCGACAAGCTACTCCTCGTGCCGACTCTACGTTTCTCCTCGAGTTGAGTTCACTCCTCGAGTCGAGTACCGAGCACACGAGTCGACAAGCTACTCCTCGTGCCGACTCTACGTTTCTCCTCGAGTTGAGTTCACTCCTCGAGTCGAGTACCGACCCCACGAGTCGACAAGCTACTCCTCGTGCCGACTCTACGTTTCTCCTCGAGTTGAGTTCACTCCTCGAGTCGAGTACCAAGCCCACGAGTCGACAAGCTACTCCTCGTGCCGACTCTACGTGTCTCCTCGAGTTGACTTCATCCCTCGAGTCGAGTACCGAGTCCACGAGTCGACAAGCTACTCCTCGTGCCGACTCTACGTTTCTCCTCGAGTTGAGTTCACTCCTCGAGTCGAGTACCGAGCCCACGAGTCGACAAGCTACTCCTCGTGCCGACTCTACGTTTCTCCTCGAGTTGAGTTCACTCCTCGAGTCGAGTACCGAGTCCATGGGTCGATTAGCTACTCCTCGTGCCGACTCTACGTTTCTCCTCGAGTTGAGTTCACTCCTCGAGTCGAGTACCAAGCCCACGAGTCGCCAATCTACTCCTCGTGCCGACTCTACATTTCTCCTTGAGTTGAGTTCACTCCTCGAGTCGAGTACCGAGCACACGAGTCGACAAGCTACTCCTCGTGCCGACTCTACGTTTCTCCTCGAGTTGAGTTCACTCCTCGAGTCGAGTACCGACCCCACGAGTCGACAAGCTACTCCTCGTGCCGACTCTACGTTTCTCCTCGAGTTGAGTTCACTCCTCGAGTCGAGTACCGAGCCCACGAGTCGACAAGCTACACCTCGTGCCGACTCTACGTTTCTCCTCGAGTTGAGTTCACTCCTCGAGTCGAGTACCGAGCCCACGAGTCGCCAATCTACTCCTCGTGCCGACTCTACATTTCTCCTGGAGTTGAGTTCACTCCTCGAGTCGAGTACCGAGTCCACGAGTCGACAAGCTACTCCTCGTGCCGACTCTACGTTTCTCCTCGAGTTGAGTTCACTCCTCGAGTCGAGTACCGAGCCCACGAGTCGACAAGCTACTCCTCGTGCCGACTCTACGTTTTTCCTCGAGTTGAGTTCACTCCTCGAGTCGAGTACCGAGTCCATGGGTCGATAAGCTACTCCTCGTGCCGACTCTACGTTTCTCCTCGAGTTGAGTTCACTCCTCGAGTCTAGTACCGAGTCCACGAGTCGACAAGCTACTCCTCGTGCCGACTCTACGTTTCTCCTCGAGTTGAGTTCACTCCTCGAGTCGAGTACCGAGCACACGAGTCGACAAGCTACTCCTCGTGCCGACTCTACATTTCTCCTTGAGTTGACTTCACTCCTCGAGTCGAGTACCGAGTCCATGGGTCGATAAGCTACTCCTCGTGCCGACTCTACGTTTCTCCTCGAGTTGAGTTCACCCCTCGAGTCGAGTACCGAGTCCACGAGTCGACAAGCTACTCCTCGTGCCGACTCTACGTTTCTCCTCGAGTTGAGTTCACTCCTCGAGTCGAGTACCGAGCCCACGAGTCGACAAGCTACTCCTCGTGCCGACTCTACGTTTCTCCTCGAGTTGAGTTCACTCCTCGAGTCGAGTACCGAGTCCATGGGTCGATAAGCTACTCCTCGTGCCGACTCTACGTTTCTCCTCGAGTTGAGTTCACTCCTCGAGTCGAGTACCAAGTCCACGAGTCGACAAGCTACTCCCCGTGCCGACTCTACGTTTCTCCTCGAGTTGAGTTCACTCCTCGAGTCGAGTACCGAGTCCACGAGTCGACAAGCTACTCCTCGTGCCGACTCTATGTTTCTCCTCGAGTTGAGTTCACTCCTCGAGTCGAGTACCGAGCCCACGAGTCGACAAGCTACTCCTCGTGCCGACTCTACGTTTCTCCTCGAGTTGAGTTCACTCCTCGAGTCGAGTACCGAGCCCACGAGTCGCCAATCTACTCCTCGTGCCGACTCTACATTTCTCCTGGAGTTGAGTTCACTCCTCGAGTCGAGTACCGAGTCCACGAGTCGACAAGCTACTCCTCGTGCCGACTCTACGTTTCTCCTCGAGTTGAGTTCACTCCTCGAGTCGAGTACCAAGCCCACGAGTCGCCAATCTACTCCTCGTGCCGACTCTACATTTCTCCTTGAGTTGAGTTCACTCCTCGAGTCGAGTACCGACCCCACGAGTCGACAAGCTACTCGTCGTGCCGACTCTACGTTTCTCCTCGAGTTGAGTTCACTCCTCGAGTCTAGTACCGAGTCCACGAGCCGACAAGCTACTCCTCGTGCCGACTCTACGTTTCTCCTCGAGTTGAGTTCACTCCTCGAGTCGAGTACCGAGCACACGAGTCGACAAGCTACTCCTCGTGCCGACTCTACGTTTCTCCTCGAGTTGAGTTCACTCCTCGAGTCGAGTACCGAGCACACGAGTCGACAAGCTACTCCTCGTGCCGACTCTACGTTTCTCCTCGAGTTGAGTTCACTCCTCGAGTCGAGTACCGAGCCCACGAGTCGCCAATCTACTCCTCGTGCCGACTCTACATTTCTCCTGGAGTTGAGTTCACTCCTCGAGTCGAGTACCGAGTCCACGAGTCGACAAGCTACTCCTCGTGCCGACTCTACGTTTCTCCTCGAGTTGAGTTCACTCCTCGAGTCGAGTACCGAGCCCACGAGTCGACAAGCTACTCCTCGTGCCGACTCTACGTTTTTCCTCGAGTTGAGTTCACTCCTCGAGTCGAGTACCGAGTCCATGGGTCGATAAGCTACTCCTCGTGCCGACTCTACGTTTCTCCTCGAGTTGAGTTCACTCCTCGAGTCTAGTACCGAGTCCACGAGTCGACAAGCTACTCCTCGTGCCGACTCTACGTTTCTCCTCGAGTTGAGTTCACTCCTCGAGTCGAGTACCGAGCACACGAGTCGACAAGCTACTCCTCGTGCCGACTCTACATTTCTCCTTGAGTTGACTTCACTCCTCGAGTCGAGTACCGAGTCCATGGGTCGATAAGCTACTCCTCGTGCCGACTCTACGTTTCTCCTCGAGTTGAGTTCACCCCTCGAGTCGAGTACCGAGTCCACGAGTCGACAAGCTACTCCTCGTGCCGACTCTACGTTTCTCCTCGAGTTGAGTTCACTCCTCGAGTCGAGTACCGAGCCCACGAGTCGACAAGCTACTCCTCGTGCCGACTCTACGTTTCTCCTCGAGTTGAGTTCACTCCTCGAGTCGAGTACCGAGTCCATGGGTCGATAAGCTACTCCTCGTGCCGACTCTACGTTTCTCCTCGAGTTGAGTTCACTCCTCGAGTCGAGTACCAAGTCCACGAGTCGACAAGCTACTCCCCGTGCCGACTCTACGTTTCTCCTCGAGTTGAGTTCACTCCTCGAGTCGAGTACCGAGTCCACGAGTCGACAAGCTACTCCTCGTGCCGACTCTATGTTTCTCCTCGAGTTGAGTTCACTCCTCGAGTCGAGTACCGAGCCCACGAGTCGACAAGCTACTCCTCGTGCCGACTCTACGTTTCTCCTCGAGTTGAGTTCACTCCTCGAGTCGAGTACCGAGCCCACGAGTCGCCAATCTACTCCTCGTGCCGACTCTACATTTCTCCTGGAGTTGAGTTCACTCCTCGAGTCGAGTACCGAGTCCACGAGTCGACAAGCTACTCCTCGTGCCGACTCTACGTTTCTCCTCGAGTTGAGTTCACTCCTCGAGTCGAGTACCAAGCCCACGAGTCGCCAATCTACTCCTCGTGCCGACTCTACATTTCTCCTTGAGTTGAGTTCACTCCTCGAGTCGAGTACCGACCCCACGAGTCGACAAGCTACTCGTCGTGCCGACTCTACGTTTCTCCTCGAGTTGAGTTCACTCCTCGAGTCTAGTACCGAGTCCACGAGTCGACAAGCTACTCCTCGTGCCGACTCTACGTTTCTCCTCGAGTTGAGTTCACTCCTCGAGTCGAGTACCGAGCACACGAGTCGACAAGCTACTCCTCGTGCCGACTCTACGTTTCTCCTCGAGTTGAGTTCACTCCTCGAGTCGAGTACCGAGCACACGAGTCGACAAGCTACTCCTCGTGCCGACTCTACGTTTCTCCTCGAGTTGAGTTCACTCCTCGAGTCGAGTACCGAGCACACGAGTCGACAAGCTACTCCTCGTGCCGACTCTACGTTTCTCCTCGAGTTGAGTTCACTCCTCGAGTCGAGTACCGAGTCCACGAGTCGACAAGCTACTCCTCGTGCCGACTCTACGTTTCTCCTCGAGTTGAGTTCACTCCTCGAGTCGAGTACGGACCCCACGAGTCGACAAGCTACTCCTCGTGCCGACTCTACGTTTCTCCTCGAGTTGAGTTCACTCCTCGAGTCGAGTACCAAGCCCACGAGTCGACAAGCTACTCCTCGTGCCGACTCTACGTTTCTCCTCGAGTTGAGTTCATCCCTCGAGTCGAGTACCGAGTCCACGAGTCGACAAGCTACTCCTCGTGCCGACTCTACGTTTCTCCTCGAGTTGAGTTCACTCCTCGAGTCGAGTACCGAGCCCACGAGTCGACAAGCTACTCCTCGTGCCGACTCTACGTTTCTCCTCGAGTTGAGTTCACTCCTCGAGTCGAGTACCGAGTCCATGGGTCGATTAGCTACTCCTCGTGCCGACTCTACGTTTCTCCTCGAGTTGAGTTCACTCCTCGAGTCGAGTACCGAGCCCACGAGTCGACAAGCTACTCCTCGTGCCGACTCTACGTTTCTCCTCGAGTTGAGTTCACTCCTCGAGTCGAGTACCGAATCCATGGGTCAATAAGCTACTCCTCGTGCCGACTCTGCGTTTCTCCTCGAGTTGAGTTCACTCCTCGAGTCGAGTACCGACCCCACGAGTCGACAAGCTACTCCTCGTGCCGACTCTACGTTTCTCCTCGAGTTGAGTTCACTCCTCGAGTCGAGTACCGAGCCCACGAGTCGACAAGCTACTCCTCGTGCCGACTCTACGTTTCTCCTCGAGTTGAGTTCACTCCTCGAGTCGAGTACCGAGTCCATGGGTCGACAAGCTACTCCTCGTGCCGACTCTACGTTTCTCCTCGAGTTGAGTTCACTCCTCGAGTCGAGTACCGAGCCCACGAGTCGCCAATCTACTCCTCGTGCCGACTCTACGTTTCTCCTCGAGTTGAGTTCACTCCTCGAGTCGAGTACCGAGCACACGAGTCGACAAGCTACTCCTCGTGCCGACTCTACGTTTCTCCTCGAGTTGAGTTCACTCCTCGAGTCGAGTACCGAGCACACGAGTCGACAAGCTACTCCTCGTGCCGACTCTACGTTTCTCCTCGAGTTGAGTTCACTCCTCGAGTCGAGTACCGAGCCCACGAGTCGACAAGCTACTCCTCGTGCCGACTCTACGTTTCTCCTCGAGTTGAGTTCACTCCTCGAGTCGAGTACCGAGCCCACGAGTCGACAAGCTACTCCTCGTGCCGACTCTACGTTTCTCCTCGAGTTGAGTTCACCCCTCGAGTCGAGTACCGAGCCCACGAGTCGACAAGGTACTCCTCGTGCCGACTCTACGTTTCTCCTCGAGTTGAGTTCACTCCTCGAGTCGAGTACCGAGCACACGAGTCGACAAGCTACTCCTCGTGCCGACTCTACGTTTCTCCTCGAGTTGAGTTCACTCCTCGAGTCGAGTACCGACCCCACGAGTCGACAAGCTACTCCTCGTGCCGACTCTACGTTTCTCCTCGAGTTGAGTTCACTCCTCGAGTCAAGTACCAAGCCCACGAGTCGACAAGCTACTCCTCGTGCCGACTCTACGTTTCTCCTCGAGTTGAGTTCATCCCTCGAGTCGAGTACCGAGTCCACGAGTTGACAAGCTACTCCTCGTGCCGACTCTACGTTTCTCCTCGAGTTGAGTTCACTCCTCGAGTCGAGTACCGAGCCCACGAGTCGACAAGCTACTCCTCGTGCCGACTCTACGTTTCTCCTCGAGTTGAGTTCACTCCTCGAGTCGAGTACCGAGTCCATGGGTCGATTAGCTACTCCTCGTGCCGACTCTACGTTTCTCCTCGAGTTGAGTTCACTCCTCGAGTCGAGTACCAAGCCCACGAGTCGCCAATCTACTCCTCGTGCCGACTCTACATTTCTCCTTGAGTTGAGTTCACTCCTCGAGTCGAGTACCGAGCACACGAGTCGACAAGCTACTCCTCGTGCCGACTCTACGTTTCTCCTCGAGTTGAGTTCACTCCTCGAGTCGAGTACCGACCCCACGAGTCGACAAGCTACTCCTCGTGCCGACTCTACGTTTCTCCTCGAGTTGAGTTCACTCCTCGAGTCGAGTACCGAGCCCACGAGTCGACAAGCTACTCCTCGTGCCGACTCTACGTTTCTCCTCGAGTTGAGTTCACTCCTCGAGTCGAGTACCGAGCCCACGAGTCGCCAATCTACTCCTCGTGCCGACTCTACATTTCTCCTGGAGTTGAGTTCACTCCTCGAGTCGAGTACCGAGTCCACGAGTCGACAAGCTACTCCTCGTGCCGACTCTACGTTTCTCCTCGAGTTGAGTTCACTCCTCGAGTCGAGTACCGAGCCCACGAGTCGACAAGCTACTCCTCGTGCCGACTCTACGTTTTTCCTCGAGTTGAGTTCACTCCTCGAGTCGAGTACCGAGTCCATGGGTCGATAAGCTACTCCTCGTGCCGACTCTACGTTTCTCCTCGAGTTGAGTTCACTCCTCGAGTCTAGTACCGAGTCCACGAGTCGACAAGCTACTCCTCGTGCCGACTCTACGTTTCTCCTCGAGTTGAGTTCACTCCTCGAGTCGAGTACCGAGCACACGAGTCGACAAGCTACTCCTCGTGCCGACTCTACATTTCTCCTTGAGTTGACTTCACTCCTCGAGTCGAGTACCGAGTCCATGGGTCGATAAGCTACTCCTCGTGCCGACTCTACGTTTCTCCTCGAGTTGAGTTCACCCCTCGAGTCGAGTACCGAGTCCACGAGTCGACAAGCTACTCCTCGTCCCGACTCTACGTTTCTCCTCGAGTTGAGTTCACTCCTCGAGTCGAGTACCGAGCCCACGAGTCGACAAGCTACTCCTCGTGCCGACTCTACGTTTCTCCTCGAGTTGAGTTCACTCCTCGAGTCGAGTACCGAGTCCATGGGTCGATAAGCTACTCCTCGTGCCGACTCTACGTTTCTCCTCGAGTTGAGTTCACTCCTCGAGTCGAGTACCAAGTCCACGAGTCGACAAGCTACTCCCCGTGCCGACTCTACGTTTCTCCTCGAGTTGAGTTCACTCCTCGAGTCGAGTACCGAGTCCACGAGTCGACAAGCTACTCCTCGTGCCGACTCTACGTTTCTCCTCGAGTTGAGTTCACTCCTCGAGTCGAGTACCGAGCCCACGAGTCGACAAGCTACTCCTCGTGCCGACTCTACGTTTCTCCTCGAGTTGAGTTCACTCCTCGAGTCGAGTACCGAGCCCACGAGTCGCCAATCTACTCCTCGTGCCGACTCTACATTTCTCCTGGAGTTGAGTTCACTCCTCGAGTCGAGTACCGAGTCCACGAATCGACAAGCTACTCCTCGTGCCGACTCTACGTTTCTCCTCGAGTTGAGTTCACTCCTCGAGTCGAGTACCAAGCCCACGAGTCGCCAATCTACTCCTCGTGCCGACTCTACATTTCTCCTTGAGTTGAGTTCACTCCTCGAGTCGAGTACCGACCCCACGAGTCGACAAGCTACTCGTCGTGCCGACTCTACGTTTCTCCTCGAGTTGAGTTCACTCCTCGAGTCTAGTACCGAGTCCACGAGTCGACAAGCTACTCCTCGTGCCGACTCTACGTTTCTCCTCGAGTTGAGTTCACTCCTCGAGTCGAGTACCGAGCACACGAGTCGACAAGCTACTCCTCGTGCCGACTCTACGTTTCTCCTCGAGTTGAGTTCACTCCTCGAGTCGAGTACCGAGCACACGAGTCGACAAGCTACTCCTCGTGCCGACTCTACGTTTCTCCTCGAGTTGAGTTCACTCCTCGAGTCGAGTACCGAGCACACGAGTCGACAAGCTACTCCTCGTGCCGACTCTACGTTTCTCCTCGAGTTGAGTTCACTCCTCGAGTCGAGTACCGAGTCCACGAGTCGACAAGCTACTCCTCGTGCCGACTCTACGTTTCTCCTCGAGTTGAGTTCACTCCTCGACTCGAGTACGGACCCCACGAGTCGACAAGCTACTCCTCGTGCCGACTCTACGTTTCTCCTCGAGTTGAGTTCACTCCTCGAGTCGAGTACCAAGCCCACGAGTCGACAAGCTACTCCTCGTGCCGACTCTACGTTTCTCCTCGAGTTGAGTTCATCCCTCGAGTCGAGTACCGAGTCCACGAGTCGACAAGCTACTCCTCGTGCCGACTCTACGTTTCTCCTCGAGTTGAGTTCACTCCTCGAGTCGAGTACCGAGCCCACGAGTCGACAAGCTACTCCTCGTGCCGACTCTACGTTTCTCCTCGAGTTGAGTTCACTCCTCGAGTCGAGTACCGAGTCCATGGGTCGATTAGCTACTCCTCGTGCCGACTCTACGTTTCTCCTCGAGTTGAGTTCACTCCTCGAGTCGAGTACCGAGCCCACGAGTCGACAAGCTACTCCTCGTGCCGACTCTACGTTTCTCCTCGAGTTGAGTTCACTCCTCGAGTCGAGTACCGAATCCATGGGTCAATAAGCTACTCCTCGTGCCGACTCTGCGTTTCTCCTCGAGTTGAGTTCACTCCTCGAGTCGAGTACCGACCCCACGAGTCGACAAGCTACTCCTCGTGCCGACTCTACGTTTCTCCTCGAGTTGAGTTCACTCCTCGAGTCGAGTACCGAGCCCACGAGTCGACAAGCTACTCCTCGTGCCGACTCTACGTTTCTCCTCGAGTTGAGTTCACTCCTCGAGTCGAGTACCGAGTCCATGGGTCGACAAGCTACTCCTCGTGCCGACTCTACGTTTCTCCTCGAGTTGAGTTCACTCCTCGAGTCGAGTACCGAGCCCACGAGTCGCCAATCTACTCCTCGTGCCGACTCTACGTTTCTCCTCGAGTTGAGTTCACTCCTCGAGTCGAGTACCGAGCACACGAGTCGACAAGCTACTCCTCGTGCCGACTCTACGTTTCTCCTCGAGTTGAGTTCACTCCTCGAGTCGAGTACCGAGCACACGAGTCGACAAGCTACTCCTCGTGCCGACTCTACGTTTCTCCTCGAGTTGAGTTCACTCCTCGAGTCGAGTACCGAGCCCACGAGTCGACAAGCTACTCCTCGTGCCGACTCTACGTTTCTCCTCGAGTTGAGTTCACTCCTCGAGTCGAGTACCGAGCCCACGAGTCGACAAGCTACTCCTCGTGCCGACTCTACGTTTCTCCTCGAGTTGAGTTCACCCCTCGAGTCGAGTACCGAGTCCACGAGTCGACAAGCTACTCCTCGTGCCGACTCTACGTTTCTCCTCGAGTTGAGTTCACTCCTCGAGTCGAGTACCGAGTCCATGGGTCGATTAGCTACTCCTCGTGCCGACTCTACGTTTCTCCTCGAGTTGAGTTCACTCCTCGAGTCGAGTACCAAGCCCACGAGTCGCCAATCTACTCCTCGTGCCGACTCTACATTTCTCCTTGAGTTGAGTTCACTCCTCGAGTCGAGTACCGAGCACACGAGTCGACAAGCTACTCCTCGTGCCGACTCTACGTTTCTCCTCGAGTTGAGTTCACTCCTCGAGTCGAGTACCGACCCCACGAGTCGACAAGCTACTCCTCGTGCCGACTCTACGTTTCTCCTCGAGTTGAGTTCACTCCTCGAGTCGAGTACCGAGCCCACGAGTCGACAAGCTACTCCTCGTGCCGACTCTACGTTTCTCCTCGAGTTGAGTTCACTCCTCGAGTCGAGTACCGAGCCCACGAGTCGACAAGCTACTCCTCGTGCCGACTCTACGTTTCTCCTCGAGTTGAGTTCACTCCTCGAGTCGAGTACCGAGTCCATGGGTCGATAAGCTACTCCTCGTGCCGACTCTACGTTTCTCCTCGAGTTGAGTTCACTCCTCGAGTCTAGTACCGAGTCCACGAGTCGACAAGCTACTCCTCGTGCCGACTCTACGTTTCTCCTCGAGTTGAGTTCACTCCTCGAGTCGAGTACCGAGCACACGAGTCGACAAGCTACTCCTCGTGCCGACTCTACGTTTCTCCTCGAGTTGAGTTCACTCCTCGAGTCGAGTACCGAGCACACGAGTCGACAAGCTACTCCTCGTGCCGACTCTACGTTTCTCCTCGAGTTGAGTTCACTCCTCGAGTCGAGTACCGAGCACACGAGTCGACAAGCTACTCCTCGTGCCGACTCTACGTTTCTCCTCGAGTTGAGTTCACTCCTCGAGTCGAGTACCGAGTCCACGAGTCGACAAGCTACTCCTCGTGCCGACTCTACGTTTCTCCTCGAGTTGAGTTCACTCCTGGAGTCGAGTACGGACCCCACGAGTCGACAAGCTACTCCTCGTGCCGACTCTACGTTTCTCCTCGAGTTGAGTTCACTCCTCGAGTCGAGTACCAAGCCCACGAGTCGACAAGCTACTCCTCGTGCCGACTCTACGTTTCTCCTCGAGTTGAGTTCACTCCTCGAGTCGAGTACCGACCCCACGAGTCGACAAGCTACTCCTCGTGCCGACTCTACGTTTCTCCTCGAGTTGAGTTCACTCCTCGAGTCGAGTACCAAGCCCACGAGTCGACAAGCTACTCCTCGTGCCGACTCTACGTTTCTCCTCGAGTTGAGTTCACTCCTCGAGTCGAGTACCGACCCCACGAGTCGACAAGCTACTCCTCGTGCCGACTCTACGTTTCTCCTCGAGTTGAGTTCACTCCTCGAGTCGAGTACCGAGTCCATGGGTCGATAAGCTACTCCTCGTGCCGACTCTACGTTTCTCCTCGAGTTGAGTTCACTCCTCGAGTCTAGTACCGAGTCCACGAGTCGACAAGCTACTCCTCGTGCCGACTCTACGTTTCTCCTCGAGTTGAGTTCACTCCTCGAGTCGAGTACCGAGCACACGAGTCGACAAGCTACTCCTCGTGCCGACTCTACGTTTCTCCTCGAGTTGAGTTCACTCCTCGAGTCGAGTACCGAGCACACGAGTCGACAAGCTACTCCTCGTGCCGACTCTACGTTTCTCCTCGAGTTGAGTTCATCCCTCGAGTCGAGTACCGAGTCCACGAGTCGACAAGCTACTCCTCGTGCCGACTCTACGTTTCTCCTCGAGTTGAGTTCACTCCTCGAGTCGAGTACCGAGCCCACGAGTCGACAAGCTACTCCTCGTGCCGACTCTACGTTTCTCCTCGAGTTGAGTTCACTCCTCGAGTCGAGTACCGAGTCCATGGGTCGATTAGCTACTCCTCGTGCCGACTCTACGTTTCTCCTCGAGTTGAGTTCACTCCTCGAGTCGAGTACCGAGCCCACGAGTCGACAAGCTACTCCTCGTGCCGACTCTACGTTTCTCCTCGAGTTGAGTTCACTCCTCGAGTCGAGTACCGAATCCATGGGTCAATAAGCTACTCCTCGTGCCGACTCTGCGTTTCTCCTCGAGTTGAGTTCACTCCTCGAGTCGAGTACCGACCCCACGAGTCGACAAGCTACTCCTCGTGCCGACTCTACGTTTCTCCTCGAGTTGAGTTCACTCCTCGAGTCGAGTACCGAGCCCACGAGTCGACAAGCTACTCCTCGTGCCGACTCTACGTTTCTCCTCGAGTTGAGTTCACTCCTCGAGTCGAGTACCGAGTCCATGGGTCGACAAGCTACTCCTCGTGCCGACTCTACGTTTCTCCTCGAGTTGAGTTCACTCCTCGAGTCGAGTACCGAGCCCACGAGTCGCCAATCTACTCCTCGTGCCGACTCTACGTTTCTCCTCGAGTTGAGTTCACTCCTCGAGTCGAGTACCGAGCACACGAGTCGACAAGCTACTCCTCGTGCCGACTCTACGTTTCTCCTCGAGTTGAGTTCACTCCTCGAGTCGAGTACCGAGCACACGAGTCGACAAGCTACTCCTCGTGCCGACTCTACGTTTCTCCTCGAGTTGAGTTCACTCCTCGAGTCGAGTACCGAGCCCACGAGTCGACAAGCTACTCCTCGTGCCGACTCTACGTTTCTCCTCCAGTTGAGTTCACTCCTCGAGTCGAGTACCGAGCCCACGAGTCGACAAGCTACTCCTCGTGCCGACTCTACGTTTCTCCTCGAGTTGAGTTCACCCCTCGAGTCGAGTACCGAGCCCACGAGTCGACAAGCTACTCCTCGTGCCGACTCTACGTTTCTCCTCGAGTTGAGTTCACTCCTCGAGTCGAGTACCGAGCACACGAGTCGACAAGCTACTCCTCGTGCCGACTCTACGTTTCTCCTCGAGTTGAGTTCACTCCTCGAGTCGAGTACCGACCCCACGAGTCGACAAGCTACTCCTCGTGCCGACTCTACGTTTCTCCTCGAGTTGAGTTCACTCCTCGAGTCGAGTACCAAGCCCACGAGTCGACAAGCTACTCCTCGTGCCGACTCTACGTTTCTCCTCGAGTTGAGTTCATCCCTCGAGTCGAGTACCGAGTCCACGAGTCGACAAGCTACTCCTCGTGCCGACTCTACGTTTCTCCTCGAGTTGAGTTCACTCCTCGAGTCGAGTACCGAGCCCACGAGTCGACAAGCTACTCCTCGTGCCGACTCTACGTTTCTCCTCGAGTTGAGTTCACTCCTCGAGTCGAGTACCGAGTCCATGGGTCGATTAGCTACTCCTCGTGCCGACTCTACGTTTCTCCTCGAGTTGAGTTCACTCCTCGAGTCGAGTACCAAGCCCACGAGTCGCCAATCTACTCCTCGTGCCGACTCTACATTTCTCCTTGAGTTGAGTTCACTCCTCGAGTCGAGTACCGAGCACACGAGTCGACAAGCTACTCCTCGTGCCGACTCTACGTTTCTCCTCGAGTTGAGTTCACTCCTCGAGTCGAGTACCGACCCCACGAGTCGACAAGCTACTCCTCGTGCCGACTCTACGTTTCTCCTCGAGTTGAGTTCACTCCTCGAGTCGAGTACCGAGCCCACGAGTCGACAAGCTACTCCTCGTGCCGACTCTACGTTTCTCCTCGAGTTGAGTTCACTCCTCGAGTCGAGTACCGAGCCCACGAGTCGCCAATCTACTCCTCGTGCCGACTCTACATTTCTCCTGGAGTTGAGTTCACTCCTCGAGTCGAGTACCGAGTCCACGAGTCGACAAGCTACTCCTCGTGCCGACTCTACGTTTCTCCTCGAGTTGAGTTCACTCCTCGAGTCGAGTACCGAGCCCACGAGTCGACAAGCTACTCCTCGTGCCGACTCTACGTTTTTCCTCGAGTTGAGTTCACTCCTCGAGTCGAGTACCGAGTCCATGGGTCGATAAGCTACTCCTCGTGCCGACTCTACGTTTCTCCTCGAGTTGAGTTCACTCCTCGAGTCTAGTACCGAGTCCACGAGTCGACAAGCTACTCCTCGTGCCGACTCTACGTTTCTCCTCGAGTTGAGTTCACTCCTCGAGTCGAGTACCGAGCACACGAGTCGACAAGCTACTCCTCGTGCCGACTCTACATTTCTCCTTGAGTTGACTTCACTCCTCGAGTCGAGTACCGAGTCCATGGGTCGATAAGCTACTCCTCGTGCCGACTCTACGTTTCTCCTCGAGTTGAGTTCACTCCTCGAGTCGAGTACCGAGCACACGAGTCGACAAGCTACTCCTCGTGCCGACTCTACGTTTCTCCTCGAGTTGAGTTCACTCCTCGAGTCGAGTACCGAGTCCACGAGTCGACAAGCTACTCCTCGTGCCGACTCTACGTTTCTCCTCGAGTTGAGTTCACTCCTCGAGTCGAGTACCGAGCCCACGAGTCGACAAGCTACTCCTCGTGCCGACTCTACGTTTCTCCTCGAGTTGAGTTCACTCCTCGAGTCGAGTACCGAGTCCATGGGTCGATTAGCTACTCCTCGTGCCGACTCTACGTTTCTCCTCGAGTTGAGTTCACTCCTCGAGTCGAGTACCGAGCCCACGAGTCGACAAGCTACTCCTCGTGCCGACTCTACGTTTCTCCTCGAGTTGAGTTCACTCCTCGAGTCGAGTACCGAATCCATGGGTCAATAAGCTACTCCTCGTGCCGACTCTGCGTTTCTCCTCGAGTTGAGTTCACTCCTCGAGTCGAGTACCGACCCCACGAGTCGACAAGCTACTCCTCGTGCCGACTCTACGTTTCTCCTCGAGTTGAGTTCACTCCTCGAGTCGAGTACCGAGCCCACGAGTCGACAAGCTACTCCTCGTGCCGACTCTACGTTTCTCCTCGAGTTGAGTTCACTCCTCGAGTCGAGTACCGAGTCCATGGGTCGACAAGCTACTCCTCGTGCCGACTCTACGTTTCTCCTCGAGTTGAGTTCACTCCTCGAGTCGAGTACCGAGCCCACGAGTCGCCAATCTACTCCTCGTGCCGACTCTACGTTTCTCCTCGAGTTGAGTTCACTCCTCGAGTCGAGTACCGAGCACACGAGTCGACAAGCTACTCCTCGTGCCGACTCTACGTTTCTCCTCGAGTTGAGTTCACTCCTCGAGTCGAGTACCGAGCACACGAGTCGACAAGCTACTCCTCGTGCCGACTCTACGTTTCTCCTCGAGTTGAGTTCACTCCTCGAGTCGAGTACCGAGCCCACGAGTCGACAAGCTACTCCTCGTGCCGACTCTACG
This sequence comes from Urtica dioica subsp. dioica, assembly GCF_054948205.1. Lineage (NCBI taxonomy): Eukaryota > Viridiplantae > Streptophyta > Magnoliopsida > Rosales > Urticaceae > Urtica > Urtica dioica. Next base: position 16,097,764 of record NC_142757.1, read on the forward strand.
TTTCTCCTCGAGTTGAGTTCACTCCTCGAGTCGAGTACCGAGCCCACGAGTCGACAAGCTACTCCTCGTGCCGACTCTACGTTTCTCCTCGAGTTGAGTTCACCCCTCGAGTCGAGTACCGAGCCCACGAGTCGACAAGCTACTCCTCGTGCCGACTCTACGTTTCTCCTCGAGTTGAGTTCACTCCTCGAGTCGAGTACCGAGCACACGAGTCGACAAGCTACTCCTCGTGCCGACTCTACGTTTCTCCTCGAGTTGAGTTCACTCCTCGAGTCGAGTACCGACCCCACGAGTCGACAAGCTACTCCTCGTGCCGACTCTACGTTTCTCCTCGAGTTGAGTTCACTCCTCGAGTCGAGTACCAAGCCCACGAGTCGACAAGCTACTCCTCGTGCCGACTCTACGTTTCTCCTCGAGTTGAGTTCATCCCTCGAGTCGAGTACCGAGTCCACGAGTCGACAAGCTACTCCTCGTGCCGACTCTACGTTTCTCCTCGAGTTGAGTTCACTCCTCGAGTCGAGTACCGAGCCCACGAGTCGACAAGCTACTCCTCGTGCCGACTCTACGTTTCTCCTCGAGTTGAGTTCACTCCTCGAGTCGAGTACCGAGTCCATGGGTCGATTAGCTACTCCTCGTGCCGACTCTACGTTTCTCCTCGAGTTGAGTTCACTCCTCGAGTCGAGTACCAAGCCCACGAGTCGCCAATCTACTCCTCGTGCCGACTCTACATTTCTCCTTGAGTTGAGTTCACTCCTCGAGTCGAGTACCGAGCACACGAGTCGACAAGCTACTCCTCGTGCCGACTCTACGTTTCTCCTCGAGTTGAGTTCACTCCTCGAGTCGAGTACCGACCCCACGAGTCGACAAGCTACTCCTCGTGCCGACTCTACGTTTCTCCTCGAGTTGAGTTCACTCCTCGAGTCGAGTACCGAGCCCACGAGTCGACAAGCTACTCCTCGTGCCGACTCTACGTTTCTCCTCGAGTTGAGTTCACTCCTCGAGTCGAGTACCGAGCCCACGAGTCGCCAATCTACTCCTCGTGCCGACTCTACATTTCTCCTGGAGTTGAGTTCACTCCTCGAGTCGAGTACCGAGTCCACGAGTCGACAAGCTACTCCTCGTGCCGACTCTACGTTTCTCCTCGAGTTGAGTTCACTCCTCGAGTCGAGTACCGAGCCCACGAGTCGACAAGCTACTCCTCGTGCCGACTCTACGTTTTTCCTCGAGTTGAGTTCACTCCTCGAGTCGAGTACCGAGTCCATGGGTCGATAAGCTACTCCTCGTGCCGACTCTACGTTTCTCCTCGAGTTGAGTTCACTCCTCGAGTCTAGTACCGAGTCCACGAGTCGACAAGCTACTCCTCGTGCCGACTCTACGTTTCTCCTCGAGTTGAGTTCACTCCTCGAGTCGAGTACCGAGCACACGAGTCGACAAGCTACTCCTCGTGCCGACTCTACATTTCTCCTTGAGTTGACTTCACTCCTCGAGTCGAGTACCGAGTCCATGGGTCGATAAGCTACTCCTCGTGCCGACTCTACGTTTCTCCTCGAGTTGAGTTCACCCCTCGAGTCGAGTACCGAGTCCACGAGTCGACAAGCTACTCCTCGTGCCGACTCTACGTTTCTCCTCGAGTTGAGTTCACTCCTCGAGTCGAGTACCGAGCCCACGAGTCGACAAGCTACTCCTCGTGCCGACTCTACGTTTCTCCTCGAGTTGAGTTCACTCCTCGAGTCGAGTACCGAGTCCATGGGTCGATAAGCTACTCCTCGTGCCGACTCTACGTTTCTCCTCGAGTTGAGTTCACTCCTCGAGTCGAGTACCAAGTCCACGAGTCGACAAGCTACTCCCCGTGCCGACTCTACGTTTCTCCTCGAGTTGAGTTCACTCCTCGAGTCGAGTACCGAGTCCACGAGTCGACAAGCTACTCCTCGTGCCGACTCTACGTTTCTCCTCGAGTTGAGTTCACTCCTCGAGTCGAGTACCGAGCCCACGAGTCGACAAGCTACTCCTCGTGCCGACTCTACGTTTCTCCTCGAGTTGAGTTCACTCCTCGAGTCGAGTACCGAGCCCACGAGTCGCCAATCTACTCCTCGTGCCGACTCTACATTTCTCCTGGAGTTGAATTCACTCCTCGAGTCGAGTACCGAGTCCACGAGTCGACAAGCTACTCCTCGTGCCGACTCTACGTTTCTCCTCGAGTTGAGTTCACTCCTCGAGTCGAGTACCAAGCCCACGAGTCGCCAATCTACTCCTCGTGCCGACTCTACATTTCTCCTTGAGTTGAGTTCACTCCTCGAGTCGAGTACCGACCCCACGAGTCGACAAGCTACTCCTCGTGCCGACTCTACGTTTCTCCTCGAGTTGAGTTCACTCCTCGAGTCGAGTACCGAGCCCACGAGTCGCCAATCTACTCCTCGTGCCGACTCTACATTTCTCCTGGAGTTGAGTTCACTCCTCGAGTCGAGTACCGAGTCCACGAGTCGACAAGCTACTCCTCGTGCCGACTCTACGTTTCTCCTCGAGTTGAGTTCACTCCTCGAGTCGAGTACCAAGCCCACGAGTCGCCAATCTACTCCTCGTGCCGACTCTACATTTCTCCTTGAGTTGAGTTCACTCCTCGAGTCGAGTACCGACCCCACGAGTCGACAAGCTACTCGTCGTGCCGACTCTACGTTTCTCCTCGAGTTGAGTTCACTCCTCGAGTCGAGTACCGAGCCCACGAGTCGACAAGCTACTCCTCGTGCCGACTCTACGTTTCTCCTCGAGTTGAGTTCACTCCTCGAGTCGAGTACCGAGTCCATGGGTCGATAAGCTACTCCTCGTGCCGACTCTACGTTTCTCCTCGAGTTGAGTTCACTCCTCGAGTCTAGTACCGAGTCCACGAGTCGACAAGCTACTTCTCGTGCCGACTCTACGTTTCTCCTCGAGTTGAGTTCACTCCTCGAGTCGAGTACCGAGCACACGAGTCGACAAGCTACTCCTCGTGCCGACTCTACATTTCTCCTTGAGTTGACTTCACTCCTCGAGTCGAGTACCGAGTCCATGGGTCGATAAGCTACTCCTCGTGCCGACTCTACGTTTCTCCTCGAGTTGAGTTCACCCCTCGAGTCGAGTACCGAGTCCACGAGTCGACAAGCTACTCCTCGTGCCGACTCTATGTTTCTCCTCGAGTTGAGTTCACTCCTCGAGTCGAATACCGAGCCCACGAGTCGACAAGCTACTCCTCGTGCCGACTCTACGTTTCTCCTCGAGTTGAGTTCACTCCTCGAGTCGAGTACCGAGTCCATGTGTCGATAAGCTACTCCTCGTGCCGACTCTACGTTTCTCCTCGAGTTGAGTTCACTCCTCGAGTCGAGTACCAAGTCCACGAGTCGACAAGCTACTCCCCGTGCCGACTCTACGTTTCTCCTCGAGTTGAGTTCACTCCTCGAGTCGAGTACCGAGTCCACGAGTCGACAAGCTACTCCTCGTGCCGACTCTACGTTTCTCCTCGAGTTGAGTTCACTCCTCGAGTCGAGTACCGAGCCCACGAGTCGACAAGCTACTCCTCGTGCCGACTCTATGTTTCTCCTCGAGTTGAGTTCACTCCTCGAGTCGAATACCGAGCCCACGAGTCGACAAGCTACTCCTTGTGCCGACTCTACGTTTCTCCTCGAGTTGAGTTCACTCCTCGAGTCGAGTACCGAGTCCATGCGTCGATAAGCTACTCCTCGTGCCGACTCTACGTTTCTCCTCGAGTTGAGTTCACTCCTCGAGTCGAGTACCAAGTCCACGAGTCGACAAGCTACTCCCCGTGCCGACTCTACGTTTCTCCTCGAGTTGAGTTCACTCCTCGAGTCGAGTACCGAGTCCACGAGTCGACAAGCTACTCCTCGTGCCGACTCTACGTTTCTCCTCGAGTTGAGTTCACTCCTCGAGTCGAGTACCGAGCCCACGAGTCGACAAGCTACTCCCCGTGCCGACTCTACGTTTCTCCTCGAGTTGAGTTCACTCCTCGAGTCGAGTACCGAGTCCACGAGTCGACAAGTTACTCCTCGTGCCGACTCTACGTTTCTCCTCGAGTTGAGTTCACTCCTCGAGTCGAGTACCGAGCCCACGAGTCGACAAGCTACTCCTCGTGCCGACTCTACGTTTCTCCTCGAGTTGAGTTCACTCCTCGAGTCGAGTACCGACCCCACGAGTCGACAAGCTACTCCTCGTGCCGACTCTACGTTTCTCCTCGAGTTGAGTTCACTCCTCGAGTCGAGTACCGAGCCCACGAGTCGACAAGCTACTCCTCGTGCCGACTCTACATTTCTCCTCGAGTTGAGTTCACCCCTCGAGTCGAGTACCGAGTCCACGAGTCGACAAGCTACTCCTCGTGCCGACTCTACGTTTCTCCTCGAGTTGAGTTCACTCCTCGAGTCGAGTACCGAGCCCACGAGTCGACAAGCTACTCCTCGTGCCGACTCTACGTTTCTCCTCGAGTTGAGTTCACTCCTCGAGTCGAGTACCGAGCCCACGAGTCGCCAATCTACTCCTCGTGCCGACTCTACATTTCTCCTGGAGTTGAGTTCACTCCTCGAGTCGAGTACCGAGTCCACGAGTCGACAAGCTACTCCTCGTGCCGACTCTACGTTTCTCCTCGAGTTGAGTTCACTCCTCGAGTCGAGTACCGAGCCCACGAGTCGCCAATCTACTCCTCGTGCCGACTCTACATTTCTCCTTGAGTTGAGTTCACTCCTCGAGTCGAGTACCGACCCCACGAGTCGACAAGCTACTCCTCGTGCCGACTCTACGTTTCTCCTCGAGTTGAGTTCACTCCTCGAGTCGAGTACCGAGCCCACGAGTCGACAAGCTACTCCTCGTGCCGACTCTACGTTTCTCCTCGAGTTGAGTTCACTCCTCGAGTCGAGTACCGAGTCCATGGGTCGATAAGCTACTCCTCGTGCCGACTCTACGTTTCTTCTCGAGTTGAGTTCACTCCTCGAGTCTAGTACCGAGTCCACGAGTCGACAAGCTACTCCTCGTGCCGACTCTACGTTTCTCCTCGAGTTGAGTTCACTCCTCGAGTCGAGTACCGAGCACACGAGTCGACAAGCTACTCCTCGTGCCGACTCTACGTTTCTCCTCGAGTTGACTTCACTCCTCGAGTCGAGTACCGACCCCACGAGTCGACAAGCTACTCCTCGTGCCGACTCTACGTTTCTCCTCGAGTTGAGTTCACCCCTCGAGTCGAGTACCGAGTCCACGAGTCGACAAGCTACTCCTCGTGCCGACTCTACGTTTCTCCTCGAGTTGAGTTCACTCCTCGAGTCGAGTACCGAGCCCACGAGTCGACAAGCTACTCCTCGTGCCGACTCTACGTTTCTCCTCGAGTTGAGTTCACTCCTCGAGTCGAGTACCGAGTCCATGGGTCGATAAGCTACTCCTCGTGCCGACTCTACGTTTCTCCTCGAGTTGAGTTCACTCCTCGAGTCTAGTACCGAGCCCACGAGTCGACAAGCTACTCCTCGTGCCGACTCTACGTTTCTCCTCGAGTTGAGTTCACTCCTCGAGTCGAGTACCGAGCCCACGAGTCGACAAGCTACTCCTCGTGCCGACTCTACATTTCTCCTCGAGTTGAGTTCACTCCTCGAGTCGAGTACCGAGCCCACGAGTCGCCAATCTACTCCTCGTGCCGACTCTACATTTCTCCTTGAGTTGAGTTCACTCCTCGAGTCGAGTACCGACCCCACGAGTCGACAAGCTACTCCTCGTGCCGACTCTACGTTTCTCCTCGAGTTGAGTTCACTCCTCGAGTCGAGTACCGAGCCCACGAGTCGACAAGCTACTCCTCGTGCCGACTCTACGTTTCTCCTCGAGTTGAGTTCACTCCTCGAGTCGAGTACCGACCCCACGAGTCGACAAGCTACTCCTCGTGCCGACTCTACGTTTCTCCTCGAGTTGAGTTCACTCCTCGAGTCGAGTACCGAGCCCACGAGTCGACAAGCTACTCCTCGTGCCGACTCTACATTTCTCCTCGAGTTGAGTTCACCCCTCGAGTCGAGTACCGAGTCCACGAGTCGACAAGCTACTCCTCGTGCCGACTCTACGTTTCTCCTCGAGTTGAGTTCACTCCTCGAGTCGAGTACCGAGCCCACGAGTCGACAAGCTACTCCTCGTGCCGACTCTACGTTTCTCCTCGAGTTGAGTTCACTCCTCGAGTCGAGTACCGAGCCCACGAGTCGCCAATCTACTCCTCGTGCCGACTCTACATTTCTCCTGGAGTTGAGTTCACTCCTCGAGTCGAGTACCGAGTCCACGAGTCGACAAGCTACTCCTCGTGCCGACTCTACGTTTCTCCTCGAGTTGAGTTCACTCCTCGAGTCGAGTACCGAGCCCACGAGTCGCCAATCTACTCCTCGTGCCGACTCTACATTTCTCCTTGAGTTGAGTTCACTCCTCGAGTCGAGTACCGACCCCACGAGTCGACAAGCTACTCCTCGTGCCGACTCTACGTTTCTCCTCGAGTTGAGTTCACTCCTCGAGTCGAGTACCGAGCCCACGAGTCGACAAGCTACTCCTCGTGCCGACTCTACGTTTCTCCTCGAGTTGAGTTCACTCCTCGAGTCGAGTACCGAGTCCATGGGTCGATAAGCTACTCCTCGTGCCGACTCTACGTTTCTTCTCGAGTTGAGTTCACTCCTCGAGTCTAGTACCGAGTCCACGAGTCGACAAGCTACTCCTCGTGCCGACTCTACGTTTCTCCTCGAGTTGAGTTCACTCCTCGAGTCGAGTACCGAGCACACGAGTCGACAAGCTACTCCTCGTGCCGACTCTACGTTTCTCCTCGAGTTGACTTCACTCCTCGAGTCGAGTACCGACCCCACGAGTCGACAAGCTACTCCTCGTGCCGACTCTACGTTTCTCCTCGAGTTGAGTTCACCCCTCGAGTCGAGTACCGAGTCCACGAGTCGACAAGCTACTCCTCGTGCCGACTCTACGTTTCTCCTCGAGTTGAGTTCACTCCTCGAGTCGAGTACCGAGCCCACGAGTCGACAAGCTACTCCCCGTGCCGACTCTACGTTTCTCCTCGAGTTGAGTTCACTCCTCGAGTCGAGTACCGAGTCCACGAGTCGACAAGTTACTCCTCGTGCCGACTCTACGTTTCTCCTCGAGTTGAGTTCACTCCTCGAGTCGAGTACCGAGCCCACGAGTCGACAAGCTACTCCTCGTGCCGACTCTACGTTTCTCCTCGAGTTGAGTTCACTCCTCGAGTCGAGTACCGACCCCACGAGTCGATAAGCTACTCCTCGTGCCGACTCTACGTTTCTCCTCGAGTTGAGTTCACTCCTCGAGTCGAGTACCGAGCCCACGAGTCGACAAGCTACTCCTCGTGCCGACTCTACATTTCTCCTCGAGTTGAGTTCACCCCTCGAGTCGAGTACCGAGTCCACGAGTCGACAAGCTACTCCTCGTGCCGACTCTACGTTTCTCCTCGAGTTGAGTTCACTCCTCGAGTCGAGTACCGAGCCCACGAGTCGACAAGCTACTCCTCGTGCCGACTCTACATTTCTCCTCGAGTTGAGTTCACTCCTCGAGTCGAGTACCGAGTCCATGGGTCGATAAGCTACTCCTCGTGCCGACTCTACGTTTCTCCTCGAGTTGAGTTCACCCCTCGAGTCGAGTACCGAGTCCACGAGTCGACAAGCTACTCCTCGTGCCGACTCTATGTTTCTCCTCGAGTTGAGTTCACTCCTCGAGTCGAATACCGAGCCCACGAGTCGACAAGCTACTCCTCGTGCCGACTCTACGTTTCTCCTCGAGTTGAGTTCACTCCTCGAGTCGAGTACCGAGTCCATGTGTCGATAAGCTACTCCTCGTGCCGACTCTACGTTTCTCCTCGAGTTGAGTTCACTCCTCGAGTCGAGTACCAAGTCCACGAGTCGACAAGCTACTCCCCGTGCCGACTCTACGTTTCTCCTCGAGTTGAGTTCACTCCTCGAGTCGAGTACCGAGTCCACGAGTCGACAAGCTACTCCTCGTGCCGACTCTACGTTTCTCCTCGAGTTGAGTTCACTCCTCGAGTCGAGTACCGAGCCCACGAGTCGACAAGCTACTCCTCGTGCCGACTCTATGTTTCTCCTCGAGTTGAGTTCACTCCTCGAGTCGAATACCGAGCCCACGAGTCGACAAGCTACTCCTTGTGCCGACTCTACGTTTCTCCTCGAGTTGAGTTCACTCCTCGAGTCGAGTACCGAGTCCATGCGTCGATAAGCTACTCCTCGTGCCGACTCTACGTTTCTCCTCGAGTTGAGTTCACTCCTCGAGTCGAGTACCAAGTCCACGAGTCGACAAGCTACTCCCCGTGCCGACTCTACGTTTCTCCTCGAGTTGAGTTCACTCCTCGAGTCGAGTACCGAGTCCACGAGTCGACAAGCTACTCCTCGTGCCGACTCTACGTTTCTCCTCGAGTTGAGTTCACTCCTCGAGTCGAGTACCGAGCCCACGAGTCGACAAGCTACTCCCCGTGCCGACTCTACGTTTCTCCTCGAGTTGAGTTCACTCCTCGAGTCGAGTACCGAGTCCACGAGTCGACAAGTTACTCCTCGTGCCGACTCTACGTTTCTCCTCGAGTTGAGTTCACTCCTCGAGTCGAGTACCGAGCCCACGAGTCGACAAGCTACTCCTCGTGCCGACTCTACGTTTCTCCTCGAGTTGAGTTCACTCCTCGAGTCGAGTACCGACCCCACGAGTCGACAAGCTACTCCTCGTGCCGACTCTACGTTTCTCCTCGAGTTGAGTTCACTCCTCGAGTCGAGTACCGAGCCCACGAGTCGACAAGCTACTCCTCGTGCCGACTCTACATTTCTCCTCGAGTTGAGTTCACCCCTCGAGTCGAGTACCGAGTCCACGAGTCGACAAGCTACTCCTCGTGCCGACTCTACGTTTCTCCTCGAGTTGAGTTCACTCCTCGAGTCGAGTACCGAGCCCACGAGTCGACAAGCTACTCCTCGTGCCGACTCTACGTTTCTCCTCGAGTTGAGTTCACTCCTCGAGTCGAGTACCGAGCCCACGAGTCGCCAATCTACTCCTCGTGCCGACTCTACATTTCTCCTGGAGTTGAGTTCACTCCTCGAGTCGAGTACCGAGTCCACGAGTCGACAAGCTACTCCTCGTGCCGACTCTACGTTTCTCCTCGAGTTGAGTTCACTCCTCGAGTCGAGTACCGAGCCCACGAGTCGCCAATCTACTCCTCGTGCCGACTCTACATTTCTCCTTGAGTTGAGTTCACTCCTCGAGTCGAGTACCGACCCCACGAGTCGACAAGCTACTCCTCGTGCCGACTCTACGTTTCTCCTCGAGTTGAGTTCACTCCTCGAGTCGAGTACCGAGCCCACGAGTCGACAAGCTACTCCTCGTGCCGACTCTACGTTTCTCCTCGAGTTGAGTTCACTCCTCGAGTCGAGTACCGAGTCCATGGGTCGATAAGCTACTCCTCGTGCCGACTCTACGTTTCTTCTCGAGTTGAGTTCACTCCTCGAGTCTAGTACCGAGTCCACGAGTCGACAAGCTACTCCTCGTGCCGACTCTACGTTTCTCCTCGAGTTGAGTTCACTCCTCGAGTCGAGTACCGAGCACACGAGTCGACAAGCTACTCCTCGTGCCGACTCTACGTTTCTCCTCGAGTTGACTTCACTCCTCGAGTCGAGTACCGACCCCACGAGTCGACAAGCTACTCCTCGTGCCGACTCTACGTTTCTCCTCGAGTTGAGTTCACCCCTCGAGTCGAGTACCGAGTCCACGAGTCGACAAGCTACTCCTCGTGCCGACTCTACGTTTCTCCTCGAGTTGAGTTCACTCCTCGAGTCGAGTACCGAGCCCACGAGTCGACAAGCTACTCCTCGTGCCGACTCTACGTTTCTCCTCGAGTTGAGTTCACTCCTCGAGTCGAGTACCGAGTCCATGGGTCGATAAGCTACTCCTCGTGCCGACTCTACGTTTCTCCTCGAGTTGAGTTCACTCCTCGAGTCTAGTACCGAGCCCACGAGTCGACAAGCTACTCCTCGTGCCGACTCTACGTTTCTCCTCGAGTTGAGTTCACTCCTCGAGTCGAGTACCGAGCCCACGAGTCGACAAGCTACTCCTCGTGCCGACTCTACATTTCTCCTCGAGTTGAGTTCACTCCTCGAGTCGAGTACCGAGCCCACGAGTCGCCAATCTACTCCTCGTGCCGACTCTACATTTCTCCTTGAGTTGAGTTCACTCCTCGAGTCGAGTACCGACCCCACGAGTCGACAAGCTACTCCTCGTGCCGACTCTACGTTTCTCCTCGAGTTGAGTTCACTCCTCGAGTCGAGTACCGAGCCCACGAGTCGACAAGCTACTCCTCGTGCCGACTCTACGTTTCTCCTCGAGTTGAGTTCACTCCTCGAGTCGAGTACCGACCCCACGAGTCGACAAGCTACTCCTCGTGCCGACTCTACGTTTCTCCTCGAGTTGAGTTCACTCCTCGAGTCGAGTACCGAGCCCACGAGTCGACAAGCTACTCCTCGTGCCGACTCTACATTTCTCCTCGAGTTGAGTTCACCCCTCGAGTCGAGTACCGAGTCCACGAGTCGACAAGCTACTCCTCGTGCCGACTCTACGTTTCTCCTCGAGTTGAGTTCACTCCTCGAGTCGAGTACCGAGCCCACGAGTCGACAAGCTACTCCTCGTGCCGACTCTACGTTTCTCCTCGAGTTGAGTTCACTCCTCGAGTCGAGTACCGAGCCCACGAGTCGCCAATCTACTCCTCGTGCCGACTCTACATTTCTCCTGGAGTTGAGTTCACTCCTCGAGTCGAGTACCGAGTCCACGAGTCGACAAGCTACTCCTCGTGCCGACTCTACGTTTCTCCTCGAGTTGAGTTCACTCCTCGAGTCGAGTACCGAGCCCACGAGTCGCCAATCTACTCCTCGTGCCGACTCTACATTTCTCCTTGAGTTGAGTTCACTCCTCGAGTCGAGTACCGACCCCACGAGTCGACAAGCTACTCCTCGTGCCGACTCTACGTTTCTCCTCGAGTTGAGTTCACTCCTCGAGTCGAGTACCGAGCCCACGAGTCGACAAGCTACTCCTCGTGCCGACTCTACGTTTCTCCTCGAGTTGAGTTCACTCCTCGAGTCGAGTACCGAGTCCATGGGTCGATAAGCTACTCCTCGTGCCGACTCTACGTTTCTTCTCGAGTTGAGTTCACTCCTCGAGTCTAGTACCGAGTCCACGAGTCGACAAGCTACTCCTCGTGCCGACTCTACGTTTCTCCTCGAGTTGAGTTCACTCCTCGAGTCGAGTACCGAGCACACGAGTCGACAAGCTACTCCTCGTGCCGACTCTACGTTTCTCCTCGAGTTGACTTCACTCCTCGAGTCGAGTACCGACCCCACGAGTCGACAAGCTACTCCTCGTGCCGACTCTACGTTTCTCCTCGAGTTGAGTTCACCCCTCGAGTCGAGTACCGAGTCCACGAGTCGACAAGCTACTCCTCGTGCCGACTCTACGTTTCTCCTCGAGTTGAGTTCACTCCTCGAGTCGAGTACCGAGCCCACGAGTCGACAAGCTACTCCCCGTGCCGACTCTACGTTTCTCCTCGAGTTGAGTTCACTCCTCGAGTCGAGTACCGAGTCCACGAGTCGACAAGTTACTCCTCGTGCCGACTCTACGTTTCTCCTCGAGTTGAGTTCACTCCTCGAGTCGAGTACCGAGCCCACGAGTCGACAAGCTACTCCTCGTGCCGACTCTACGTTTCTCCTCGAGTTGAGTTCACTCCTCGAGTCGAGTACCGACCCCACGAGTCGATAAGCTACTCCTCGTGCCGACTCTACGTTTCTCCTCGAGTTGAGTTCACTCCTCGAGTCGAGTACCGAGCCCACGAGTCGACAAGCTACTCCTCGTGCCGACTCTACATTTCTCCTCGAGTTGAGTTCACCCCTCGAGTCGAGTACCGAGTCCACGAGTCGACAAGCTACTCCTCGTGCCGACTCTACGTTTCTCCTCGAGTTGAGTTCACTCCTCGAGTCGAGTACCGAGCCCACGAGTCGACAAGCTACTCCTCGTGCCGACTCTACGTTTCTCCTCGAGTTGAGTTCACTCCTCGAGTCGAGTACCGAGCCCACGAGTCGCCAATCTACTCCTCGTGCCGACTCTACATTTCTCCTGGAGTTGAGTTCACTCCTCGAGTCGAGTACCGAGTCCACGAGTCGACAAGCTACTCCTCGTGCCGACTCTACGTTTCTCCTCGAGTTGAGTTCACTCCTCGAGTCGAGTACCGAGCCCACGAGTCGCCAATCTACTCCTCGTGCCGACTCTACATTTCTCCTTGAGTTGAGTTCACTCCTCGAGTCGAGTACCGACCCCACGAGTCGACAAGCTACTCCTCGTGCCGACTCTACGTTTCTCCTCGAGTTGAGTTCACTCCTCGAGTCGAGTACCGAGCCCACGAGTCGACAAGCTACTCCTCGTGCCGACTCTACGTTTCTCCTCGAGTTGAGTTCACTCCTCGAGTCGAGTACCGAGTCCATGGGTCGATAAGCTACTCCTCGTGCCGACTCTACGTTTCTTCTCGAGTTGAGTTCACTCCTCGAGTCTAGTACCGAGTCCACGAGTCGACAAGCTACTCCTCGTGCCGACTCTACGTTTTTCCTCGAGTTGAGTTCACTCCTCGAGTCGAGTACCGAGCACACGAGTCGACAAGCTACTCCTCGTGCCGACTCTACGTTTCTCCTCGAGTTGACTTCACTCCTCGAGTCGAGTACCGACCCCACGAGTCGACAAGCTACTCCTCGTGCCGACTCTACGTTTCTCCTCGAGTTGAGTTCACCCCTCGAGTCGAGTACCGAGTCCACGAGTCGACAAGCTACTCCTCGTGCCGACTCTACGTTTCTCCTCGAGTTAAGTTCACTCCTCGAGTCGAGTACCGAGCCCACGAGTCGACAAGCTACTCCTCGTGCCGACTCTACGTTTCTCCTCGAGTTGAGTTCACTCCTCGAGTCGAGTACCGAGTCCATGGGTCGATAAGCTACTCCTCGTGCCGACTCTACGTTTCTCCTCGAGTTGAGTTCACTCCTCGAGTCTAGTACCGAGCCCACGAGTCGACAAGCTACTCCTCGTGCCGACTCTACGTTTCTCCTCGAGTTGAGTTCACTCCTCGAGTCGAGTACCGAGCCCACGAGTCGACAAGCTACTCCTCGTGCCGACTCTACATTTCTCCTCGAGTTGAGTTCACTCCTCGAGTCGAGTACCGAGCCCACGAGTCGCCAATCTACTCCTCGTGCCGACTCTACATTTCTCCTTGAGTTGAGTTCACTCCTCGAGTCGAGTACCGACCCCACGAGTCGACAAGCTACTCCTCGTGCCGACTCTACGTTTCTCCTCGAGTTGAGTTCACTCCTCGAGTCGAGTACCGAGCCCACGAGTCGACAAGCTACTCCTCGTGCCGACTCTACGTTTCTCCTCGAGTTGAGTTCACTCCTCGAGTCGAGTACCGACCCCACGAGTCGACAAGCTACTCCTCGTGCCGACTCTACGTTTCTCCTCGAGTTGAGTTCACTCCTCGAGTCGAGTACCGAGCCCACGAGTCGACAAGCTACTCCTCGTGCCGACTCTACATTTCTCCTCGAGTTGAGTTCACCCCTCGAGTCGAGTACCGAGTCCACGAGTCGACAAGCTACTCCTCGTGCCGACTCTACGTTTCTCCTCGAGTTGAGTTCACTCCTCGAGTCGAGTACCGAGCCCACGAGTCGACAAGCTACTCCTCGTGCCGACTCTACGTTTCTCCTCGAGTTGAGTTCACTCCTCGAGTCGAGTACCGAGCCCACGAGTCGCCAATCTACTCCTCGTGCCGACTCTACATTTCTCCTGGAGTTGAGTTCACTCCTCGAGTCGAGTACCGAGTCCACGAGTCGACAAGCTACTCCTCGTGCCGACTCTACGTTTCTCCTCGAGTTGAGTTCACTCCTCGAGTCGAGTACCGAGCCCACGAGTCGCCAATCTACTCCTCGTGCCGACTCTACATTTCTCCTTGAGTTGAGTTCACTCCTCGAGTCGAGTACCGACCCCACGAGTCGACAAGCTACTCCTCGTGCCGACTCTACGTTTCTCCTCGAGTTGAGTTCACTCCTCGAGTCGAGTACCGAGCCCACGAGTCGACAAGCTACTCCTCGTGCCGACTCTACGTTTCTCCTCGAGTTGAGTTCACTCCTCGAGTCGAGTACCGAGTCCATGGGTCGATAAGCTACTCCTCGTGCCGACTCTACGTTTCTTCTCGAGTTGAGTTCACTCCTCGAGTCTAGTACCGAGTCCACGAGTCGACAAGCTACTCCTCGTGCCGACTCTACGTTTCTCCTCGAGTTGAGTTCACTCCTCGAGTCGAGTACTGAGCACACGAGTCGACAAGCTACTCCTCGTGCCGACTCTACGTTTCTCCTCGAGTTGACTTCACTCCTCGAGTCGAGTACCGACCCCACGAGTCGACAAGCTACTCCTCGTGCCGACTCTACGTTTCTCCTCGAGTTGAGTTCACCCCTCGAGTCGAGTACCGAGTCCACGAGTCGACAAGCTACTCCTCGTGCCGACTCTACGTTTCTCCTCGAGTTGAGTTCACTCCTCGAGTCGAGTACCGAGCCCACGAGTCGACAAGCTACTCCTCGTGCCGACTCTACGTTTCTCCTCGAGTTGAGTTCACTCCTCGAGTCGAGTACCGAGTCCATGGGTCGATAAGCTACTCCTCGTGCCGACTCTACGTTTCTCCTCGAGTTGAGTTCACTCCTCGAGTCTAGTACCGAGTCCACGAGTCGACAAGCTACTCCTCGTGCCGACACTACGTTTCTCCTCGAGTTGAGTTCACTCCTCGAGTCGAGTACCGAGCACACGAGTCGACAAGCTACTCCTCGTGCCGACTCTACGTTTCTCCTCGAGTTGAGTTCACTCCTCGAGTCGAGTACCGAGCCCACGAGTCGCCAATCTACTCCTCGTGCCGACTCTACATTTCTCCTTGAGTTGACTTCACTCCTCGAGTCGAGTACCGAGTCCATGGGTCGATAAGCTACTCCTCGTGCCGACTCTACGTTTCTCCTCGAGTTGAGTTCACCCCTCGAGTCGAGTACCGAGTCCACGAGTCGACAAGCTACTCCTCGTGCCGACTCTACGTTTCTCCTCGAGTTGAGTTCACTCCTCGAGTCGAGTACCGAGCCCACGAGTCGACAAGCTACTCCTCGTGCCGACTCTACGTTTCTCCTCGAGTTGAGTTCACTCCTCGAGTCGAGTACCGAGTCCATGGGTCGATAAGCTACTCCTCGTGCCGACTCTACGTTTCTCCTCGAGTTGAGTTCACTCCTCGAGTCGAGTACCAAGTCCACGAGTCGACAAGCTACTCCCCGTGCCGACTCTACGTTTCTCCTCGAGTTGAGTTCACTCCTCGAGTCGAGTACCGAGTCCACGAGTCGACAAGCTACTCCTCGTGCCGACTCTACGTTTCTCCTCGAGTTGAGTTCACTCCTCGAGTCGAGTACCGAGCCCACGAGTCGACAAGCTACTCCTCGTGCCGACTCTACGTTTCTCCTCGAGTTGAGTTCACTCCTCGAGTCGAGTACCGAACCCACGAGTCGCCAATCTACTCCTCGTGCCGACTCTACATTTCTCCTTGAGTTGAGTTCACTCCTCGAGTCGAGTACCGAGTCCACGAGTCGACAAGCTACTCCTCGTGCCGACTCTACGTTTCTCCTCGAGTTGAGTTCACTCCTCGAGTCGAGTACCGAGCCCACGAGTCGACAAGCTACTCCTCGTGCCGACTCTACGTTTCTCCTCGAGTTGAGTTCACTCCTCGAGTCGAGTACCGAGCCCACGAGTCGCCAATCTACTCCTCGTGCCGACTCTACATTTCTCCTTGAGTTGAGTTCACTCCTCGAGTCGAGTACCGAGCCCACGAGTCGACAAGCTACTCCTCGTGCCGACTCTACGTTTCTCCTCGAGTTGAGTTCACTCCTCGAGTCGAGTACCGAGCCCACGAGTCGACAAGCTACTCCTCGTGCCGACTCTACGTTTCTCCTCGAGTTGAGTTCACTCCTCGAGTCGAGTACCGAGTCAATGGGTCGATAAGCTACTCCTCGTGCCGACTCTACGTTTCTCCTCGAGTTGAGTTCACTCCTCGAGTCTAGTACTGAGTCCACGAGTCGACAAGCTACTCCTCGTGCCGACTCTACGTTTCTCCTCGAGTTGAGTTCACTCCTCGAGTCGAGTACCGAGCACACGAGTCGACAAGCTACTCCTCGTGCCGACTCTACGTTTCTCCTCGAGTTGAGTTCACTCCTCGAGTCGAGTACCGAGCACACGAGTCGACAAGCTACTCCTCGTGCCGACTCTACGTTTCTCCTCGAGTTGAGTTCACTCCTCGAGTCGAGTACCGACCCCACGAGTCGACAAGCTACTCCTCGTGCCGACTCTACGTTTCTCCTCGAGTTGAGTTCACTCCTCGAGTCGAGTACCGAGTCCACGAGTCGACAAGCTACTCCTCGTGCCGACTCTACGTTTCTCCTCGAGTTGAGTTCACTCCTCGAGTCGAGTACCGAGCCCACGAGTCGCCAATCTACTCCTCGTGCCGACTCTACATTTCTCCTTGAGTTGAGTTCACTCCTCGAGTCGAGTACCGACCCCACGAGTCGACAAGCTACTCCTCGTGCCGACTCTACGTTTCTCCTCGAGTTGAGTTCACTCCTCGAGTCGAGTACCGAGCCCACGAGTCGACAAGCTACTCCTCGTGCCGACTCTACGTTTCTCCTCGAGTTGAGTTCACTCCTCGAGTCGAGTACCGAGTCCATGGGTCGATAAGCTACTCCTCGTGCCGACTCTACGTTTCTTCTCGAGTTGAGTTCACTCCTCGAGTCTAGTACCGAGTCCACGAGTCGACAAGCTACTCCTCGTGCCGACTCTACGTTTCTCCTCGAGTTGAGTTCACTCCTCGAGTCGAGTACTGAGCACACGAGTCGACAAGCTACTCCTCGTGCCGACTCTACGTTTCTCCTCGAGTTGACTTCACTCCTCGAGTCGAGTACCGACCCCACGAGTCGACAAGCTACTCCTCGTGCCGACTCTACGTTTCTCCTCGAGTTGAGTTCACCCCTCGAGTCGAGTACCGAGTCCACGAGTCGACAAGCTACTCCTCGTGCCGACTCTACGTTTCTCCTCGAGTTGAGTTCACTCCTCGAGTCGAGTACCGAGCCCACGAGTCGACAAGCTACTCCTCGTGCCGACTCTACGTTTCTCCTCGAGTTGAGTTCACTCCTCGAGTCGAGTACCGAGTCCATGGGTCGATAAGCTACTCCTCGTGCCGACTCTACGTTTCTTCTCGAGTTGAGTTCACTCCTCGAGTCTAGTACCGAGTCCACGAGTCGACAAGCTACTCCTCGTGCCGACTCTACGTTTCTCCTCGAGTTGAGTTCACTCCTCGAGTCGAGTACCGAGCACACGAGTCGACAAGCTACTCCTCGTGCCGACTCTACGTTTCTCCTCGAGTTGACTTCACTCCTCGAGTCGAGTACCGACCCCACGAGTCGACAAGCTACTCCTCGTGCCGACTCTACGTTTCTCCTCGAGTTGAGTTCACCCCTCGAGTCGAGTACCGAGTCCACGAGTCGACAAGCTACTCCTCGTGCCGACTCTACGTTTCTCCTCGAGTTGAGTTCACTCCTCGAGTCGAGTACCGAGCCCACGAGTCGACAAGCTACTCCTCGTGCCGACTCTACGTTTCTCCTCGAGTTGAGTTCACTCCTCGAGTCGAGTACCGAGTCCATGGGTCGATAAGCTACTCCTCGTGCCGACTCTACGTTTCTCCTCGAGTTGAGTTCACTCCTCGAGTCTAGTACCGAGCCCACGAGTCGACAAGCTACTCCTCGTGCCGACTCTACGTTTCTCCTCGAGTTGAGTTCACTCCTCGAGTCGAGTACCGAGCCCACGAGTCGACAAGCTACTCCTCGTGCCGACTCTACATTTCTCCTCGAGTTGAGTTCACTCCTCGAGTCGAGTACCGAGCCCACGAGTCGCCAATCTACTCCTCGTGCCGACTCTACATTTCTCCTTGAGTTGAGTTCACTCCTCGAGTCGAGTACCGACCCCACGAGTCGACAAGCTACTCCTCGTGCCGACTCTACGTTTCTTCTCGAGTTGAGTTCACTCCTCGAGTCGAGTACCGAGCCCACGAGTCGACAAGCTACTCCTCGTGCCGACTCTACGTTTCTCCTCGAGTTGAGTTCACTCCTCGAGTCGAGTACCGACCCCACGAGTCGACAAGCTACTCCTCGTGCCGACTCTACGTTTCTCCTCGAGTTGAGTTCACTCCTCGAGTCGAGTACCGAGCCCACGAGTCGACAAGCTACTCCTCGTGCCGACTCTACATTTCTCCTCGAGTTGAGTTCACCCCTCGAGTCGAGTACCGAGTCCACGAGTCGACAAGCTACTCCTCGTGCCGACTCTACGTTTCTCCTCGAGTTGAGTTCACTCCTCGAGTCGAGTACCGAGCCCACGAGTCGACAAGCTACTCCTCGTGCCGACTCTACGTTTCTCCTCGAGTTGAGTTCACTCCTCGAGTCGAGTACCGAGCCCACGAGTCGCCAATCTACTCCTCGTGCCGACTCTACATTTCTCCTGGAGTTGAGTTCACTCCTCGAGTCGAGTACCGAGTCCACGAGTCGACAAGCTACTCCTCGTGCCGACTCTACGTTTCTCCTCGAGTTGAGTTCACTCCTCGAGTCGAGTACCGAGCCCACGAGTCGCCAATCTACTCCTCGTGCCGACTCTACATTTCTCCTTGAGTTGAGTTCACTCCTCGAGTCGAGTACCGACCCCACGAGTCGACAAGCTACTCCTCGTGCCGACTCTACGTTTCTCCTCGAGTTGAGTTCACTCCTCGAGTCGAGTACCGAGCCCACGAGTCGACAAGCTACTCCTCGTGCCGACTCTACGTTTCTCCTCGAGTTGAGTTCACTCCTCGAGTCGAGTACCGAGTCCATGGGTCGATAAGCTACTCCTCGTGCCGACTCTACGTTTCTTCTCGAGTTGAGTTCACTCCTCGAGTCTAGTACCGAGTCCACGAGTCGACAAGCTACTCCTCGTGCCGACTCTACGTTTCTCCTCGAGTTGAGTTCACTCCTCGAGTCGAGTACTGAGCACACGAGTCGACAAGCTACTCCTCGTGCCGACTCTACGTTTCTCCTCGAGTTGACTTCACTCCTCGAGTCGAGTACCGACCCCACGAGTCGACAAGCTACTCCTCGTGCCGACTCTACGTTTCTCCTCGAGTTGAGTTCACCCCTCGAGTCGAGTACCGAGTCCACGAGTCGACAAGCTACTCCTCGTGCCGACTCTACGTTTCTCCTCGAGTTGAGTTCACTCCTCGAGTCGAGTACCGAGCCCACGAGTCGACAAGCTACTCCTCGTGCCGACTCTACGTTTCTCCTCGAGTTGAGTTCACTCCTCGAGTCGAGTACCGAGTCCATGGGTCGATAAGCTACTCCTCGTGCCGACTCTACGTTTCTCCTCGAGTTGAGTTCACTCCTCGAGTCTAGTACCGAGTCCACGAGTCGACAAGCTACTCCTCGTGCCGACACTACGTTTCTCCTCGAGTTGAGTTCACTCCTCGAGTCGAGTACCGAGCACACGAGTCGACAAGCTACTCCTCGTGCCGACTCTACGTTTCTCCTCGAGTTGAGTTCACTCCTCGAGTCGAGTACCGAGCCCACGAGTCGCCAATCTACTCCTCGTGCCGACTCTACATTTCTCCTTGAGTTGACTTCACTCCTCGAGTCGAGTACCGAGTCCATGGGTCGATAAGCTACTCCTCGTGCCGACTCTACGTTTCTCCTCGAGTTGAGTTCACTCCTCGAGTCGAGTACCGAGCCCACGAGTCGACAAGCTACTCCTCGTGCCGACTCTACGTTTCTCCTCGAGTTGAGTTCACTCCTCGAGTCGAGTACCGAGTCCATGGGTCGATAAGCTACTCCTCGTGCCGACTCTACGTTTCTTCTCGAGTTGAGTTCACTCCTCGAGTCTAGTACCGAGTCCACGAGTCGACAAGCTACTCCTCGTGCCGACTCTACGTTTCTCCTCGAGTTGAGTTCACCCCTCGAGTCGAGTACCGAGTCCACGAGTCGACAAGCTACTCCTCGTGCCGACTCTACGTTTCTCCTCGAGTTGAGTTCACTCCTCGAGTCGAGTACCGAGCCCACGAGTCGACAAGCTACTCCTCGTGCCGACTCTACGTTTCTCCTCGAGTTGAGTTCACTCCTCGAGTCGAGTACCGAGTCCATGGGTCGATAAGCTACTCCTCGTGCCGACTCTACGTTTCTCCTCGAGTTGAGTTCACTCCTCGAGTCTAGTACCGAGCCCACGAGTCGACAAGCTACTCCTCGTGCCGACTCTACGTTTCTCCTCGAGTTGAGTTCACTCCTCGAGTCGAGTACCGAGCCCACGAGTCGACAAGCTACTCCTCGTGCCGACTCTACATTTCTCCTCGAGTTGAGTTCACTCCTCGAGTCGAGTACCGAGCCCACGAGTCGCCAATCTACTCCTCGTGCCGACTCTACATTTCTCCTTGAGTTGAGTTCACTCCTCGAGTCGAGTACCGACCCCACGAGTCGACAAGCTACTCCTCGTGCCGACTCTACGTTTCTCCTCGAGTTGAGTTCACTCCTCGAGTCGAGTACCGAGCCCACGAGTCGACAAGCTACTCCTCGTGCCGACTCTACGTTTCTCCTCGAGTTGAGTTCACTCCTCGAGTCGAGTACCGAGTCCATGGGTCGATAAGCTACTCCTCGTGTCGACTCTACGTTTCTTCTCGAGTTGAGTTCACTCCTCGAGTCTAGTACCGAGTCCACGAGTCGACAAGCTACTCCTCGTGCCGACTCTACGTTTCTCCTCGAGTTGAGTTCACTCCTCGAGTCGAGTACCGAGCACACGAGTCGACAAGCTACTCCTCGTGCCGACTCTACGTTTCTCCTCGAGTTGACTTCACTCCTCGAGTCGAGTACCGACCCCACGAGTCGACAAGCTACTCCTCGTGCCGACTCTACGTTTCTCCTCGAGTTGAGTTCACCCCTCGAGTCGAGTACCGAGTCCACGAGTCGACAAGCTACTCCTCGTGCCGACTCTACGTTTCTCCTCGAGTTGAGTTCACTCCTCGAGTCGAGTACCGAGCCCACGAGTCGACAAGCTACTCCTCGTGCCGACTCTACGTTTCTCCTCGAGTTGAGTTCACTCCTCGAGTCGAGTACCGAGTCCATGGGTCGATAAGCTACTCCTCGTGCCGACTCTACGTTTCTCCTCGAGTTGAGTTCACTCCTCGAGTCTAGTACCGAGCCCACGAGTCGACAAGCTACTCCTCGTGCCGACTCTACGTTTCTCCTCGAGTTGAGTTCACTCCTCGAGTCGAGTACCGAGCCCACGAGTCGACAAGCTACTCCTCGTGCCGACTCTACATTTCTCCTCGAGTTGAGTTCACTCCTCGAGTCGAGTACCGAGCCCACGAGTCGCCAATCTACTCCTCGTGCCGACTCTACATTTCTCCTTGAGTTGAGTTCACTCCTCGAGTCGAGTACCGACCCCACGAGTCGACAAGCTACTCCTCGTGCCGACTCTACGTTTCTCCTCGAGTTGAGTTCACTCCTCGAGTCGAGTACCGAGCCCACGAGTCGACAAGCTACTCCTCGTGCCGACTCTACGTTTCTCCTCGAGTTGAGTTCACTCCTCGAGTCGAGTACCGACCCCACGAGTCGACAAGCTACTCCTCGTGCCGACTCTACGTTTCTCCTCGAGTTGAGTTCACTCCTCGAGTCGAGTACCGAGCCCACGAGTCGACAAGCTACTCCTCGTGCCGACTCTACATTTCTCCTCGAGTTGAGTTCACCCCTCGAGTCGAGTACCGAGTCCACGAGTCGACAAGCTACTCCTCGTGCCGACTCTACGTTTCTCCTCGAGTTGAGTTCACTCCTCGAGTCGAGTACCGAGCCCACGAGTCGACAAGCTACTCCTCGTGCCGACTCTACGTTTCTCCTCGAGTTGAGTTCACTCCTCGAGTCGAGTACCGAGCCCACGAGTCGCCAATCTACTCCTCGTGCCGACTCTACATTTCTCCTGGAGTTGAGTTCACTCCTCGAGTCGAGTACCGAGTCCACGAGTCGACAAGCTACTCCTCGTGCCGACTCTACGTTTCTCCTCGAGTTGAGTTCACTCCTCGAGTCGAGTACCGAGCCCACGAGTCGCCAATCTACTCCTCGTGCCGACTCTACATTTCTCCTTGAGTTGAGTTCACTCCTCGAGTCGAGTACCGACCCCACGAGTCGACAAGCTACTCCTCGTGCCGACTCTACGTTTCTCCTCGAGTTGAGTTCACTCCTCGAGTCGAGTACCGAGCCCACGAGTCGACAAGCTACTCCTCGTGCCGACTCTACGTTTCTCCTCGAGTTGAGTTCACTCCTCGAGTCGAGTACCGAGTCCATGGGTCGATAAGCTACTCCTCGTGCCGACTCTACGTTTCTTCTCGAGTTGAGTTCACTCCTCGAGTCTAGTACCGAGTCCACGAGTCGACAAGCTACTCCTCGTGCCGACTCTACGTTTCTCCTCGAGTTGAGTTCACTCCTCGAGTCGAGTACTGAGCACACGAGTCGACAAGCTACTCCTCGTGCCGACTCTACGTTTCTCCTCGAGTTGACTTCACTCCTCGAGTCGAGTACCGACCCCACGAGTCGACAAGCTACTCCTCGTGCCGACTCTACGTTTCTCCTCGAGTTGAGTTCACCCCTCGAGTCGAGTACCGAGTCCACGAGTCGACAAGCTACTCCTCGTGCCGACTCTACGTTTCTCCTCGAGTTGAGTTCACTCCTCGAGTCGAGTACCGAGCCCACGAGTCGACAAGCTACTCCTCGTGCCGACTCTACGTTTCTCCTCGAGTTGAGTTCACTCCTCGAGTCGAGTACCGAGTCCATGGGTCGATAAGCTACTCCTCGTGCCGACTCTACGTTTCTCCTCGAGTTGAGTTCACTCCTCGAGTCTAGTACCGAGTCCACGAGTCGACAAGCTACTCCTCGTGCCGACACTACGTTTCTCCTCGAGTTGAGTTCACTCCTCGAGTCGAGTACCGAGCACACGAGTCGACAAGCTACTCCTCGTGCCGACTCTACGTTTCTCCTCGAGTTGAGTTCACTCCTCGAGTCGAGTACCGAGCCCACGAGTCGCCAATCTACTCCTCGTGCCGACTCTACATTTCTCCTTGAGTTGACTTCACTCCTCGAGTCGAGTACCGAGTCCATGGGTCGATAAGCTACTCCTCGTGCCGACTCTACGTTTCTCCTCGAGTTGAGTTCACCCCTCGAGTCGAGTACCGAGTCCACGAGTCGACAAGCTACTCCTCGTGCCGACTCTACGTTTCTCCTCGAGTTGAGTTCACTCCTCGAGTCGAGTACCGAGCCCACGAGTCGACAAGCTACTCCTCGTGCCGACTCTACGTTTCTCCTCGAGTTGAGTTCACTCCTCGAGTCGAGTACCGAGTCCATGGGTCGATAAGCTACTCCTCGTGCCGACTCTACGTTTCTCCTCGAGTTGAGTTCACTCCTCGAGTCGAGTACCAAGTCCACGAGTCGACAAGCTACTCCCCGTGCCGACTCTACGTTTCTCCTCGAGTTGAGTTCACTCCTCGAGTCGAGTACCGAGTCCACGAGTCGACAAGCTACTCCTCGTGCCGACTCTACGTTTCTCCTCGAGTTGAGTTCACTCCTCGAGTCGAGTACCGAGCCCACGAGTCGACAAGCTACTCCTCGTGCCGACTCTACGTTTCTCCTCGAGTTGAGTTCACTCCTCGAGTCGAGTACCGAACCCACGAGTCGCCAATCTACTCCTCGTGCCGACTCTACATTTCTCCTTGAGTTGAGTTCACTCCTCGAGTCGAGTACCGAGTCCACGAGTCGACAAGCTACTCCTCGTGCCGACTCTACGTTTCTCCTCGAGTTGAGTTCACTCCTCGAGTCGAGTACCGAGCCCACGAGTCGACAAGCTACTCCTCGTGCCGACTCTACGTTTCTCCTCGAGTTGAGTTCACTCCTCGAGTGGAGTACCGAGCCCACGAGTCGCCAATCTACTCCTCGTGCCGACTCTACATTTCTCCTTGAGTTGAGTTCACTCCTCGAGTCGAGTACCGAGTCCACGAGTCGACAAGCTACTCCTCGTGCCGACTCTACGTTTCTCCTCGAGTTGAGTTCACTCCTCGAGTCGAGTACCGAGCCCACGAGTCGACAAGCTACTCCTCGTGCCGACTCTACGTTTCTCCTCGAGTTGAGTTCACTCCTCGAGTCGAGTACCGAGTCAATGGGTCGATAAGCTACTCCTCGTGCCGACTCTACGTTTCTCCTCGAGTTGAGTTCACTCCTCGAGTCTAGTACTGAGTCCACGAGTCGACAAGCTACTCCTCGTGCCGACTCTACGTTTCTCCTCGAGTTGAGTTCACTCCTCGAGTCGAGTACCGAGCACACGAGTCGACAAGCTACTCCTCGTGCCGACTCTACGTTTCTCCTCGAGTTGAGTTCACTCCTCGAGTCGAGTACCGAGCACACGAGTCGACAAGCTACTCCTCGTGCCGACTCTACGTTTCTCCTCGAGTTGAGTTCACTCCTCGAGTCGAGTACCGACCCCACGAGTCGACAAGCTACTCCTCGTGCCGACTCTACGTTTCTCCTCGAGTTGAGTTCACTCCTCGAGTCGAGTACCGAGTCCACGAGTCGACAAGCTACTCCTCGTGCCGACTCTACGTTTCTCCTCGAGTTGAGTTCACTCCTCGAGTCGAGTACCGAGCCCACGAGTCGCCAATCTACTCCTCGTGCCGACTCTACATTTCTCCTTGAGTTGAGTTCACTCCTCGAGTCGAGTACCGACCCCACGAGTCGACAAGCTACTCCTCGTGCCGACTCTACGTTTCTCCTCGAGTTGAGTTCACTCCTCGAGTCGAGTACCGAGCCCACGAGTCGACAAGCTACTCCTCGTGCCGACTCTACGTTTCTCCTCGAGTTGAGTTCACTCCTCGAGTCGAGTACCGAGTCCATGGGTCGATAAGCTACTCCTCGTGCCGACTCTACGTTTCTTCTCGAGTTGAGTTCACTCCTCGAGTCTAGTACCGAGTCCACGAGTCGACAAGCTACTCCTCGTGCCGACTCTACGTTTCTCCTCGAGTTGAGTTCACTCCTCGAGTCGAGTACTGAGCACACGAGTCGACAAGCTACTCCTCGTGCCGACTCTACGTTTCTCCTCGAGTTGACTTCACTCCTCGAGTCGAGTACCGACCCCACGAGTCGACAAGCTACTCCTCGTGCCGACTCTACGTTTCTCCTCGAGTTGAGTTCACCCCTCGAGTCGAGTACCGAGTCCACGAGTCGACAAGCTACTCCTCGTGCCGACTCTACGTTTCTCCTCGAGTTGAGTTCACTCCTCGAGTCGAGTACCGAGCCCACGAGTCGACAAGCTACTCCTCGTGCCGACTCTACGTTTCTCCTCGAGTTGAGTTCACTCCTCGAGTCGAGTACCGAGTCCATGGGTCGATAAGCTACTCCTCGTGCCGACTCTACGTTTCTCCTCGAGTTGAGTTCACTCCTCGAGTCTAGTACCGAGTCCACGAGTCGACAAGCTACTCCTCGTGCCGACACTACGTTTCTCCTCGAGTTGAGTTCACTCCTCGAGTCGAGTACCGAGCACACGAGTCGACAAGCTACTCCTCGTGCCGACTCTACGTTTCTCCTCGAGTTGAGTTCACTCCTCGAGTCGAGTACCGAGCCCACGAGTCGCCAATCTACTCCTCGTGCCGACTCTACATTTCTCCTTGAGTTGACTTCACTCCTCGAGTCGAGTACCGAGTCCATGGGTCGATAAGCTACTCCTCGTGCCGACTCTACGTTTCTCCTCGAGTTGAGTTCACCCCTCGAGTCGAGTACCGAGTCCACGAGTCGACAAGCTACTCCTCGTGCCGACTCTACGTTTCTCCTCGAGTTGAGTTCACTCCTCGAGTCGAGTACCGAGCCCACGAGTCGACAAGCTACTCCTCGTGCCGACTCTACGTTTCTCCTCGAGTTGAGTTCACTCCTCGAGTCGAGTACCGAGTCCATGGGTCGATAAGCTACTCCTCGTGCCGACTCTACGTTTCTCCTCGAGTTGAGTTCACTCCTCGAGTCGAGTACCAAGTCCACGAGTCGACAAGCTACTCCCCGTGCCGACTCTACGTTTCTCCTCGAGTTGAGTTCACTCCTCGAGTCGAGTACCGAGTCCACGAGTCGACAAGCTACTCCTCGTGCCGACTCTACGTTTCTCCTCGAGTTGAGTTCACTCCTCGAGTCGAGTACCGAGCCCACGAGTCGACAAGCTACTCCTCGTGCCGACTCTACGTTTCTCCTCGAGTTGAGTTCACTCCTCGAGTCGAGTACCGAACCCACGAGTCGCCAATCTACTCCTCGTGCCGACTCTACATTTCTCCTTGAGTTGAGTTCACTCCTCGAGTCGAGTACCGAGTCCACGAGTCGACAAGCTACTCCTCGTGCCGACTCTACGTTTCTCCTCGAGTTGAGTTCACTCCTCGAGTCGAGTACCGAGCCCACGAGTCGACAAGCTACTCCTCGTGCCGACTCTACGTTTCTCCTCGAGTTGAGTTCACTCCTCGAGTGGAGTACCGAGCCCACGAGTCGCCAATCTACTCCTCGTGCCGACTCTACATTTCTCCTTGAGTTGAGTTCACTCCTCGAGTCGAGTACCGAGTCCACGAGTCGACAAGCTACTCCTCGTGCCGACTCTACGTTTCTCCTCGAGTTGAGTTCACTCCTCGAGTCGAGTACCGAGCCCACGAGTCGACAAGCTACTCCTCGTGCCGACTCTACGTTTCTCCTCGAGTTGAGTTCACTCCTCGAGTCGAGTACCGAGTCAATGGGTCGATAAGCTACTCCTCGTGCCGACTCTACGTTTCTCCTCGAGTTGAGTTCACTCCTCGAGTCTAGTACTGAGTCCACGAGTCGACAAGCTACTCCTCGTGCCGACTCTACGTTTCTCCTCGAGTTGAGTTCACTCCTCGAGTCGAGTACCGAGCACACGAGTCGACAAGCTACTCCTCGTGCCGACTCTACGTTTCTCCTCGAGTTGAGTTCACTCCTCGAGTCGAGTACCGAGCACACGAGTCGACAAGCTACTCCTCGTGCCGACTCTACGTTTCTCCTCGAGTTGAGTTCACTCCTCGAGTCGAGTACCGACCCCACGAGTCGACAAGCTACTCCTCGTGCCGACTCTACGTTTCTCCTCGAGTTGAGTTCACTCCTCGAGTCGAGTACCGAGCCCACGAGTCGACAAGCTACTCCTCGTGCCGACTCTACGTTTCTCCTCGAGTTGAGTTCACCCCTCGAGTCGAGTACCGAGTCCACGAGTCGACAAGCTACTCCTCGTGCCGACTCTACGTTTCTCCTCGAGTTGAGTTCACTCCTCGAGTCGAGTACCGAGCCCACGAGTCGAAAAGCTACTCCTCGTGCCGACTCTACGTTTCTCCTCGAGTTGAGTTCACTCCTCGAGTCGAGTACCGAGTCCATGGGTCGATAAGCTACTCCTCGTGCCGACTCTATGTTTCTCCTCGAGTTGAGTTCACTCCTCGAGTCGAGTACCAAGTCCACGAGTCGACAAGTTACTCCTCGTGCCGACTCTACGTTTCTCCTCGAGTTGAGTTCACTCCTCGAGTCGAGTACCGAGTCCACGAGTCGACAAGCTACTCCTCGTGCCGACTCTACGTTTCTCCTCGAGTTGAGTTCACTCCTCGAGTCGAGTACCGAGCCCCCGAGTCGACAAGCTACTCCTCGTGCCGACTCTACGTTTCTCCTCGAGTTGAGTTCACTCCTCGAGTCGAGTACCGAGCCCACGAGTCGCCAATCTACTCCTCGTGCCGACTCTACATTTCTCCTGGAGTTGAGTTCACTCCTCGAGTCGAGTACCGAGTCCACGAGTCGACAAGCTACTCCTCGTGCTGACTCTACGTTTCTCCTCGAGTTGAGTTCACTCCTCGAGTCGAGTACCGAGCCCACGAGTCGCCAATCTACTCCTCGTGCCGACTCTACATTTCTCCTTGAGTTGAGTTCACTCCTCGAGTCGAGTACCGACCCCACGAGTCGACAAGCTACTCCTCGTGCCGACTCTACGTTTCTCCTCGAGTTGAGTTCACTCCTCGAGTCGAGTACCGAGCCCACGAGTCGACAAGCTACTCCTCGTGCCGACTCTACGTTTCTCCTCGAGTTGAGTTCACTCCTCGAGTCGAGTACCGAGTCCATGGGTCGATAAGCTACCCCTCGTGCCGACTCTACGTTTCTCCTCGAGTTGAGTTCACTCCTCGAGTCTAGTACCGAGTCCACGAGTCGACAAGCTACTCCTCGTGCCGACTCTACGTTTCTCCTCGAGTTGAGTTCACTCCTCGAGTCGAGTACCGAGCCCACGAGTCGACAAGCTACTCCTCGTGCCGACTCTATGGTTCTCCTCGAGTTGAGTTCACTCCTCGAGTCGAGTACCGAGTCCATGGGTCGATAAGCTACTCCTCGTGCCGACTCTACGTTTCTCCTCGAGTTGAGTTCACTCCTCGAGTCTAGTACCGAGTCCACGAGTCGACAAGCTACTCCTCGTGCCGACACTACGTTTCTCCTCGAGTTGAGTTCACTCCTCGAGTCGAGTACCGAGCACACGAGTCGACAAGCTACTCCTCGTGCCGACTCTACGTTTCTCCTCGAGTTGAGTTCACTCCTCGAGTCGAGTACCGAGCCCACGAGTCGCCAATCTACTCCTCGTGCCGACTCTACATTTCTCCTTGAGTTGACTTCACTCCTCGAGTCGAGTACCGAGTCCATGGGTCGATAAGCTACTCCTCGTGCCGACTCTACGTTTCTCCTCGAGTTGAGTTCACCCCTCGAGTCGAGTACCGAGTCCACGAGTCGACAAGCTACTCCTCGTGCCGACTCTACGTTTCTCCTCGAGTTGAGTTCACTCCTCGAGTCGAGTACCGAGCCCACGAGTCGACAAGCTACTCCTCGTGCCGACTCTACGTTTCTCCTCGAGTTGAGTTCACTCCTCGAGTCGAGTACCGAGTCCATGGGTCGATAAGCTACTCCTCGTGCCGACTCTACGTTTCTCCTCGAGTTGAGTTCACTCCTCGAGTCGAGTACCAAGTCCACGAGTCGACAAGCTACTCCCCGTGCCGACTCTACGTTTCTCCTCGAGTTGAGTTCACTCCTCGAGTCGAGTACCGAGTCCACGAGTCGACAAGCTACTCCTCGTGCCGACTCTACGTTTCTCCTCGAGTTGAGTTCACTCCTCGAGTCGAGTACCGAGCCCACGAGTCGACAAGCTACTCCTCGTGCCGACTCTACGTTTCTCCTCGAGTTGAGTTCACTCCTCGAGTCGAGTACCGAGCCCACGAGTCGCCAATCTACTCCTCGTGCCGACTCTACATTTCTCCTTGAGTTGAGTTCACTCCTCGAGTCGAGTACCGAGTCCACGAGTCGACAAGCTACTCCTCGTGCCGACTCTACGTTTCTCCTCGAGTTGAGTTCACTCCTCGAGTCGAGTACCGAGCCCACGAGTCGACAAGCTACTCCTCGTGCCGACTCTACGTTTCTCCTCGAGTTGAGTTCACTCCTCGAGTGGAGTACCGAGCCCACGAGTCGCCAATCTACTCTTCGTGCCGACTCTACATTTCTCCTTGAGTTGAGTTCACTCCTCGAGTCGAGTACCGAGTCCACGAGTCGACAAGCTACTCCTCGTGCCGACTCTACGTTTCTCCTCGAGTTGAGTTCACTCCTCGAGTCGAGTACCGAGCCCACGAGTCGACAAGCTACTCCTCGTGCCGACTCTACGTTTCTCCTCGAGTTGAGTTCACTCCTCGAGTCGAGTACCGAGTCCATGGGTCGATAAGCTACTCCTCGTGCCGACTCTACGTTTCTCCTCGAGTTGAGTTCACTCCTCGAGTCTAGTACTGAGTCCACGAGTCGACAAGCTACTCCTCGTGCCGACTCTACGTTTCTCCTCGAGTTGAGTTCACTCCTCGAGTCGAGTACCGAGCACACGAGTCGACAAGCTACTCCTCGTGCCGACTCTACGTTTCTCCTCGAGTTGAGTTCACTCCTCGAGTCGAGTACCGAGCACACGAGTCGACAAGCTACTCCTCGTGCCGACTCTACGTTTCTCCTCGAGTTGAGTTCACTCCTCGAGTCGAGTACCGACCCCACGAGTCGACAAGCTACTCCTCGTGCCGACTCTACGTTTCTCCTCGAGTTGAGTTCACTCCTCGAGTCGAGTACCGAGCCCACGAGTCGACAAGCTACTCCTCGTGCCGACTCTACGTTTCTCCTCGAGTTGAGTTCACCCCTCGAGTCGAGTACCGAGTCCACGAGTCGACAAGCTACTCCTCGTGCCGACTCTACGTTTCTCCTCGAGTTGAGTTCACTCCTCGAGTCGAGTACCGAGCCCACGAGTCGAAAAGCTACTCCTCGTGCCGACTCTACGTTTCTCCTCGAGTTGAGTTCACTCCTCGAGTCGAGTACCGAGTCCATGGGTCGATAAGCTACTCCTCGTGCCGACTCTATGTTTCTCCTCGAGTTGAGTTCACTCCTCGAGTCGAGTACCAAGTCCACGAGTCGACAAGTTACTCCTCGTGCCGACTCTACGTTTCTCCTCGAGTCGAGTACCGAGTCCACGAGTCGACAAGCTACTCCTCGTGCCGACTCTACGTTTCTCCTCGAGTTGAGTTCACTCCTCGAGTCGAGTACCGAGCCCACGAGTCGACAAGCTACTCCTCGTGCCGACTCTACGTTTCTCCTCGAGTTGAGTTCACTCCTCGAGTCGAGTACCGAGCCCACGAGTCGCCAATCTACTCCTCGTGCCGACTCTACATTTCTCCTAGAGTTGAGTTCACTCCTCGAGTCGAGTACCGAGTCCACGAGTCGACAAGCTACTCCTCGTGCTGACTCTACGTTTCTCCTCGAGTTGAGTTCACTCCTCGAGTCGAGTACCGAGCCCACGAGTCGCCAATCTACTCCTCGTGCCGACTCTACATTTCTCCTTGAGTTGAGTTCACTCCTCGAGTCGAGTACCGACCCCACGAGTCGACAAGCTACTCCTCGTGCCGACTCTACGTTTCTCCTCGAGTTGAGTTCACTCCTCGAGTCGAGTACCGAGCCCACGAGTCGACAAGCTACTCCTCGTGCCGACTCTACGTTTCTCCTCGAGTTGAGTTCACTCCTCGAGTCGAGTACCGAGTCCATGGGTCGATAAGCTACCCCTCGTGCCGACTCTACGTTTCTCCTCGAGTTGAGTTCACTCCTCGAGTCTAGTACCGAGTCCACGAGTCGACAAGCTACTCCTCGTGCCGACTCTACGTTTCTCCTCGAGTTGAGTTCACTCCTCGAGTCGAGTACCGAGTCCATGGGTCGATAAGCTACTCCTCATGCCGACTCTACGTTTCTCCTCGAGTTGAGTTCACTCCTCGAGTCTAGTACCGAGTCCACGAGTCGACAAGCTACTCCTCGTGCCGACACTACGTTTCTCCTCGAGTTGAGTTCACTCCTCGAGTCGAGTACCGAGCACACGAGTCGACAAGCTACTCCTCGTGCCGACTCTACGTTTCTCCTCGAGTTGAGTTCACTCCTCGAGTCGAGTACCGAGCCCACGAGTCGCCAATCTACTCCTCGTGCCGACTCTACATTTCTCCTTGAGTTGACTTCACTCCTCGAGTCGAGTACCGAGTCCATGGGTCGATAAGCTACTCCTCGTGCCGACTCTACGTTTCTCCTCGAGTTGAGTTCACCCCTCGAGTCGAGTACCGAGTCCACGAGTCGACAAGCTACTCCTCGTGCCGACTCTACGTTTCTCCTCGAGTTGAGTTCACTCCTCGAGTCGAGTACCGAGCCCACGAGTCGACAAGCTACTCCTCGTGCCGACTCTACGTTTCTCCTCGAGTTGAGTTCACTCCTCGAGTCGAGTACCGAGTCCATGGGTCGATAAGCTACTCCTCGTGCCGACTCTACGTTTCTCCTCGAGTTGAGTTCACTCCTCGAGTCGAGTACCAAGTCCACGAGTCGACAAGCTACTCCCCGTGCCGACTCTACGTTTCTCCTCGAGTTGAGTTCACTCCTCGAGTCGAGTACCGAGTCCACGAGTCGACAAGCTACTCCTCGTGCCGACTCTACGTTTCTCCTCGAGTTGAGTTCACTCCTCGAGTCGAGTACCGAGCCCACGAGTCGACAAGCTACTCCTCGTGCCGACTCTACGTTTCTCCTCGAGTTGAGTTCACTCCTCGAGTCGAGTACCGAGCCCACGAGTCGCCAATCTACTCCTCGTGCCGACTCTACATTTCTCCTTGAGTTGAGTTCACTCCTCGAGTCGAGTACCGAGTCCACGAGTCGACAAGCTACTCCTCGTGCCGACTCTACGTTTCTCCTCGAGTTGAGTTCACTCCTCGAGTCGAGTACCGAGCCCACGAGTCGACAAGCTACTCCTCGTGCCGACTCTACGTTTCTCCTCGAGTTGAGTTCACTCCTCGAGTGGAGTACCGAGCCCACGAGTCGCCAATCTACTCCTCGTGCCGACTCTACATTTCTCCTTGAGTTGAGTTCACTCCTCGAGTCGAGTACCGAGTCCACGAGTCGACAAGCTACTCCTCGTGCCGACTCTACGTTTCTCCTCGAGTTGAGTTCACTCCTCGAGTCGAGTACCGAGCCCACGAGTCGACAAGCTACTCCTCGTGCCGACTCTACGTTTCTCCTCGAGTTGAGTTCACTCCTCGAGTCGAGTACCGAGTCCATGGGTCGATAAGCTACTCCTCGTGCCGACTCTACGTTTCTCCTCGAGTTGAGTTCACTCCTCGAGTCTAGTACTGAGTCCACGAGTCGACAAGCTACTCCTCGTGCCGACTCTACGTTTCTCCTCGAGTTGAGTTCACTCCTCGAGTCGAGTACCGAGCACACGAGTCGACAAGCTACTCCTCGTGCCGACTCTACGTTTCTCCTCGAGTTGAGTTCACTCCTCGAGTCGAGTACCGAGCACACGAGTCGACAAGCTACTCCTCGTGCCGACTCTACGTTTCTCCTCGAGTTGAGTTCACTCCTCGAGTCGAGTACCGACCCCACGAGTCGACAAGCTACTCCTCGTGCCGACTCTACGTTTCTCCTCGAGTTGAGTTCACTCCTCGAGTCGAGTACCGAGCCCACGAGTCGCCAATCTACTCCTCGTGCCGACTCTACATTTCTCCTAGAGTTGAGTTCACTCCTCGAGTCGAGT
This sequence comes from Urtica dioica subsp. dioica, assembly GCF_054948205.1. Taxonomy (NCBI): domain Eukaryota; kingdom Viridiplantae; phylum Streptophyta; class Magnoliopsida; order Rosales; family Urticaceae; genus Urtica; species Urtica dioica. Next base: position 16,131,073 of record NC_142757.1, read on the forward strand.
ACCGAGTCCACGAGTCGACAAGCTACTCCTCGTGCTGACTCTACGTTTCTCCTCGAGTTGAGTTCACTCCTCGAGTCGAGTACCGAGCCCACGAGTCGCCAATCTACTCCTCGTGCCGACTCTACATTTCTCCTTGAGTTGAGTTCACTCCTCGAGTCGAGTACCGACCCCACGAGTCGACAAGCTACTCCTCGTGCCGACTCTACGTTTCTCCTCGAGTTGAGTTCACTCCTCGAGTCGAGTACCGAGCCCACGAGTCGACAAGCTACTCCTCGTGCCGACTCTACGTTTCTCCTCGAGTTGAGTTCACTCCTCGAGTCGAGTACCGAGTCCATGGGTCGATAAGCTACCCCTCGTGCCGACTCTACGTTTCTCCTCGAGTTGAGTTCACTCCTCGAGTCTAGTACCGAGTCCACGAGTCGACAAGCTACTCCTCGTGCCGACTCTACGTTTCTCCTCGAGTTGAGTTCACTCCTCGAGTCGAGTACCGAGTCCATGGGTCGATAAGCTACTCCTCATGCCGACTCTACGTTTCTCCTCGAGTTGAGTTCACTCCTCGAGTCTAGTACCGAGTCCACGAGTCGACAAGCTACTCCTCGTGCCGACACTACGTTTCTCCTCGAGTTGAGTTCACTCCTCGAGTCGAGTACCGAGCACACGAGTCGACAAGCTACTCCTCGTGCCGACTCTACGTTTCTCCTCGAGTTGAGTTCACTCCTCGAGTCGAGTACCGAGCCCACGAGTCGCCAATCTACTCCTCGTGCCGACTCTACATTTCTCCTTGAGTTGACTTCACTCCTCGAGTCGAGTACCGAGTCCATGGGTCGATAAGCTACTCCTCGTGCCGACTCTACGTTTCTCCTCGAGTTGAGTTCACCCCTCGAGTCGAGTACCGAGTCCACGAGTCGACAAGCTACTCCTCGTGCCGACTCTACGTTTCTCCTCGAGTTGAGTTCACTCCTCGAGTCGAGTACCGAGCCCACGAGTCGACAAGCTACTCCTCGTGCCGACTCTACGTTTCTCCTCGAGTTGAGTTCACTCCTCGAGTCGAGTACCGAGTCCATGGGTCGATAAGCTACTCCTCGTGCCGACTCTACGTTTCTCCTCGAGTTGAGTTCACTCCTCGAGTCGAGTACCAAGTCCACGAGTCGACAAGCTACTCCCCGTGCCGACTCTACGTTTCTCCTCGAGTTGAGTTCACTCCTCGAGTCGAGTACCGAGTCCACGAGTCGACAAGCTACTCCTCGTGCCGACTCTACGTTTCTCCTCGAGTTGAGTTCACTCCTCGAGTCGAGTACCGAGCCCACGAGTCGACAAGCTACTCCTCGTGCCGACTCTACGTTTCTCCTCGAGTTGAGTTCACTCCTCGAGTCGAGTACCGAGCCCACGAGTCGCCAATCTACTCCTCGTGCCGACTCTACATTTCTCCTTGAGTTGAGTTCACTCCTCGAGTCGAGTACCGAGTCCACGAGTCGACAAGCTACTCCTCGTGCCGACTCTACGTTTCTCCTCGAGTTGAGTTCACTCCTCGAGTCGAGTACCGAGCCCACGAGTCGACAAGCTACTCCTCGTGCCGACTCTACGTTTCTCCTCGAGTTGAGTTCACTCCTCGAGTGGAGTACCGAGCCCACGAGTCGCCAATCTACTCCTCGTGCCGACTCTACATTTCTCCTTGAGTTGAGTTCACTCCTCGAGTCGAGTACCGAGTCCACGAGTCGACAAGCTACTCCTCGTGCCGACTCTACGTTTCTCCTCGAGTTGAGTTCACTCCTCGAGTCGAGTACCGAGCCCACGAGTCGACAAGCTACTCCTCGTGCCGACTCTACGTTTCTCCTCGAGTTGAGTTCACTCCTCGAGTCGAGTACCGAGTCCATGGGTCGATAAGCTACTCCTCGTGCCGACTCTACGTTTCTCCTCGAGTTGAGTTCACTCCTCGAGTCTAGTACTGAGTCCACGAGTCGACAAGCTACTCCTCGTGCCGACTCTACGTTTCTCCTCGAGTTGAGTTCACTCCTCGAGTCGAGTACCGAGCACACGAGTCGACAAGCTACTCCTCGTGCCGACTCTACGTTTCTCCTCGAGTTGAGTTCACTCCTCGAGTCGAGTACCGAGCACACGAGTCGACAAGCTACTCCTCGTGCCGACTCTACGTTTCTCCTCGAGTTGAGTTCACTCCTCGAGTCGAGTACCGACCCCACGAGTCGACAAGCTACTCCTCGTGCCGACTCTACGTTTCTCCTCGAGTTGAGTTCACTCCTCGAGTCGAGTACCGAGCCCACGAGTCGACAAGCTACTCCTCGTGCCGACTCTACGTTTCTCCTCGAGTTGAGTTCACCCCTCGAGTCGAGTACCGAGTCCACGAGTCGACAAGCTACTCCTCGTGCCGACTCTACGTTTCTCCTCGAGTTGAGTTCACTCCTCGAGTCGAGTACCGAGCCCACGAGTCGAAAAGCTACTCCTCGTGCCGACTCTACGTTTCTCCTCGAGTTGAGTTCACTCCTCGAGTCGAGTACCGAGTCCATGGGTCGATAAGCTACTCCTCGTGCCGACTCTATGTTTCTCCTCGAGTTGAGTTCACTCCTCGAGTCGAGTACCAAGTCCACGAGTCGACAAGTTACTCCTCGTGCCGACTCTACGTTTCTCCTCGAGTTGAGTTCACTCCTCGAGTCGAGTACCGAGTCCACGAGTCGACAAGCTACTCCTCGTGCCGACTCTACGTTTCTCCTCGAGTTGAGTTCACTCCTCGAGTCGAGTACCGAGCCCACGAGTCGACAAGCTACTCCTCGTGCCGACTCTACGTTTCTCCTCGAGTTGAGTTCACTCCTCGAGTCGAGTACAGAGCCCACGAGTCGCCAATCTACTCCTCGTGCCGACTCTACATTTCTCCTAGAGTTGAGTTCACTCCTCGAGTCGAGTACCGAGTCCACGAGTCGACAAGCTACTCCTCGTGCTGACTCTACGTTTCTCCTCGAGTTGAGTTCACTCCTCGAGTCGAGTACCGAGCCCACGAGTCGCCAATCTACTCCTCGTGCCGACTCTACATTTCTCCTTGAGTTGAGTTCACTCCTCGAGTCGAGTACCGACCCCACGAGTCGACAAGCTACTCCTCGTGCCGACTCTACGTTTCTCCTCGAGTTGAGTTCACTCCTCGAGTCTAGTACTGAGTCCACGAGTCGACAAGCTACTCCTCGTGCCGACTCTACGTTTCTCCTCGAGTTGAGTTCACTCCTCGAGTCGAGTACCGAGCACACGAGTCGACAAGCTACTCCTCGTGCCGACTCTACGTTTCTCCTCGAGTTGAGTTCACTCCTCGAGTCGAGTACCGAGCACACGAGTCGACAAGCTACTCCTCGTGCCGACTCTACGTTTCTCCTCGAGTTGAGTTCACTCCTCGAGTCGAGTACCGACCCCACGAGTCGACAAGCTACTCCTCGTGCCGACTCTACGTTTCTCCTCGAGTTGAGTTCACTCCTCGAGTCGAGTACCGAGCCCACGAGTCGACAAGCTACTCCTCGTGCCGACTCTACGTTTCTCCTCGAGTTGAGTTCACCCCTCGAGTCGAGTACCGAGTCCACGAGTCGACAAGCTACTCCTCGTGCCGACTCTACGTTTCTCCTCGAGTTGAGTTCACTCCTCGAGTCGAGTACCGAGCCCACGAGTCGAAAAGCTACTCCTCGTGCCGACTCTACGTTTCTCCTCGAGTTGAGTTCACTCCTCGAGTCGAGTACCGAGTCCATGGGTCGATAAGCTACTCCTCGTGCCGACTCTATGTTTCTCCTCGAGTTGAGTTCACTCCTCGAGTCGAGTACCAAGTCCACGAGTCGACAAGTTACTCCTCGTGCCGACTCTACGTTTCTCCTCGAGTTGAGTTCACTCCTCGAGTCGAGTACCGAGTCCACGAGTCGACAAGCTACTCCTCGTGCCGACTCTACGTTTCTCCTCGAGTTGAGTTCACTCCTCGAGTCGAGTACCGAGCCCACGAGTCGACAAGCTACTCCTCGTGCCGACTCTACGTTTCTCCTCGAGTTGAGTTCACTCCTCGAGTCGAGTACAGAGCCCACGAGTCGCCAATCTACTCCTCGTGCCGACTCTACATTTCTCCTAGAGTTGAGTTCACTCCTCGAGTCGAGTACCGAGTCCACGAGTCGACAAGCTACTCCTCGTGCTGACTCTACGTTTCTCCTCGAGTTGAGTTCACTCCTCGAGTCGAGTACCGAGCCCACGAGTCGCCAATCTACTCCTCGTGCCGACTCTACATTTCTCCTTGAGTTGAGTTCACTCCTCGAGTCGAGTACCGACCCCACGAGTCGACAAGCTACTCCTCGTGCCGACTCTACGTTTCTCCTCGAGTTGAGTTCACTCCTCGAGTCGAGTACCGAGCCCACGAGTCGACAAGCTACTCCTCGTGCCGACTCTACGTTTCTCCTCGAGTTGAGTTCACTCCTCGAGTCGAGTACCGAGTCCATGGGTCGATAAGCTACCCCTCGTGCCGACTCTACGTTTCTCCTCGAGTTGAGTTCACTCCTCGAGTCTAGTACCGAGTCCACGAGTCGACAAGCTACTCCTCGTGCCGACTCTACGTTTCTCCTCGAGTTGAGTTCACTCCTCGAGTCGAGTACCGAGCCCACGAGTCGACAAGCTACTCCTCGTGCCGACTCTACGTTTCTCCTCGAGTTGAGTTCACTCCTCGAGTCGAGTACCGACCCCACGAGTCGATAAGCTACTCCTCGTGCCGACTCTACGTTTCTCCTCGAGTTGAGTTCACTCCTCGAGTCTAGTACCGAGTCCACGAGTCGACAAGCTACTCCTCGTGCCGACTCTACGTTTCTCCTCGAGTTGAGTTCACTCCTCGAGTCGAGTACCGAGCCCACGAGTCGACAAGCTACTCCTCGTGCCGACTCTACGTTTCTCCTCGAGTTGAATTCACTCCTCGAGTCGAGTACCGAGCCCACGAGTCGCCAATCTACTCCTCGTGCCGACTCTACATTTCTCCTCGAGTTGAGTTCACCCCTCGAGTCGAGTACCGAGTCCACGAGTCGACAAGCTACTCCTCGTGCCGACTCTACGTTTCTCCTCGAGTTGAGTTCACCCCTCGAGTCGAGTACCGAGTCCACGAGTCGACAAGCTACTCCTCGTGCCGACTCTACGTTTCTCCTCGAGTTGAGTTCACTCCTCGAGTCGAGTACCGAGCCCACGAGTCGACAAGCTACTCCTCGTGCCGTCTCTACGTTTCTCCTCGAGTTGAGTTCACTCCTCGAGTCGAGTACCGAGTCCATGGGTCGATAAGCTACTCCTCGTGCCGACTCTACGTTTCTCCTCGAGTTGAGTTCACTCCTCGAGTCGAGTACCGAGTCCAGGAGTCGACAAGCTACTCCCCGTGCCGACTCTACGTTTCTCCTCGAGTTGAGTTCACTCCTCGAGTCTAGTACCGAGTCCACGAGTCGACAAGCTACTCCTCGTGCCGACACTACGTTTCTCCTCGAGTTGAGTTCACTCCTCGAGTCGAGTACCGAGCACACGAGTCGACAAGCTACTCCTCGTGCCGACTCTACGTTTCTCCTCGAGTTGAGTTCACTCCTCGAGTCGAGTACCGAGCCCACGAGTCGCCAATCTACTCCTCGTGCCGACTCTACATTTCTCCTTGAGTTGACTTCACTCCTCGAGTCGAGTACCGAGTCCATGGGTCGATAAGCTACTCCTCGTGCCGACTCTACGTTTCTCCTCGAGTTGAGTTCACCCCTCGAGTCGAGTACCGAGTCCACGAGTCGACAAGCTACTCCTCGTGCCGACTCTACGTTTCTCCTCGAGTTGAGTTCACTCCTCGAGTCGAGTACCGAGTCCACGAGTCGACAAGCTACTCCTCGTGCCGACTCTACGTTTCTCCTCGAGTTGAGTTCACTCCTCGAGTCGAGTACCGAGCCCACGAGTCGACAAGCTACTCCTCGTGCCGACTCTACGTTTCTCCTCGAGTTGAGTTCACTCCTCGAGTCGAGTACCGAGCCCACGAGTCGCCAATCTACTCCTCGTGCCGACTCTACATTTCTCCTTGAGTTGAGTTCACTTCTCGAGTCGAGTACCGAGTCCACGAGTCGACAAGCTACTCCTCGTGCCGACTCTACGTTTCTCCTCGAGTTGAGTTCACTCCTCGAGTCGAGTACCGAGCCCACGAGTCGACAAGCTACTCCTCGTGCCGACTCTACGTTTCTCCTCGAGTTGAGTTCACTCCTCGAGTCGAGTACCGAGCCCACGAGTCGACAAGCTACTCCTCGTGCCGACTCTACGTTTCTCCTCGAGTTGAGTTCACTCCTCGAGTCGAGTACCGAGTCCATGGGTCGATAAGCTACTCCTCGTGCCGACTCTACGTTTCTCCTCGAGTTGAGTTCACCCCTCGAGTCGAGTACCGAGTCCACGAGTCGACAAGCTACTCCTCGTGCCGACTCTACGTTTCTCCTCGAGTTGAGTTCACTCCTCGAGTCGAGTACCGAGCCCACGAGTCGACAAGCTACTCCTCGTGCCGACTCTACGTTTCTCCTCGAGTTGAGTTCACTCCTCGAGTCGAGTACCGAGTCCATGGGTCGATAAGCTACTCCTCGTGCCGACTCTACGTTTCTCCTCGAGTTGAGTTCACTCCTCGAGTCGAGTACCAAGTCCACGAGTCGACAAGCTACTCCCCGTGCCGACTCTACGTTTCTCCTCGAGTTGAGTTCACTCCTCGAGTCGAGTACCGAGTCCACGAGTCGACAAGCTACTCCTCGTGCCGACTCTACGTTTCTCCTCGAGTTGAGTTCACTCCTCGAGTCGAGTACCGAGCCCACGAGTCGACAAGCTACTCCTCGTGCCGACTCTACGTTTCTCCTCGAGTTGAGTTCACTCCTCGAGTCGAGTACCGAGCCCACGAGTCGCCAATCTACGCCTCGTGCCGACTCTACGTTTCTCCTCGAGTTGAGTTCACTCCTCGACTCGAGTACCGAGTCCACGAGTCGACAAGCTACTCCTCGTGCCGACTCTACGTTTCTCCTCGAGTTGAGTTCACTCCTCGAGTCGAGTACCGAGCCCACGAGTCGACAAGCTACTCCTCGTGCCGACTCTACGTTTCTCCTCGAGTTGAGTTCACTCCTCGAGTGGAGTATCGAGCCCACGAGTCGCCAATCTACTCCTCGTGCCGACTCTACATTTCTCCTTGAGTTGAGTTCACTCCTCGAGTCGAGTACCGAGTCCACGAGTCGACAAGCTACTCCTCGTGCCGACTCAACGTTTCTCCTCGAGTTGAGTTCACTCCTCGAGTCGAGTACCGAGCCCACGAGTCGACAAGCTACTCCTCGTGCCGACTCTACGTTTCTCCTCGAGTTGAGTTCACTCCTCGAGTCGAGTACCGAGTCCATGGGTCGATAAGCTACTCCTCGTGCCGACTCTACGTTTCTCCTCGAGTTGAGTTCACTCCTCGAGTCTAGTACTGAGTCCACGAGTCGACAAGCTACTCCTCGTGCCGACTCTACGTTTCTCCTCGAGTTGAGTTCACTCCTCGAGTCGAGTACCGAGCACACGAGTCGACAAGCTACTCCTCGTGCCGACTCTACGTTTCTCCTCGAGTTGAGTTCACTCCTCGAGTCGAGTACCGAGCACACGAGTCGACAAGCTACTCCTCGTGCCGACTCTACATTTCTCCTCGAGTTGAGTTCACTCCTCGAGTCGAGTACCGACCCCACGAGTCGACAAGCTACTCCTCGTGCCGACTCTACGTTTCTCCTCGAGTTGAGTTCACTCCTCGAGTCGAGTACCGAGCCCACGAGTCGACAAGCTACTCCTCGTGCCGACTCTACGTTTCTCCTCGAGTTGAGTTCACCCCTCGAGTCGAGTACCGAGTCCACGAGTCGACAAGCTACTCCTCGTGCCGACTCTACGTTTCTCCTCGAGTTGAGTTCACTCCTCGAGTCGAGTACCGAGCCCACGAGTCGAAAAGCTACTCCTCGTGCCGACTCTACGTTTCTCCTCGAGTTGAGTTCACTCCTCGAGTCGAGTACCGAGTCCATGGGTCGATAAGCTACTCCTCGTGCCGACTCTATGTTTCTCCTCGAGTTGAGTTCACTCCTCGAGTCGAGTACCAAGTCCACGAGTCGACAAGTTACTCCTCGTGCCGACTCTACGTTTCTCCTCGAGTTGAGTTCACTCCTCGAGTCGAGTACCGAGTCCACGAGTCGACAAGCTACTCCTCGTGCCGACTCTACGTTTCTCCTCGAGTTGAGTTCACTCCTCGAGTCGAGTACCGAGCCCACGAGTCGACAAGCTACTCCTCGTGCCGACTCTACGTTTCTCCTCGAGTTGAGTTCACTCCTCGAGTCGAGTACCGAGCCCACGAGTCGCCAATCTACTCCTCGTGCCGACTCTAGATTTCTCCTGGAGTTGAGTTCACTCCTCGAGTCGAGTACCGAGTCCACGAGTCGACAAGCTACTCCTCGTGCTGACTCTACGTTTCTCCTCGAGTTGAGTTCACTCCTCGAGTCGAGTACCGAGCCCACGAGTCGCCAATCTACTCCTCGTGCCGACTCTACATTTCTCCTTGAGTTGAGTTCACTCCTCGAGTCGAGTACCGACCCCACGAGTCGACAAGCTACTCCTCGTGCCGACTCTACGTTTCTCCTCGAGTTGAGTTCACTCCTCGAGTCGAGTACCGAGCCCACGAGTCGACAAGCTACTCCTCGTGCCGACTCTACGTTTCTCCTCGAGTTGAGTTCACTCCTCGAGTCGAGTACCGAGTCCATGGGTCGATAAGCTACCCCTCGTGCCGACTCTACGTTTCTCCTCGAGTTGAGTTCACTCCTCGAGTCTAGTACCGAGTCCACGAGTCGACAAGATACTCCTCGTGCCGACTCTACGTTTCTCCTCGAGTTGAGTTCACTCCTCGAGTCGAGTACCGAGCACACGAGTCGACAAGCTACTCCTCGTGCCGACTCTACGTTTCTCCTCGAGTTGAGTTCACTCCTCGAGTCGAGTACCGACCCCACGAGTCGACAAGCTACTCCTCGTGCCGACTCTACGTTTCTCCTCGAGTTGAGTTCACTCCTCGAGTCGAGTACCGAGTCCACGAGTCGACAAGCTACTCCTCGTGCCGACTCTACGTTTCTCCTCGAGTTGAGTTCACTCCTCGAGTCGAGTACCGAGCCCACGAGTCGACAAGCTACTCCTCGTGCCGACTCTACGTTTCTCCTCGAGTTGAATTCACTCCTCGAGTCGAGTACCGAGTCCATGGGTCGATAAGCTACTCCTCGTGCCGACTCTACGTTTCTCCTCGAGTTGAGTTTACCCCTCGAGTCGAGTACCGAGTCCACGAGTCGACAAGCTACTCCTCGTGCCGACTCTACGTTTCTCCTCGAGTTGAGTTCACTCCTCGAGTCGAGTACCGAGCCCACGAGTCGAAAAGCTACTCCTCGTGCCGACTCTACGTTTCTCCTCGAGTTGAGTTCACTCCTCGAGTCGAGTACCGAGTCCATGGGTCGATAAGCTACTCCTCGTGCCGACTCTATGTTTCTCCTCGAGTTGAGTTCACTCCTCGAGTCGAGTACCAAGTCCACGAGTCGACAAGTTACTCCTCGTGCCGACTCTACGTTTCTCCTCGAGTTGAGTTCACTCCTCGAGTCGAGTACCGAGTCCACGAGTCGACAAGCTACTCCTCGTGCCGACTCTACGTTTCTCCTCGAGTTGAGTTCACTCCTCGAGTCGAGTACCGAGCCCACGAGTCGACAAGCTACTCCTCGTGCCGACTCTACGTTTCTCCTCGAGTTGAGTTCACTCCTCGAGTCGAGTACCGAGCCCACGAGTCGCCAATCTACTCCTCGTGCCGACTCTAGATTTCTCCTGGAGTTGAGTTCACTCCTCGAGTCGAGTACCGAGTCCACGAGTCGACAAGCTACTCCTCGTGCTGACTCTACGTTTCTCCTCGAGTTGAGTTCACTCCTCGAGTCGAGTACCGAGCCCACGAGTCGCCAATCTACTCCTCGTGCCGACTCTACATTTCTCCTTGAGTTGAGTTCACTCCTCGAGTCGAGTACCGACCCCACGAGTCGACAAGCTACTCCTCGTGCCGACTCTACGTTTCTCCTCGAGTTGAGTTCACTCCTCGAGTCGAGTACCGAGCCCACGAGTCGACAAGCTACTCCTCGTGCCGACTCTACGTTTCTCCTCGAGTTGAGTTCACTCCTCGAGTCGAGTACCGAGTCCATGGGTCGATAAGCTACCCCTCGTGCCGACTCTACGTTTCTCCTCGAGTTGAGTTCACTCCTCGAGTCTAGTACCGAGTCCACGAGTCGACAAGATACTCCTCGTGCCGACTCTACGTTTCTCCTCGAGTTGAGTTCACTCCTCGAGTCGAGTACCGAGCACACGAGTCGACAAGCTACTCCTCGTGCCGACTCTACGTTTCTCCTCGAGTTGAGTTCACTCCTCGAGTCGAGTACCGACCCCACGAGTCGACAAGCTACTCCTCGTGCCGACTCTACGTTTCTCCTCGAGTTGAGTTCACTCCTCGAGTCGAGTACCGAGTCCACGAGTCGACAAGCTACTCCTCGTGCCGACTCTACGTTTCTCCTCGAGTTGAGTTCACTCCTCGAGTCGAGTACCGAGCCCACGAGTCGACAAGCTACTCCTCGTGCCGACTCTACGTTTCTCCTCGAGTTGAATTCACTCCTCGAGTCGAGTACCGAGTCCATGGGTCGATAAGCTACTCCTCGTGCCGACTCTACGTTTCTCCTCGAGTTGAGTTCACCCCTCGAGTCGAGTACCGAGTCCACGAGTCGACAAGCTACTCCTCGTGCCGACTCTACGTTTCTCCTCGAGTTGAGTTCACTCCTCGAGTCGAGTACCGAGCCCACGAGTCGACAAGCTACTCCTCGTGCCGACTCTACGTTTCTCCTCGAGTTGAGTTCACTCCTCGAGTCGAGTACCGAGTCCATGGGTCGATAAGCTACTCCTCGTGCCGACTCTACGTTTCTCCTCGAGTTGAGTTCACTCCTCGAGTCGAGTACCAAGTCCACGAGTCGACAAGCTACTCCCCGTGCCGACTCTACGTTTCTCCTCGAGTTGAGTTCACTCCTCGAGTCGAGTACCGAGTCCAGGAGTCGACAAGCTACTCCTCGTGCCGACTCTACGTTTCTCCTCGAGTTGAGTTCACTCCTCGAGTCGAGTACCGAGCCCACGAGTCGACAAGCTACTCCTCGTGCCGACTCTACGTTTCTCCTCGAGTTGAGTTCACTCCTCGAGTCGAGTACCGAGCCCACGAGTCGCCAATCTACTCCTCGTGCCGACTCTACATTTCTCCTTGAGTTGAGTTCACTCCTCGAGTCGAGTACCGAGTCCACGAGTCGACAAGCTACTCCTCGTGCCGACTCTACGTTTCTCCTCGAGTTGAGTTCACTCCTCGAGTCGAGTACCGAGCCCACGAGTCGACAAGCTACTCCTCCTGCCGACTCTACGTTTCTCCTCGAGTTGAGTTCACTCCTCGAGTCGAGTACTGAGCCCACGAGTCGCCAATCTACTCCTCGTGCCGACTCTACATTTCTCCTTGAGTTGAGTTCACTCCTCGAGTCGAGTACCGAGTCCACGAGTCGACAAGCTACTCCTCGTGCCGACTCTACGTTTCTCCTCGAGTTGAGTTCACTCCTCGAGTCGAGTACCGAGCCCACGAGTCGACAAGCTACTCCTCGTGCCGACTCTACGTTTCTCCTCGAGTTGAGTTCACTCCTCGAGTCGAGTACCGAGCCCACGAGTCGCCAATCTACTCCTCGTGCCGACTCTACATTTCTCCTTGAGTTGAGTTCACTTCTCGAGTCGAGTACCGAGTCCACGAGTCGACAAGCTACTCCTCGTGCCGACTCTACGTTTCTCCTCGAGTTGAGTTCACTCCTCGAGTCGAGTACCGAGCCCACGAGTCGACAAGCTACTCCTCGTGCCGACTCTACGTTTCTCCTCGAGTTGAGTTCACTCCTCGAGTCGAGTACCGAGCCCACGAGTCGACAAGCTACTCCTCGTGCCGACTCTACGTTTCTCCTCGAGTTGAGTTCACTCCTCGAGTCGAGTACCGAGTCCATGGGTCGATAAGCTACTCCTCGTGCCGACTCTACGTTTCTCCTCGAGTTGAGTTCACTCCTCGAGTCTAGTACTGAGTCCACGAGTCGACAAGCTACTCCTCGTGCCGACTCTACGTTTCTCCTCGAGTTGAGTTCACTCCTCGAGTCGAGTACCGAGCACACGAGTGGACAAGCTACTCCTCGTGCCGACTCTACGTTTCTCCTCGAGTTGAGTTCACTCCTCGAGTCGAGTACCGAGCACACGAGTCGACAAGCTACTCCTCGTGCCGACTCTACGTTTCTCCTCGAGTTGAGTTCACTCCTCGAGTCGAGTACCGACCCCACGAGTCGACAAGCTACTCCTCGTGCCGACTCTACGTTTCTCCTCGAGTTGAGTTCACTCCTCGAGTCGAGTACCGAGCCCACGAGTCGACAAGCTACTCCTCGTGCCGACTCTACGTTTCTCCTCGAGTTGAGTTCACCCCTCGAGTCGAGTACCGAGTCAACGAGTCGACAAGCTACTCCTCGTGCCGACTCTACGTTTCTCCTCGAGTTGAGTTCACTCCTCGAGTCGAGTACCGAGCCCACGAGTCGAAAAGCTACTCCTCGTGCCGACTCTACGTTTCTCCTCGAGTTGAGTTCACTCCTCGAGTCGAGTACCGAGTCCATGGGTCGATAAGCTACTCCTCGTGCCGACTCTATGTTTCTCCTCGAGTTGAGTTCACTCCTCGAGTCGAGTACCAAGTCCACGAGTCGACAAGTTACTCCTCGTGCCGACTCTACGTTTCTCCTCGAGTTGAGTTCACTCCTGGAGTCGAGTACCGAGTCCACGAGTCGACAAGCTACTCCTCGTGCCGACTCTACGTTTCTCCTCGAGTTGAGTTCACTCCTCGAGTCGAGTACCGAGCCCACGAGTCGACAAGCTACTCCTCGTGCCGACTCTACGTTTCTCCTCGAGTTGAGTTCACTCCTCGAGTCGAGTACCGAGCCCACGAGTCGCCAATCTACTCCTCGTGCCGACTCTACATTTCTCCTGGAGTTGAGTTCACTCCTCGAGTCGAGTACCGAGTCCACGAGTCGACAAGCTACTCCTCGTGCTGACTCTACGTTTCTCCTCGAGTTGAGTTCACTCCTCGAGTCGAGTACCGAGCTCACGAGTCGCCAATCTACTCCTCGTGCCGACTCTACATTTCTCCTTGAGTTGAGTTCACTCCTCGAGTCGAGTACCGACCCCACGAGTCGACAAGCTACTCCTCGTGCCGACTCTACGTTTCTCCTCGAGTTGAGTTCACTCCTCGAGTCGAGTACCGAGCCCACGAGTCGACAAGCTACTCCTCGTGCCGACTCTACGTTTCTCCTCGAGTTGAGTTCACTCCTCGAGTCGAGTACCGAGTCCATGGGTCGATAAGCTACTCCTCGTGCCGACTCTACGTTTCTCCTCGAGTTGAGTTCACTCCTCGAGTCTAGTACCGAGTCCACGAGTCGACAAGATACTCCTCGTGCCGACTCTACGTTTCTCCTCGAGTTGAGTTCACTCCTCGAGTCGAGTACCGAGCACACGAGTCGACAAGCTACTCCTCGTGCCGACTCTACGTTTCTCCTCGAGTTGAGTTCACTCCTCGAGTCGAGTACCGACCCCACGAGTCGACAAGCTACTCCTCGTGCCGACTCTACGTTTCTCCTCGAGTTGAGTTCACTCCTCGAGTCGAGTACCGAGTCCACGAGTCGACAAGCTACTCCTCGTGCCGACTCTACGTTTCTCCTCGAGTTGAGTTCACTCCTCGAGTCGAGTACCGAGCCCACGAGTCGACAAGCTACTCCTCGTGCCGACTCTATGTTTCTCCTCGAGTTGAGTTCACTCCTCGAGTCGAGTACCGAGTCCATGGGTCGATAAGCTACTCCTCGTGCTGACTCTACGTTTCTCCTCGAGTTGAGTTCACTCCTCGAGTCTAGTACCGAGTCCACGAGTCGACAAGCTACTCCTCGTGCCGACTCTACGTTTCTCCTCGAGTTGAGTTCACTCCTCGAGTCGAGTACCGAGCACACGAGTCGACAAGCTACTCCTCGTGCCGACTCTACGTTTCTCCTCGAGTTGAGTTCACTCCTCGAGTCGAGTACCGAGCCCACGAGTCGCCAATCTACTCCTCGTGCCGACTCTACATTTCTCCTTGAGTTGACTTCACTCCTCGAGTCGAGTACCGAGTCCATGGGTCGAGAAGCTACTCCTCGTGCCGACTCTACGTTTCTCCTCGAGTTGAGTTCACCCCTCGAGTCGAGTACCGAGTCCACGAGTCCACAAGCTACTCCTCGTGCCGACTCTACGTTTCTCCTCGAGTTGAGTTCACTCCTCGAGTCGAGTACCGAGCCCACGAGTCGACAAGCTACTCCTCGTGCCGACTCTACGTTTCTCCTCGAGTTGAGTTCACTCCTCGAGTCGAGTACCGAGTCCATAGGTCGATAAGCTACTCCTCGTGCCGACTCTACGTTTCTCCTCGAGTTGAGTTCACTCCTCGAGTCGAGTACCAAGTCCACGAGTCGACAAGCTACTCCCCGTGCCGACTCTACGTTTCTCCTCGAGTTGAGTTCACTCCTCGAGTCGAGTACCGAGTCCACGAGTCGACAAGCTACTCCTCGTGCCGACTCTACGTTTCTCCTCGAGTTGAGTTCACTCCTCGAGTCGAGTACCGAGTCCACGAGTCGACAAGCTACTCCTCGTGCCGACTCTACGTTTCTCCTCGAGTTGAGTTCACTCCTCGAGTCGAGTACCGAGTCCATGGGTCGATAAGCTACTCCTCGTGCCGACTCTATGTTTCTCCTCGAGTTGAGTTCACTCCTCGAGTCGAGTACCAAGTCCACGAGTCGACAAGTTACTCCTCGTGCCGACTCTACGTTTCTCCTCGAGTTGAGTTCACTCCTGGAGTCGAGTACCGAGTCCACGAGTCGACAAGCTACTCCTCGTGCCGACTCTACGTTTCTCCTCGAGTTGAGTTCACTCCTCGAGTCGAGTACCGAGCCCACGAGTCGACAAGCTACTCCTCGTGCCGACTCTACGTTTCTCCTCGAGTTGAGTTCACTCCTCGAGTCGAGTACCGAGCCCACGAGTCGCCAATCTACTCCTCGTGCCGACTCTACATTTCTCCTGGAGTTGAGTTCACTCCTCGAGTCGAGTACCGAGTCCACGAGTCGACAAGCTACTCCTCGTGCTGACTCTACGTTTCTCCTCGAGTTGAGTTCATTCCTCGAGTCGAGTACCGAGCTCACGAGTCACCAATCTACTCCTCGTGCCGACTCTACATTTCTCCTTGAGTTGAGTTCACTCCTCGAGTCGAGTACCGACCCCACGAGTCGACAAGCTACTCCTCGTGCCGACTCTACGTTTCTCCTCGAGTTGAGTTCACTCCTCGAGTCGAGTACCGAGCCCACGAGTCGACAAGCTACTCCTCGTGCCGACTCTACGTTTCTCCTCGAGTTGAGTTCACTCCTCGAGTCGAGTACCGAGTCCATGGGTCGATAAGCTACTCCTCGTGCCGACTCTACGTTTCTCCTCGAGTTGAGTTCACTCCTGGAGTCGAGTACCGAGTCCACGAGTCGACAAGATACTCCTCGTGCCGACTCTACGTTTCTCCTCGAGTTGAGTTCACTCCTCGAGTCGAGTACCGAGCCCACGAGTCGACAAGCTACTCCTCGTGCCGACTCTACGTTTCTCCTCGAGTTGAGTTCACTCCTCGAGTCGAGTACCGACCCCACGAGTCGACAAGCTACTCCTCGTGCCGACTCTACATTTCTCCTGGAGTTGAGTTCACTCCTCGAGTCGAGTACCGAGTCCACGAGTCGACAAGCTACTCCTCGTGCTGACTCTACGTTTCTCCTCGAGTTGAGTTCATTCCTCGAGTCGAGTACCGAGCTCACGAGTCACCAATCTACTCCTCGTGCCGACTCTACATTTCTCCTTGAGTTGAGTTCACTCCTCGAGTCGAGTACCGACCCCACGAGTCGACAAGCTACTCCTCGTGCCGACTCTACGTTTCTCCTCGAGTTGAGTTCACTCCTCGAGTCGAGTACCGAGCCCACGAGTCGACAAGCTACTCCTCGTGCCGACTCTACGTTTCTCCTCGAGTTGAGTTCACTCCTCGAGTCGAGTACCGAGTCCATGGGTCGATAAGCTACTCCTCGTGCCGACTCTACGTTTCTCCTCGAGTTGAGTTCACTCCTCGAGTCTAGTACCGAGTCCACGAGTCGACAAGATACTCCTCGTGCCGACTCTACGTTTCTCCTCGAGTTGAGTTCACTCCTCGAGTCGAGTACCGAGCACACGAGTCGACAAGCTACTCCTCGTGCCGACTCTACGTTTCTCCTCGAGTTGAGTTCACTCCTCGAGTCGAGTACCGACCCCACGAGTCGACAAGCTACTCCTCGTGCCGACTCTACGTTTCTCCTCGAGTTGAGTTCACTCCTCGAGTCGAGTACCGAGCCCACGAGTCGCCAATCTACTCCTCGTGCCGACTCTACATTTCTCCTTGAGTTGAGTTCACTTCTCGAGTCGAGTACCGAGTCCACGAGTCGACAAGCTACTCCTCGTGCCGATGCTACGTTTCTCCTCGAGTTGAGTTCACTCCTCGAGTCGAGTACAGAGCCCACGAGTCGACAAGCTACTCCTCGTGCCGACTCTACGTTTCTCCTCGAGTTGAGTTCACTCCTCGAGTCGAGTACCGAGCCCACGAGTCGACAAGCTACTCCTCGTGCCGACTCTACGTTTCTCCTCGAGTTGAGTTCACTCCTCGAGTCGAGTACCGAGTCCATGGGTCGATAAGCTACTCCTCGTGCCGACTCTACGTTTCTCCTCGAGTTGAGTTCACTCCTCGAGTCTAGTACTGAGTCCACGAGTCGACAAGCTACTCCTCGTGCCGACTCTACGTTTCTCCTCGAGTTGAGTTCACTCCTCGAGTTGAGTACCGAGCACACGAGTCGACAAGCTACTCCTCGTGCCGACTCTACGTTTCTCCTCGAGTTGAGTTCACTCCTCGAGTCGAGTACCGAGCACACGAGTCGACAAGCTACTCCTCGTGCCGACTCTACGTTTCTCCTCGAGTTGAGTTCACTCCTCGAGTCGAGTACCGACCCCACGAGTCGACAAGCTACTCCTCGTGCCGACTCTACGTTTCTCCTCGAGTTGAGTTCACTCCTCGAGTCGAGTACCGAGCCCACGAGTCGACAAGCTACTCCTCGTGCCGACTCTACGTTTCTCCTCGAGTTGAGTTCACCCCTCGAGTCGAGTACCGAGTCCACGAGTCGACAAGCTACTCCTCGTGCCGACTCTACGTTTCTCCTCGAGTTGAGTTCACTCCTCGAGTCGAGTACCGAGCCCACGAGTCGAAAAGCTACTCCTCGTGCCGACTCTACGTTTCTCCTCGAGTTGAGTTCACTCCTCGAGTCGAGTACCGAGTCCATGGGTCGATAAGCTACTCCTCGTGCCGACTCTATGTTTCTCCTCGAGTTGAGTTCACTCCTCGAGTCGAGTACCAAGTCCACGAG
This sequence comes from Urtica dioica subsp. dioica, assembly GCF_054948205.1. Classification (NCBI taxonomy): domain Eukaryota; kingdom Viridiplantae; phylum Streptophyta; class Magnoliopsida; order Rosales; family Urticaceae; genus Urtica; species Urtica dioica. Next base: position 16,148,664 of record NC_142757.1, read on the forward strand.
TCGACAAGTTACTCCTCGTGCTGACTCTACGTTTCTCCTCGAGTTGAGTTCACTCCTGGAGTCGAGTACCGAGTCCACGAGTCGACAAGCTACTCCTCGTGCCGACTCTACGTTTCTCCTCGAGTTGAGTTCACTCCTCGAGTCGAGTACCGAGCCCACGAGTCGACAAGCTACTCCTCGTGCCGACTCTACGTTTCTCCTCGAGTTGAGTTCACTCCTCGAGTCGAGTACCGAGCCCACGAGTCGACAAGCTACTCCTCGTGCCGACTCTACGTTTCTCCTCGAGTTGAGTTCACTCCTCGAGTCGAGTACCGAGTCCATGGGTCGATAAGCTACTCCTCGTGCCGACTCTACGTTTCTCCTCGAGTTGAGTTCACTCCTCGAGTCTAGTACCGAGTCCACGAGTCGACAAGATACTCCTCGTGCCGACTCTACGTTTCTCCTCGAGTTGAGTTCACTCCTCGAGTCGAGTACCGAGCACACGAGTCGACAAGCTACTCCTCGTGCCGACTCTACGTTTCTCCTCGAGTTGAGTTCACTCCTCGAGTCGAGTACCGACCCCACGAGTCGACAAGCTACTCCTCGTGCCGACTCTACGTTTCTCCTCGAGTTGAGTTCACTCCTCGAGTCGAGTACCGAGCCCACGAGTCGACAAGCTACTCCTCGTGCCGACTCTACATTTCTCCTTGAGTTGAGTTCACTCCTCGAGTCGAGTACCGAGTCCACGAGTCGACAAGCTACTCCTCGTGCCGACTCTACGTTTCTCCTCGAGTTGAGTTCACTCCTCGAGTCGAGTACCGAGCCCACGAGTCGACAAGCTACTCCTCGTGCCGACTCTACGTTTCTCCTCGAGTTGAGTTCACTCCTCGAGTCGAGTACCGAGCCCACGAGTCGACAAGCTACTCCTCGTGCCGACTCTACGTTTCTCCTCGAGTTGAGTTCACTCCTCGAGTCGAGTACCGAGTCCATGGGTCGATAAGCTACTCCTCGTGCCGACTCTACGTTTCTCCTCGAGTTGAGTTCACTCCTCGAGTCTAGTACTGAGTCCACGAGTCGACAAGCTACTCCTCGTGCCGACTCTACGTTTCTCCTCGAGTTGAGTTCACTCCTCGAGTCGAGTACCGAGCACACGAGTCGACAAGCTACTCCTCGTGCCGACTCTACGTTTCTCATCGAGTTGAGTTCACTCCTCGAGTCGAGTACCGAGCACACGAGTCGACAAGCTACTCCTCGTGCCGACTCTACGTTTCTCCTCGAGTTGAGTTCACTCCTCGAGTCGAGTACCGACCCCACGAGTCGACAAGCTACTCCTCGTGCCGACTCTACGTTTCTCCTCGAGTTGAGTTCACTCCTCGAGTCGAGTACCGAGCCCACGAGTCGACAAGCTACTCCTCGTGCCGACTCTACGTTTCTCCTCGAGTTGAGTTCACCCCTCGAGTCGAGTACCGAGTCCACGAGTCGACAAGCTACTCCTCGTGCCGACTCTACGTTTCTCCTTGAGTTGAGTTCACTCCTCGAGTCGAGTACCGAGCCCACGAGTCGAAAAGCTACTCCTCGTGCCGACTCTACGTTTCTCCTCGAGTTGAGTTCACTCCTCGAGTCGAGTACCGAGTCCATGGGTCGATAAGCTACTCCTCGTGCCGACTCTATGTTTCTCCTCGAGTTGAGTTCACTCCTCGAGTCGAGTACCAAGTCCACGAGTCGACAAGTTACTCCTCGTGCCGACTCTACGTTTCTCCTCGAGTTGAGTTCACTCCTGGAGTCGAGTACCGAGTCCACGAGTTGACAACCTACTCCTCGTGCCGACTCTACGTTTCTCCTCGAGTTGAGTTCACTCCTCGAGTCGAGTACCGAGCCCACGAGTCGACAAGCTACTCCTCGTGCCGACTCTACGTTTCTCCTCGAGTTGAGTTCACTCCTCGAGTCGAGTACCGAGCCCACGAGTCGCCAATCTACTCCTCGTGCCGACTCTACATTTCTCCTGGAGTTGAGTTCACTCCTCGAGTCGAGTACCGAGTCCACGAGTCGACAAGCTACTCCTCGTGCTGACTCTACGTTTCTCCTCGAGTTGAGTTCACTCCTCGAGTCGAGTACCGAGCTCACGAGTCGCCAATCTACTCCTCGTGCCGACTCTACATTTCTCCTTGAGTTGAGTTCACTCCTCGAGTCGAGTACCGACCCCACGAGTCGACAAGCTACTCCTCGTGCCGACTCTACGTTTCTCCTCGAGTTGAGTTCACTCTTCGAGTCGAGTACCGAGCCCACGAGTCGACAAGCTACTCCTCGTGCCGACTCTACGTTTCTCCTCGAGTTGAGTTCACTCCTCGAGTCGAGTACCGAGTCCATGGGTCGATAAGCTACTCCTCGTGCCGACTCTACGTTTCTCCTCGAGTTGAGTTCACTCCTCGAGTCTAGTACCGAGTCCACGAGTCGACAAGATACTCCTCGTGCCGACTCTACGTTTCTCCTCGAGTTGAGTTCACTCCTCGAGTCGAGTACCGAGCACACGAGTCGACAAGCTACTCCTCGTGCCGACTCTACGTTTCTCCTCGAGTTGAGTTCACTCCTCGAGTCGAGTACCGACCCCACGAGTCGACAAGCTACTCCTCGTGCCGACTCTACGTTTCTCCTCGAGTTGAGTTCACTCCTCGAGTCGAGTACCGAGTCCACGAGTCGACAAGCTACTCCTCGTGCCGACTCTACGTTTCTCCTCGAGTTGAGTTCACTCCTCGAGTCGAGTACCGAGCCCACGAGTCGACAAGCTACTCCTCGTGCCGACTCTATGTTTCTCCTCGAGTTGAGTTCACTCCTCGAGTCGAGTACCTAGTCCATGGGTCGATAAGCTACTCCTCGTGCTGACTCTACGTTTCTCCTCGAGTTGAGTTCACTCCTCGAGTCTAGTACCGAGTCCACGAGTCGACAAGCTACTCCTCGTGCCGACTCTACGTTTCTCCTCGAGTTGAGTTCACTCCTCGAGTCGAGTACCGAGCACACGAGTCGACAAGCTACTCCTCGTGCCGACTCTACGTTTCTCCTCGAGTTGAGTTCACTCCTCGAGTCGAGTACCGAGCCCACGAGTCGCCAATCTACTCCTCGTGCCGACTCTACATTTCTCCTTGAGTTGACTTCACTCCTCGAGTCGAGTACCGAGTCCATGGGTCGAGAAGCTACTCCTCGTGCCGACTCTACGTTTCTCCTCGAGTTGAGTTCACCCCTCGAGTCGAGTACCGAGTCCACGAGTCGACAAGCTACTCCTCGTGCCGACTCTACGTTTCTCCTCGAGTTGAGTTCACTCCTCGAGTCGAGTACCGAGCCCACGAGTCGACAAGCTACTCCTCGTGCCGACTCTACGTTTCTCCTCGAGTTGAGTTCACTCCTCGAGTCGAGTACCGAGTCCATAGGTCGATAAGCTACTCCTCGTGCCGACTCTACGTTTCTCCTCGAGTTGAGTTCACTCCTCGAGTCGAGTACCAAGTCCACGAGTCGACAAGCTACTCCCCGTGCCGACTCTACGTTTCTCCTCGAGTTGAGTTCACTCCTCGAGTCGAGTACCGAGTCCACGAGTCGACAAGCTACTCCTCGTGCCGACTCTACGTTTCTCCTCGAGTTGAGTTCACTCCTCGAGTCGAGTACCGAGTCCACGAGTCGACAAGCTACTCCTCGTGCCGACTCTACGTTTCTCCTCGAGTTGAGTTCACTCCTCGAGTCGAGTACCGAGTCCATGGGTCGATAAGCTACTCCTCGTGTCGACTCTATGTTTCTCCTCGAGTTGAGTTTACTCCTCGAGTCGAGTACCAAGTCCACGAGTCGACAAGTTACTCCTCGTGCCGACTCTACGTTTCTCCTCGAGTTGAGTTCACTCCTGGAGTCGAGTACCGAGTCCACGAGTCGACAAGCTACTCCTCGTGCCGACTCTACGTTTCTCCTCGAGTTGAGTTCACTCCTCGAGTCGAGTACCGAGCCCACGAGTCGACAAGCTACTCCTCGTGCCGACTCTACGTTTCTCCTCGAGTTGAGTTCACTCCTCGAGTCGAGTACCGAGCCCACGAGTCGCCAATCTACTCCTCGTGCCGACTCTACATTTCTCCTGGAGTTGAGTTCACTCCTCGAGTCGAGTACCGAGTCCACGAGTCGACAAGCTACTCCTCGTGCTGACTCTACGTTTCTCCTCGAGTTGAGTTCATTCCTCGAGTCGAGTACCGAGCTCACGAGTCGCCAATCTACTCCTCGTGCCGACTCTACATTTCTCCTTGAGTTGAGTTCACTCCTCGAGTCGAGTACCGACCCCACGAGTCGACAAGCTACTCCTCGTGCCGACTCTACGTTTCTCCTCGAGTTGAGTTCACTCCTCGAGTCGAGTACCGAGCCCACGAGTCGACAAGCTACTCCTCGTGCCGACTCTACGTTTCTCCTCGAGTTGAGTTCACTCCTCGAGTCGAGTACCGAGTCCATGGGTCGATAAGCTACTCCTCGTGCCGACTCTATGTTTCTCCTCGAGTTGAGTTCACTCCTCGAGTCTAGTACCGAGTCCACGAGTCGACAAGATACTCCTCGTGCCGACTCTACGTTTCTCCTCGAGTTGAGTTCACTCCTCGAGTCGAGTACCGAGCACACGAGTCGACAAGCTACTCCTCGAGTTGAGTTCACTCCTCGAGTCGAGTACCGACCCCACGAGTCGACAAGCTACTCCTCGTGCCGACTCTACGTTTCTCCTCGAGTTGAGTTCACTCCTCGAGTCGAGTACCGAGTCCACGAGTCGACAAGCTACTCCTCGTGCCGACTCTACGTTTCTCCTCGAGTTGAGTTCACTCCTCGAGTCGAGTACCGAGCCCACGAGTCGACAAGCTACTCCTCGTGCCGACTCTATGTTTCTCCTCGAGTTGAGTTCACTCCTCGAGTCGAGTACCTAGTCCATGGGTCGATAAGCTACTCCTCGTGCTGACTCTACGTTTCTCCTCGAGTTGAGTTCACTCCTCGAGTCTAGTACCGAGTCCACGAGTCGACAAGCTACTCCTCGTGCCGACTCTACGTTTCTCCTCGAGTTGAGTTCACTCCTCGAGTCGAGTACCGAGCACACGAGTCGACAAGCTACTCCTCGTGCCGACTCTACGTTTCTCCTCGAGTTGAGTTCACTCCTCGAGTCGAGTACCGAGCCCACGAGTCGCCAATCTACTCCTCGTGCCGACTCTACATTTCTCCTTGAGTTGACTTCACTCCTCGAGTCGAGTACCGAGTCCATGGGTCGAGAAGCTACTCCTCGTGCCGACTCTACGTTTCTCCTCGAGTTGAGTTCACCCCTCGAGTCGAGTACCGAGTCCACGAGTCGACAAGCTACTCCTCGTGCCGACTCTACGTTTCTCCTCGAGTTGAGTTCACTCCTCGAGTCGAGTACCGAGCCCACGAGTCGACAAGCTACTCCTCGTGCCGACTCTACGTTTCTCCTCGAGTTGAGTTCACTCCTCGAGTCGAGTACCGAGTCCATAGGTCGATAAGCTACTCCTCGTGCCGACTCTACGTTTCTCCTCGAGTTGAGTTCACTCCTCGAGTCGAGTACCAAGTCCACGAGTCGACAAGCTACTCCCCGTGCCGACTCTACGTTTCTCCTCGAGTTGAGTTCACTCCTCGAGTCGAGTACCGAGTCCACGAGTCGACAAGCTACTCCTCGTGCCGACTCTACGTTTCTCCTCGAGTTGAGTTCACTCCTCGAGTCGAGTACCGAGTCCACGAGTCGACAAGCTACTCCTCGTGCCGACTCTACGTTTCTCCTCGAGTTGAGTTCACTCCTCGAGTCGAGTACCGAGTCCATGGGTCGATAAGCTACTCCTCGTGTCGACTCTATGTTTCTCCTCGAGTTGAGTTTACTCCTCGAGTCGAGTACCAAGTCCACGAGTCGACAAGTTACTCCTCGTGCCGACTCTACGTTTCTCCTCGAGTTGAGTTCACTCCTGGAGTCGAGTACCGAGTCCACGAGTCGACAAGCTACTCCTCGTGCCGACTCTACGTTTCTCCTCGAGTTGAGTTCACTCCTCGAGTCGAGTACCGAGCCCACGAGTCGACAAGCTACTCCTCGTGCCGACTCTACGTTTCTCCTCGAGTTGAGTTCACTCCTCGAGTCGAGTACCGAGCCCACGAGTCGCCAATCTACTCCTCGTGCCGACTCTACATTTCTCCTGGAGTTGAGTTCACTCCTCGAGTCGAGTACCGAGTCCACGAGTCGACAAGCTACTCCTCGTGCTGACTCTACGTTTCTCCTCGAGTTGAGTTCATTCCTCGAGTCGAGTACCGAGCTCACGAGTCGCCAATCTACTCCTCGTGCCGACTCTACATTTCTCCTTGAGTTGAGTTCACTCCTCGAGTCGAGTACCGACCCCACGAGTCGACAAGCTACTCCTCGTGCCGACTCTACGTTTCTCCTCGAGTTGAGTTCACTCCTCGAGTCGAGTACCGAGCCCACGAGTCGACAAGCTACTCCTCGTGCCGACTCTACGTTTCTCCTCGAGTTGAGTTCACTCCTCGAGTCGAGTACCGAGTCCATGGGTCGATAAGCTACTCCTCGTGCCGACTCTATGTTTCTCCTCGAGTTGAGTTCACTCCTCGAGTCTAGTACCGAGTCCACGAGTCGACAAGATACTCCTCGTGCCGACTCTACGTTTCTCCTCGAGTTGAGTTCACTCCTCGAGTCGAGTACCGAGCACACGAGTCGACAAGCTACTCCTCGAGTTGAGTTCACTCCTCGAGTCGAGTACCGACCCCACGAGTCGACAAGCTACTCCTCGTGCCGACTCTACGTTTCTCCTCGAGTTGAGTTCACTCCTCGAGTCGAGTACCGAGTCCACGAGTCGACAAGCTACTCCTCGTGCCGACTCTACGTTTCTCCTCGAGTTGAGTTCACTCCTCGAGTCGAGTACCGAGCCCACGAGTCGACAAGCTACTCCTCGTGCCGACTCTATGTTTCTCCTCGAGTTGAGTTCACTCCTCGAGTCGAGTACCGAGTCCATGGGTCGATAAGCTACTCCTCGTGCCGACTCTACGTTTCTCCTCGAGTTGAGTTCACTCCTCGAGTCTAGTACCGAGTCCACGAGTCGACAAGCTACTCCTCGTGCCGACTCTACGTTTCTCCTCGAGTTGAGTTCACTCCTCGAGTCGAGTACCGAGCACACGAGTCGACAAGCTACTCCTCGTGCCGACTCTACGTTTCTCCTCGAGTTGAGTTCACTCCTCGAGTCGAGTACCGAGCCCACGAGTCGCCAATCTACTCCTCGTGCCGACTCTACATTTCTCCTTGAGTTGACTTCACTCCTCGAGTCGAGTACCGAGTCCATGGGTCGAGAAGCTACTCCTCGTGCCGACTCTACGTTTCTCCTCGAGTTGAGTTCACCCCTCGAGTCGAGTACCGAGTCCACGAGTCGACAAGCTACTCCTCGTGCCGACTCTACGTTTCTCCTCGAGTTGAGTTCACTCCTCGAGTCGAGTACCGAGCCCACGAGTCGACAAGCTACTCCTCGTGCCGACTCTACGTTTCTCCTCGAGTTGAGTTCACTCCTCGAGTCGAGTACCGAGTCCATAGGTCGATAAGCTACTCCTCGTGCCGACTCTACGTTTCTCCTCGAGTTGAGTTCACTCCTCGAGTCGAGTACCAAGTCCACGAGTCGACAAGCTACTCCCCGTGCCGACTCTACGTTTCTCCTCGAGTTGAGTTCACTCCTCGAGTCGAGTACCGAGTCCACGAGTCGACAAGCTACTCCTCGTGCCGACTCTACGTTTCTCCTCGAGTTGAGTTCACTCCTCGAGTCGAGTACCGAGTCCACGAGTCGACAAGCTACTCCTCGTGCCGACTCTACGTTTCTCCTCGAGTTGAGTTCACTCCTCGAGTCGAGTACCGAGCCCACGAGTCGACAAGCTACTCCTTGTGCCGACTCTATGTTTCTCCTCGAGTTGAGTTCACTCCTCGAGTCGAGTACCGAGTCCATGGGTCGATAAGCTACTCCTCGTGCCGACTCTACGTTTCTCCTCGAGTTGAGTTCACTCCTCGAGTCTAGTACCGAGTCCACGAGTCGACAAGCTACTCCTCCTGCCGACTCTACGTTTCTCCTCGAGTTGAGTTCACTCCTCGAGTCGAGTACCGAGCACACGAGTCGACAAGCTACTCCTCGTGCCGACTCTACGTTTCTCCTCGAGTTGAGTTCACTCCTCGAGTCGAGTACCGAGCCCACGAGTCGCCAATCTACTCCTCGTGCCGACTCTACATTTCTCCTTGAGTTGACTTCACTCCTCGAGTCGAGTACCGAGTCCATGGGTCGAGAAGCTACTCCTCGTGCCGACTCTACGTTTCTCGTCGAGTTGAGTTCACCCCTCGAGTCGAGTACCGAGTCCATGAGTCGACAAGCTACTCCTCGTGCCGACTCTACGTTTCTCCTCGAGTTGAGTTCACTCCTCGAGTCGAGTACCGAGCCCACGAGTCGACAAGCTACTCCTCGTGCCGACTCTACGTTTCTCCTCGAGTTGAGTTCACTCCTCGAGTCGAGTACCGAGTCCATAGGTCGATAAGCTACTCCTCGTGCCGACTCTACGTTTCTCCTCGAGTTGAGTTCACTCCTCGAGTCGAGTACCAAGTCCACGAGTCGACAAGCTACTCCTCGTGCCGACTCTACGTTTCTCCTCGAGTTGAGTTCACTCCTCGAGTCGAGTACCGAGTCCACGAGTCGACAAGCTACTCCTCGTGCCGACTCTACGTTTCTCCTCGAGTTGAGTTCACTCCTCGAGTCGAGTACCGAGCCCACGAGTCGACAAGCTACTCCTCCTGCCGACTCTACGTTTCTCCTCGAGTTGAGTTCACTCCTCGAGTCGAGTACTGAGCCCACGAGTCGCCAATCTACTACTCGTGCCGACTCTACATTTCTCCTTGAGTTGAGTTCACTCCTCGAGTCGAGTACCGAGTCCACGAGTCGACAAGCTACTCCTCGTGCCGACTCTACGTTTCTCCTCGAGTTGAGTTCACTCCTCGAGTCGAGTACCGAGCCCACGAGTCGAAAAGCTACTCCTCGTGCCGACTCTACGTTTCTCCTCGAGTTGAGTTCACTCCTCGAGTCGAGTACCGAGTCCATGGGTCGATAAGCTACTCCTCGTGCCGACTCTATGTTTCTCCTCGAGTTGAGTTCACTCCTCGAGTCGAGTACCAAGTCCACGAGTCGACAAGTTACTCCTCGTGCCGACTCTACGTTTCTCCTCGAGTTGAGTTCACTCCTGGAGTCGAGTACCGAGTCCACGAGTCGACAAGCTACTCCTCGTGCCGACTCTACGTTTCTCCTCGAGTTGAGTTCACTCCTCGAGTCGAGTACCGAGCCCACGAGTCGACAAGCTACTCCTCGTGCCGACTCTACGTTTCTCCTCGAGTTGAGTTCACTCCTCGAGTCGAGTACCGAGCCCACGAGTCGCCAATCTACTCCTCGTGCCGACTCTACATTTCTCCTGGAGTTGAGTTCACTCCTCGAGTCGAGTACCGAGTCCACGAGTCGACAAGCTACTCCTCGTGCTGACTCTACGTTTCTCCTCGAGTTGAGTTCACTCCTCGAGTCGAGTACCGAGCTCACGAGTCGCCAATCTACTCCTCATGCCGACTCTACATTTCTCCTTGAGTTGAGTTCACTCCTCGAGTCGAGTACCGACCCCACGAGTCGACAAGCTACTCCTCGTGCCGACTCTACGTTTCTCCTCGAGTTGAGTTCACTCCTCGAGTCGAGTACCGAGCCCACGAGTCGACAAGCTACTCCTCGTGCCGACTCTACGTTTCTCCTCGAGTTGAGTTCACTCCTCGAGTCGAGTACCGAGTCCATGGGTCGATAAGCTACTCCTCATGCCGACTCTACGTTTCTCCTCGAGTTGAGTTCAATCCTCGAGTCTAGTACCGAGTCCACGAGTCGACAAGATACTCCTCGTGCCGACTCTACGTTTCTCCTCGAGTTGAGTTCACTCCTCGAGTCGAGTACCGAGCACACGAGTCGACAAGCTACTCCTCGTGCCGACTCTACGTTTCTCCTCGAGTTGAGTTCACTCCTCGAGTCGAGTACCGACCCCACGAGTCGACAAGCTACTCCTCGTGCCGACTCTACGTTTCTCCTCGAGTTGAGTTCACTCCTCGAGTCGAGTACCGAGTCCACGAGTCGACAAGCTACTCCTCGTGCCGACTCTACGTTTCTCCTCAAGTTGAGTTCACTCCTCGAGTCGAGTACCGAGCCCACGAGTCGACAAGCTACTCCTCGTGCCGACTCTTTGTTTCTCCTCGAGTTGAGTTCACTCCTCGAGTCGAGTACCGAGTCCATGGGTCGATAAGCTACTCCTCGTGCCGACTCTACGTTTCTCCTCGAGTTGAGTTCACTCCTCGAGTCTAGTACCGAGTCCACGAGTCGACAAGCTACTCCTCGTGCCGACTCTACGTTTCTCCTCGAGTTGAGTTCACTCCTCGAGTCGAGTACCGAGCACACGAGTCGACAAGCTACTCCTCGTGCCGACTCTACGTTTCTCCTCGAGTTGAGTTCACTCCTCGAGTCGAGTACCGAGCCCACGAGTCGCCAATCTACTCCTCGTGCCGACTCTACATTTCTCCTTGAGTTGACTTCACTCCTCGAGTCGAGTACCGAGTCCATGGGTCGAGAAGCTACTCCTCGTGCCGACTCTACGTTTCTCCTCGAGTTGAGTTCACCCCTCGAGTCGAGTACCGAGTCCACGAGTCGACAAGCTACTCCTCGTGCCGACTCTACGTTTCTCCTCGAGTTGAGTTCACTCCTCGAGTCGAGTACCGAGCCCACGAGTCGACAAGCTACTCCTCGTGCCGACTCTACGTTTCTCCTCGAGTTGAGTTCACTCCTCGAGTCGAGTACCGAGTCCACGAGTCGACAAGCTACTCCTCGTGCCGACTCTACGTTTCTCCTCGAGTTGAGTTCACTCCTCGAGTCGAGTACCGAGCCCACGAGTCGACAAGCTACTCCTCGTGCCGACTCTATGTTTCTCCTCGAGTTGAGTTCACTCCTCGAGTCGAGTACCGAGTCCATGGGTCGATAAGCTACTCCTCGTGCCGACTCTACGTTTCTCCTCGAGTTGAGTTCACTCCTCGAGTCTAGTACCGAGTCCACGAGTCGACAAGCTACTCCTCGTGCCGACTCTACGTTTCTCCTCGAGTTGAGTTCACTCCTCGAGTCGAGTACCGAGCACACGAGTCGACAAGCTACTCCTCGTGCCGACTCTACGTTTCTCCTCGAGTTGAGTTCACTCCTCGAGTCGAGTACCGAGCCCACGAGTCGCCAATCTACTCCTCGTGCCGACTCTACATTTCTCCTTGAGTTGACTTCACTCCTCGAGTCGAGTACCGAGTCCATGGGTCGAGAAGCTACTCCTCGTGCCGACTCTACGTTTCTCCTCGAGTTGAGTTCACCCCTCGAGTCGAGTACCGAGTCCACGAGTCGACAAGCTACTCCTCGTGCCGACTCTACGTTTCTCCTCGAGTTGAGTTCACTCCTCGAGTCGAGTACCGAGCCCACGAGTCGACAAGCTACTCCTCGTGCCGACTCTACGTTTCTCCTCGAGTTGAGTTCACTCCTCGAGTCGAGTACCGAGTCCATAGGTCGATAAGCTACTCCTCGTGCCGACTCTACGTTTCTCCTCGAGTTGAGTTCACTCCTCGAGTCGAGTACCAAGTCCACGAGTCGACAAGCTACTCCCCGTGCCGACTCTACGTTTCTCCTCGAGTTGAGTTCACTCCTCGAGTCGAGTACCGAGTCCACGAGTCGACAAGCTACTCCTCGTGCCGACTCTACGTTTCTCCTCGAGTTGAGTTCACTCCTCGAGTCGAGTACCGAGCCCACGAGTTGCCAATCTACTCCTCGTGCCGACTCTACATTTCTCCTTGAGTTGAGTTCACTCCTCGAGTCGAGTACCGACCCCACGAGTCGACAAGCTACTCCTCGTGCCGACTCTACGTTTCTCCTCGAGTTGAGTTCACTCCTCGAGTTGAGTACCGAGCCCACGAGTCGACAAGCTACTCCTCGTGCCGACTCTACGTTTCTCCTCGAGTTGAGTTCACTCCTCGAGTCGAGTACCGAGTCCATGGGTCGATAAGCTACTCCTCGTGCCGACTCTACGTTTCTCCTCGAGTTGAGTTCACTCCTCGAGTCTAGTACCGAGTCCACGAGTCGACAAGATACTCCTCGTGCCGACTCTACGTTTCTCCTCGAGTTGAGTTCACTCCTCGAGTCGAGTACCGAGCACACGAGTCGACAAGCTACTCCTCGTGCCGACTCTACGTTTCTCCTCGAGTTGAGTTCACTCCTCGAGTCGAGTACCGACCCCACGAGTCGACAAGCTACTCCTCGTGCCGACTCTACGTTTCTCCTCGAGTTGAGTTCACTCCTCGAGTCGAGTACCGAGTCCACGAGTCGACAAGCTACTCCTCGTGCCGACTCTACGTTTCTCCTCGAGTTGAGTTCACTCCTCGAGTCGAGTACCGAGCCCACGAGTCGACAAGCTACTCCTCGTGCCGACTCTATGTTTCTCCTCGAGTTGAGTTCACTCCTCGAGTCGAGTACCGAGTCCATGGGTCGATAAGCTACTCCTCGTGCCGACTCTACGTTTCTCCTCGAGTTGAGTTCACTCCTCGAGTCGAGTACCGAGTCCACGAGTCGACAAGCTACTCCTCGTGCCGACTCTACGTTTCTCCTCGAGTTGAGTTCACTCCTCGAGTCGAGTACCGAGCACACGAGTCGACAAGCTACTCCTCGTGCCGACTCTACGTTTCTCCTCGAGTTGAGTTCACTCCTCGAGTCGAGTACCGAGCCCACGAGTCGACAAGCTACTCCTCGTGCCGACTCTACGTTTCTCCTCGAGTTGAGTTCACTCCTCGAGTCGAGTACCGAGCCCACGAGTTGACAATCTACTCCTCGTGCCGACTCTACGTTTCTCCTTGAGTTGAGTTCACTCCTCGAGTCGAGTACCGACCCCACGAGTCGACAAGCTACTCCTCGTGCCGACTCTACGTTTCTCCTCGAGTTGAGTTCACTCCTCGAGTCGAGTACCGAGTCCATGGGTCGATAAGCTACTCCTCGTGCCGACTCTACGTTTCTCCTCGAGTTGAGTTCACTCCTCGAGTCTAGTACCGAGTCCACGAGTCGACAAGATACTCCTCGTGCCGACTCTACGTTTCTCCTCGAGTTGAGTTCACTCCTCGAGTCGAGTACCGAGCACACGAGTCGACAAGCTACTCCTCGTGCCGACTCTACGTTTCTCCTCGAGTTGAGTTCACTCCTCGAGTCGAGTACCGACCCCACGAGTCGACAAGCTACTCCTCGTGCCGACTCTACGTTTCTCCTCGAGTTGAGTTCACTCCTCGAGTCGAGTACCGACCCCACGAGTCGACAAGCTACTCCTCGTGCCGACTCTACGTTTCTCCTCGAGTTGAGTTCACTCCTCGAGTCGAGTACCGAGTCCACGAGTCGACAAGCTACTCCTCGTGCCGACTCTACGTTTCTCCTCGAGTTGAGTTCACTCCTCGAGTCGAGTACCGAGCCCACGAGTCGACAAGCTACTCCTCGTGCCGACTCTACGTTTCTCCTCGAGTTGAGTTCACTCCTCGAGTCGAGTACCGAGTCCATGGGTCGATAAGCTACTCCTCGTGCCGACTCTACGTTTCTCCTCGAGTTGAGTTCACTCCTCGAGTCTAGTACCGAGTCCACGAGTCGACAAGATACTCCTCGTGCCGACTCTACGTTTCTCCTCGAGTTGAGTTCACTCCTCGAGTCGAGTACCGAGCACACGAGTCGACAAGCTACTCCTCGTGCCGACTCTACGTTTCTCCTCGAGTTGAGTTCACTCCTCGAGTCGAGTACCGACCCCACGAGTCGACAAGCTACTCCTCGTGCCGACTCTACGTTTCTCCTCGAGTTGAGTTCACTCCTCGAGTCGAGTACCGACCCCACGAGTCGACAAGCTACTCCTCGTGCCGACTCTACGTTTCTCCTCGAGTTGAGTTCACTCCTCGAGTCGAGTACCGAGTCCACGAGTCGACAAGCTACTCCTCGTGCCGACTCTACGTTTCTCCTCGAGTTGAGTTCACTCCTCGAGTCGAGTACCGAGCCCACGAGTCGCCAATCTACTCCTCGTGCCGACTCTACATTTCTCCTTGAGTTGACTTCACTCCTCGAGTCGAGTACCGAGTCCATGGGTCGAGAAGCTACTCCTCGTGCCGACTCTACGTTTCTCCTCGAGTTGAGTTCACCCCTCGAGTCGAGTACCGAGTCCACGAGTCGACAAGCTACTCCTCGTGCCGACTCTACGTTTCTCCTCGAGTTGAGTTCACTCCTCGAGTCGAGTACCGAGCCCACGAGTCGACAAGCTACTCCTCGTGCCGACTCTACGTTTCTCCTCGAGTTGAGTTCACTCCTCGAGTCGAGTACCGAGTCCATAGGTCGATAAGCTACTCCTCGTGCCGACTCTACGTTTCTCCTCGAGTTGAGTTCACTCCTCGAGTCGAGTACCAAGTCCACGAGTCGACAAGCTACTCCCCGTGCCGACTCTACGTTTCTCCTCGAGTTGAGTTCACTCCTCGAGTCGAGTACCGAGTCCACGAGTCGACAAGCTACTCCTCGTGCCGACTCTACGTTTCTCCTCGAGTTGAGTTCACTCCTCGAGTCGAGTACCGAGCCCACGAGTTGCCAATCTACTCCTCGTGCCGACTCTACATTTCTCCTTGAGTTGAGTTCACTCCTCGAGTCGAGTACCGACCCCACGAGTCGACAAGCTACTCCTCGTGCCGACTCTACGTTTCTCCTCGAGTTGAGTTCACTCCTCGAGTCGAGTACCGAGCCCACGAGTCGACAAGCTACTCCTCGTGCCGACTCTACGTTTCTCCTCGAGTTGAGTTCACTCCTCGAGTCGAGTACCGAGTCCATGGGTCGATAAGCTACTCCTCGTGCCGACTCTACGTTTCTCCTCGAGTTGAGTTCACTCCTCGAGTCGAGTACCGAGTCCACGAGTCGACAAGATACTCCTCGTGCCGACTCTACGTTTCTCCTCGAGTTGAGTTCACTCCTCGAGTCGAGTACCGAGCACACGAGTCGACAAGCTACTCCTCGTGCCGACTCTACGTTTCTCCTCGAGTTGAGTTCACTCCTCGAGTCGAGTACCGACCCCACGAGTCGACAAGCTACTCCTCGTGCCGACTCTACGTTTCTCCTCGAGTTGAGTTCACTCCTCGAGTCGAGTACCGAGTCCACGAGTCGACAAGCTACTCCTCGTGCCGACTCTACGTTTCTCCTCGAGTTGAGTTCACTCCTCGAGTCGAGTACCGAGCCCACGAGTCGACAAGCTACTCCTCGTGCCGACTCTATGTTTCTCCTCGAGTTGAGTTCACTCCTCGAGTCGAGTACCGAGTCCATGGGTCGATAAGCTACTCCTCGTGCCGACTCTACGTTTCTCCTCGAGTTGAGTTCACTCCTCGAGTCGAGTACCGAGTCCACGAGTCGACAAGCTACTCCTCGTGCCGACTCTACGTTTCTCCTCGAGTTGAGTTCACTCCTCGAGTCGAGTACCGAGCACACGAGTCGACAAGCTACTCCTCGTGCCGACTCTACGTTTCTCCTCGAGTTGAGTTCACTCCTCGAGTCGAGTACCGAGCCCACGAGTCGCCAATCTACTCCTCGTGCCGACTCTACATTTCTCCTTGAGTTGACTTCACTCCTCGAGTCGAGTACCGAGTCCATGGGTCGAGAAGCTACTCCTCGTGCCGACTCTACGTTTCTCCTCGAGTTGAGTTCACCCCTCGAGTCGAGTACCGAGTCCACGAGTCGACAAGCTACTCCTCGTGCCGACTCTACGTTTCTCCTCGAGTTGAGTTCACTCCTCGAGTCGAGTACCGAGCCCACGAGTCGACAAGCTACTCCTCGTGCCGACTCTACGTTTCTCCTCGAGTTGAGTTCACTCCTCGAGTCGAGTACCGAGTCCATAGGTCGATAAGCTACTCCTCGTGCCGACTCTACGTTTCTCCTCGAGTTGAGTTCACTCCTCGAGTCGAGTACCAAGTCCACGAGTCGACAAGCTACTCCCCGTGCCGACTCTACGTTTCTCCTCGAGTTGAGTTCACTCCTCGAGTCGAGTACCGAGTCCACGAGTCGACAAGCTACTCCTCGTGCCGACTCTACGTTTCTCCTCGAGTTGAGTTCACTCCTCGAGTCGAGTACCGAGCCCACGAGTCGACAAGCTACTCCTCGTGCCGACTCTACGTTTCTCCTCGAGTTGAGTTCACTCCTCGAGTCGAGTACCGAGCCCACGAGTCGCCAATCTACTCCTCGTGCCGACTCTACATTTCTCCTTGAGTTGAGTTCACTCCTCGAGTCGAGTACCGAGTCCACGAGTCGACAAGCTACTCCTCGTGCCGACTCTACGTTTCTCCTCGAGTTGAGTTCACTCCTCGAGTCGAGTACCGAGCCCACGAGTCGACAAGCTACTCCTCGTGCCGACTCTACGTTTCTCCTCGAGTTGAGTTCACTCCTCGAGTCGAGTACTGAGCCCACGAGTCGCCAATCTACTCCTCGTGCCGACTCTACATTTCTCCTTGAGTTGAGTTCACTCCTCGAGTCGAGTACCGAGTCCACGAGTCGACAAGCTACTCCTCGTGCCGACTCTACGTTTCTCCTCGAGTTGAGTTCACTCCTCGAGTCGAGTACCGAGCCCACGAGTCGACAAGCTACTCCTCGTGCCGACTCTACGTTTCTCCTCGAGTTGAGTTCACTCCTCGAGTCGAGTACCGAGTCCATGGGTCGATAAGCTACTCCTCGTGCCGACTCTACGTTTCTCCTCGAGTTGAGTTCACTCCTCGAGTCTAGTACCGAGTCCACGAGTCGACAAGCTACTCCTCGTGCCGACTCTACGTTTCTCCTCGAGTTGAGTTCACTCCTCGAGTCGAGTACCGAGCACACGAGTCGACAAGCTACTCCTCGTGCCGACTCTAAGTTTCTCCTCGAGTTGAGTTCACTCCTCGAGTCGAGTACCGAGCACACGAGTCGACAAGCTACTCCTCGTGCCGACTCTACGTTTCTCCTCGAGTTGAGTTCACTCCTCGAGTCGAGTACCGACCCCACGAGTCGACAAGCTACTCCTCGTGCCGACTCTACGTTTCTCCTCGAGTTGAGTTCACTCCTCGAGTCGAGTACCGAGCCCACGAGTCGAGAAGCTACTCCTCGTGCCGACTCTACGTTTCTCCTCGAGTTGAGTTCACCCCTCGAGTCGAGTACCGAGTCCACGAGTCGACAAGCTACTCCTCGTGCCGACTCTACGTTTCTCCTCGAGTTGAGTTCACTCCTCGAGTCGAGTAGCGAGCCCACGAGTCGACAAGCTACTCCTCGTGCCGACTCTACGTTTCTCCTCGAGTTGAGTTCACTCCTCGAGTCGAGTACCGAGTCCATGGGTCGATAAGCTACTCCTCGTGCCGACTCTATGTTTCTCCTCGAGTTGAGTTCACTCCTCGAGTCGAGTACCAAGTCCACGAGTCGACAAGTTACTCCTCGTGCCGACTCTACGTTTCTCCTCGAGTTGAGTTCACTCCTCGAGTCGAGTACCGAGTCCACGAGTCGACAAGCTACTCCTCGTGCCGACTCTACGTTTCTCCTCGAGTTGAGTTCACTCCTCGAGTCGAGTACCGAGCCCACGAGTCGACAAGCTACTCCTCGTACCGACTCTACGTTTCTCCTCGAGTTGAGTTCACTCCTCGAGTCGAGTACCGAGCCCACGAGTCGCCAATCTACTCCTCGTGCCGACTCTACATTTCTCCTGGAGTTGAGTTCACTCCTCGAGTCGAGTACCGAGTCCACGAGTCGACAAGCTACTCCTCGTGCCGACTCTACGTTTCTCCTCGAGTTGAGTTCACTCCTCGAGTCGAGTACCGAGCCCACGAGTCGCCAATCTACTCCTCGTGCCGACTCTACGTTTCTCCTCGAGTTGAGTTCACTCCTCGAGTCGAGTACCGAGCCCACGAGTCGACAAGCTACTCCTCGTGCCGACTCTACGTTTCTCCTCGAGTTGAGTTCACTCCTCGAGTCGAGTACCGACCCCACGAGTCGACAAGCTACTCCTCGTGCCGACTCTACGTTTCTCCTCGAGTTGAGTTCACTCCTCGAGTCGAGTACCGAGCCCACGAGTCGACAAGCTACTCCTCGTGCCGACTCTACGTTTCTCCTCGAGTTGAGTTCACTCCTCGAGTCGAGTACCGAGTCCATGGGTCGATAAGCTACTCCTCGTGCCGACTCTACGTTTCTCCTCGAGTTGAGTTCACTCCTCGAGTCGAGTACCGAGTCCATGGGTCGATAAGCTACTCCTCGTGCCGACTCTACGTTTCTCCTCGAGTTGAGTTCACTCCTCGAGTCTAGTACCGAGTCCACGAGTCGACAAGCTACTCCTCGTGCCGACTCTACGTTTCTCCTCGAGTTGAGTTCACTCCTCGAGTCGAGTACCGAGCACACGAGTCGACAAGCTACTCCTCGTGCCGACTCTACGTTTCTCCTCGAGTTGAGTTCACTCCTCGAGTCGAGTACCGAGCACACGAGTCGACAAGCTACTCCTCGTGCCGACTCTACGTTTCTCCTCGAGTTGAGTTCACTCCTCGAGTCGAGTACCGACCCCACGAGTCGACAAGCTACTCCTCGTGCCGACTCTACGTTTCTCCTCGAGTTGAGTTCACTCCTCGAGTCGAGTACCGAGCCCACGAGTCGAGAAGCTACTCCTCGTGCCGACTCTACGTTTCTCCTCGAGTTGAGTTCACCCCTCGAGTCGAGTACCGAGTCCACGAGTCGACAAGCTACTCCTCGTGCCGACTCTACGTTTCTCCTCGAGTTGAGTTCACTCCTCGAGTCGAGTAGCGAGCCCACGAGTCGACAAGCTACTCCTCGTGCCGACTCTACGTTTCTCCTCGAGTTGAGTTCACTCCTCGAGTCGAGTACCGAGTCCATGGGTCGATAAGCTACTCCTCGTGCCGACTCTATGTTTCTCCTCGAGTTGAGTTCACTCCTCGAGTCGAGTACCAAGTCCACGAGTCGACAAGTTACTCCTCGCGCCGACTCTACGTTTCTCCTCGAGTTGAGTTCACTCCTCGAGTCGAGTACCGAGTCCACGAGTCGACAAGCTACTCCTCGTGCCGACTCTACGTTTCTCCTCGAGTTGAGTTCACTCCTCGAGTCGAGTACCGAGCCCACGAGTCGACAAGCTACTCCTCGTACCGACTCTACGTTTCTCCTCGAGTTGAGTTCACTCCTCGAGTCGAGTACCGAGCCCACGAGTCGCCAATCTACTCCTCGTGCCGACTCTACATTTCTCCTGGAGTTGAGTTCACTCCTCGAGTCGAGTACCGAGTCCACGAGTCGACAAGCTACTCCTCGTGCCGACTCTACGTTTCTCCTCGAGTTGAGTTCACTCCTCGAGTCGAGTACCGAGCCCACGAGTCGCCAATCTACTCCTCGTGCCGACTCTACGTTTCTCCTCGAGTTGAGTTCACTCCTCGAGTCGAGTACCGACCCCACGAGTCGACAAGCTACTCCTCGTGCCGACTCTACGTTTCTCCTCGAGTTGAGTTCACTCCTCGAGTCGAGTACCGAGTCCACGAGTCGACAAGCTACTCCTCGTGCCGACTCTACGTTTCTCCTCGAGTTGAGTTCACTCCTCGAGTCGAGTACCGAGCCCACGAGTCGACAAGCTACTCCTCGTGCCGACTCTATGTTTCTCCTCGAGTTGAGTTCACTCCTCGAGTCGAGTACCGAGTCCATGGGTCGATAAGCTACTCCTCGTGCCGACTCTACGTTTCTCCTCGAGTTGAGTTCACTCCTCGAGTCTAGTACCGAGTCCACGAGTCGACAAGCTACTCCTCGTGCCGACTCTACGTTTCTCCTCGAGTTGAGTTCACTCCTCGAGTCGAGTACCGAGCACACGAGTCGACAAGCTACTCCTCGTGCCGACTCTACGTTTCTCCTCGAGTTGAGTTCACTCCTCGAGTCGAGTACCGAGCCCACGAGTCGCCAATCTACTCCTCGTGCCGACTCTACATTTCTCCTTGAGTTGACTTCACTCCTTGAGTCGAGTACCGAGTCCATGGGTCGAGAAGCTACTCCTCGTGCCGACTCTACGTTTCTCCTCGAGTTGAGTTCACCCCTCGAGTCGAGTACCGAGTCCACGAGTCGACAAGCTACTCCTCGTGCCGACTCTACGTTTCTCCTCGAGTTGAGTTCACTCCTCGAGTCGAGTACCGAGCCCACGAGTCGACAAGCTACTCCTCGTGCCGACTCTACGTTTCTCCTCGAGTTGAGTTCACTCCTCGAGTCGAGTACCGAATCCATGGGTCGATAAGCTACTCCTCGTGCCGACTCTACGTTTCTCCTCGAGTTGAGTTCACTCCTCGAGTCGAGTACCAAGTCCACGAGCCGACAAGCTACTCCCCGTGCCGACTCTACGTTTCTCCTCGAGTTGAGTTCACTCCTCGAGTCGAGTACCGAGTCCACGAGTCGACAAGCTACTCCTCGTGCCGACTCTACGTTTCTCCTCGAGTTGAGTTCACTCCTCGAGTCGAGTACCGAGCCCACGAGTCGACAAGCTACTCCTCGTGCTGACTCTACGTTTCTCCTCGAGTTGAGTTCACTCCTCGAGTCGAGTACCGAGCCCACGAGTCGCCAATCTACTCCTCGTGCCGACTCTACATTTCTCCTTGAGTTGAGTTCACTCCTCGAGTCGAGTACCGAGTCCACGAGTCGACAAGCTACTCCTCGTGCCGCCTCTACGTTTCTCCTCGAGTTGAGTTCACTCCTCGAGTCGAGTACCGAGCCCACGAGTCGACAAGCTACTCCTCGTGCCGACTCTACGTTTCTCCTCGAGTTGAGTTCACTCCTCGAGTCGAGTACCGAGCCCACGAGTCGCCAATCTACTCCTCGTGCCGACTCTACATTTCTCCTCGAGTTGAGTTCACTCCTCGAGTCGAGTACCGAGTCCATGGGTCGATAAGCTACTCCTCGTGCCGACTCTACGTTTCTCCTCGAGTTGAGTTCACTCCTCGAGTCGAGTACCGAGCCCACGAGTCGACAAGCTACTCCTCGTGCCGACTCTACGTTTCTCCTCGAGTCGAGTACCGAGTCCATGGGTCAATAAGCTACTCCTCGTGCCGACTCTACGTTTCTCCTCGAGTTGAGTTCACTCCTCGAGTTTAGTACCGAGTCCACGAGTCGACAAGCTACTCCTCGTGCCGACTCTACGTTTCTCCTCGAGTTGAGTTCACTCCTCGAGTCTAGTACCGAGTCCACGAGTCGACAAGCTACTCCTCGTGCCGACTCTACGTTTCTCCTCGAGTCGAGTACCGAGCACACGAGTCGACAAGCTACTCCTCGTGCCGACTCTACGTTTCTCCTCGAGTTGAGTTCACTCCTCGAGTCGAGTACCGACCCCACGAGTCGACAAGCTACTCCTCGTGCCGACTCTACGTTTCTCCTCGAGTTGAGTTCACTCCTCGAGTCGAGTACCGAGCCCACGAGTCGACAAGCTACTCCTCGTGCCGACTCTACGTTTCTCCTCGAGTTGAGTTCACTCCTCGAGTCGAGTACCGAGTCCATGGGTCGATAAGCTACTCCTCGTGCCGACTCTACGTTTCTCCTCGAGTTGAGTTCACTCCTCGAGTCTAGTACCGAGTCCACGAGTCGACAAGCTACTCCTCGTGCCGACTCTACGTTTCTCCTCGAGTTGAGTTCACTCCTCGAGTCGAGTACCGAGCACACGAGTCGACAAGCTACTCCTCGTGCCGA